>NC_041403.2:92506888-92843555 GCF_900747795.2 Erpetoichthys calabaricus | reverse complement strand
AGGATTTTAAAATCTGCCCTAAACTTAACCAGGAGCCATCCATCCATTATCCAACCCGCTATATCCTAACTACAGGGCCACGGGGGTCTGCTGGAGCCAATCCCAGCCAACACAGAGCGCAAGGCAGGAGACAAACCCCGGGCAGGGCGCCAGCCCAGCGCAGGGCACACACCCACACACCAAACATTCAATAGGGACAATTTAGAATCACCAATGCACCTAACCTGCATGTCTCTGGACTGTGGGAGGAAACCCACGCAGACACGGGGAGAACATGCAAACTCCACACAGGGAAGTTTGTTACCCACTGTGCCACCATGCCGTCCTATATGTATATAAAATTAGATCTGGTTGTTCCATTGTCAACCTTAATGTATAAATATTTTAATTAGAAAGTCTTTTTGTGATATGAGTGAAGGTTTGTTTTGCACTTTAGTGATTAAATTTCCTTAAAAATACCTGATTTATTTTGCATTTAGTATGCTTACATTTACAAGTAAATGTGGAATATCTTTATTTTTGATTAATCTGTGGAAAGCACCTAAAGTTGCATGTACATGTATGATCAGGTGCTATATAAGTAAAGTTATTATATCAGTTGCCTCCCACAAATTCAGCAGTATAATTCCATGCCGTTACCCAGCATATTGACCTTGTGTTATAAAGCCATGACACATAGAAGGCACTGTTCTTTGTGGAAGTCCCTAACTAAGAACGAGAACCTCCTAATATATTTCTAAATGTGCTTCCTTAACCGTGTTAGTTTGTGTCCATTGGTGGAGATTGCAAGCCTATGACTGGTAGTGGTGGATTGCATGTTAAAACAATTTGAGTTAACTGACTTCATTTGAGTTAATGCTGCTGGAGCAGTGGTAGAACAGAGAAGAGGCAGGACGGTTTCACTTGATTCTCTTTCTGAGGAGGCACCTGTGCCATTGTTAATATTTTGTTTTCTTTTGAGGTCTTAAATGAGAAAGTCTGGTAATGTAGCATCTCAGGAACAAGACATATTGGAGGTAAGCCACTTTTGTTTTCTACTCAGTAAAATGACATTCTGTTCTGTATTTTAATACATTCTTATGGTGTTGGAGAGTGGTGACAATACTACTACCACTAGTTAAGTAGTAATTACTTCTTATTCTACTGTAGACTCTATGATGTTAATATTCTGTAGTTAGTGGATATCTACAACTACAACTGCTACTGTTTGGGGAATTGCACCCTGGTTGTCCAAATCATCTGGGCAACCCACCAGCTTATGCTCAATTGGGGTCAGGGGCAACAACATCTGCCTCACTTCCCCCAACTACATGCCTAAAACCGAGTCAGGACCCTTCCTGAGACTCTCTGACAACCATGTACACAAGCTGTTGGATTTAAGTAGAGCCTCTGGTGCTTCTAACCTCCTCCTTCTCATCTGGTGCCAAGGAGCAGGTCTTGTAAGTTTATGCTGTTCAAGTGCATTATCTCTCCCACTCCCTCTCTCCCCCTGCATATACCCTTTATGACCAGCTTCACCAGATGGCTCGGTTTCTTCTGGTAGTGTGGCTCTTCCTCGATCCATTTGACCCTCCTGGAATCTTCATGCCAAAACACCACTACTCACTACACTTGATACTACCCACCTGAATGTACCTTGGATACGCCCCCCCACAAATGTCATTAGTGAGAGATTTGTTTAGGTGGTCCCCTTCTCTGTTTCACAACCTCACTTAGATCTGCTGCTAGAGCCAAGCTTGGGCTGTTGAATTCATTGTACAGAGTAGACACATCAAACAAAACATAGTACAACTGTAACCAGGAAAAATGGCAGTTTTGATTTTATTGAGTATTTGAGGTTGTGTTCAGGGTCTATTAAATAAATGAAGAAATATTTAAATAAGTACATTTTTTACTTTCCCTGTGGCAAACAAGTTTCCCTCTGGGATAATAAAGTATACCAAACTTAAATAAAAAAAAAACATATTTCAAGACACATTTAATTATTTATGATAACATATCATTTTCATATTAATAATTTATTGTCACTTTCACTATGCATTTATTTTTTTAGTTTTTTTTTCTGTAATATTCTTCCCTAACCTTTTGGCAGGAAGCATATAAATATGTCTGAAATCCCACTTGCCCCCTGAACAGTTATCTGATTACTTTTCATCTTAGACTTGAGTTGTGTGCTCTCCAGTTTCTTAACTTCCACCTTCCTCCGCAGATCACCTCCAAGCACTAGACGAGCAGGCTTGACAGATGGAGATTGGCTGGACCAATGCTGGTGGTATGGCCTCACGTAGGAGCGATCACAAGTGGTGTCTATGAGGTATTGAGCCTGTGCAAATTGTTTTGTGAAAGAGAATGAATGAAGTAAAAAAAGATGTTGGTGGCAAATTGAAAGGCAGAACTTCTTGGAATGGATGTGTGGTCACGGATTTCATTATGTGTGCTCCTCATTTTGTTTTAGGGTTTTGTCTATTCCTGTTTTGAGCCTCCTGTTAATTTGAACTTGAGGGATGTCAGCTTGGGTCCTGAAACATTTAAGCAAGTGATGTTTTAAGTTGATTTTTTGCCTTGTTTTCTCCCCATATCAACACCAACCTCTCCAACTGTCTGTTTGTCAATCCATCCATCCATCCATCCATCTCTTGAAGCCATTTATTGCATCATTTAGCATCTGATTACCAGAGCTTAACCCAGCAGCTTTGAGTATAACTGCAGATGCAGCTCCAGTCTATCACAGTGCACATTCAGTTTGCAGACTCTCACTCACTCTCACATTAAGTTTCTTATACAAAGAAATATGAATGTGTGTGTCCAAGCTGTTTGGGCCTGTGAGACGGCTGTAGTAACCAGCCTGCTGAGCCTCCTCGTTTACTCTATGTCCCACTTTTACCACATTTAGTTAATGATAGGAAGGTGTTTGGCTGTTTGAAGAAAGAGATCTACTCATAAGACACAAGTTTCAAGATAAGGTGATGGAACTTTACAGCTGTTATACTCACTCATCATGGCGTTGAAGAACAGTAAAGTGTTGAATGTTGATTGGCATGTGCAGGTAAGAATTCCTTGTACTCGGAATACATGAAATAATGCCTCTATAAAGCTATGAAGTCAAATTCTGATGACAGGACACATCCATTAATATATACTTATACTCATGTCATGTCTATCATATTTTAGTCAAGTGTTTCCATGATAATATTGTTCAGTAGGTTGTAACCCCACTGATGTATCAGACCTGTTGCCACACCACCCTGCCACTGGAATCTACAGTAGGCGACCCACATTCACAGTGACATCAAAGCCTTGAATGTTTAAACAATTCTAGTCATGTCTCATCAAAGGAAATGTGCATTTCTGAAGATTATACCTTTAAACCTAAAAATGTTTATGCTAGTGGAAATAACAATATTCACTTATATGGTCAATGATTGTAGATATGATAAATTACTGGAAACTGTTACTGAGTCTTTGAATCATTTTAAAGACAGGAAAGGGTTTTATCCAATGCATCTTTCATTGTGGATGATATGTGTCACTTCCCCAAGGCCCTATTGGTGTGCGCGTTATGCAAATAAGGCAGATTCTGACAGTCACGCGAAAAGTGAAGTTTACGCTTTTTCTCCTTTGTTCTTGAATGAAAAAGGAAAAACAGCATTCACCATTCTGACATTCAGTTAAACAAAAGAAGAAATAATAATGCACTGGTGATGCAGCTGGGTGCGTAGCAGTACGTGGATATCCTCTTGAGAAGAGATGCAGGTATATTTGTTTTACCTTCCAGGACTTGTAGGGTATTTGCTCATTCCCATTCCAAAATGTTGGGGCAGTTGATGTTATAAACCTATAAGTTTATGATTGTCACAATAGTTATAAATACTCAAGATGGTTACACAAAAGAAATCTGGTTACAGTATATAATACTTTGTCTTATTCTATGCAAATATAAAATACAGTTTATAGGCATGCCAACAGCCTGGACTGCATATACGGTACATGAAGTATTCAAGGAAGGAACCATAAAGTCAAAGGGCATGCTTAGACAATCAGCGCTTCATTCAGTGAATTTTTCTTTTGTGACCAAAATGAATCTTGACAGCAACTTAAAGCAATACACCAACCATATTTTAATTGAAATAATTTATATTTACAGTTATTTACATATAGTATAGCACAATAGACTGCACATATGTACAAGCAGCCAAAATGAATATTCTTTATTAAAGAGTTCTTTTCAGTGCCAGGACAAAATGTGTATACCACAAGATCTTGGTAGTTTTGCAGTTTATAGAGATGGACTTCTATAGTAGAGCAGCTTTAAGGCCACAGGTGCATGGCCATGCTTCCCTGGGATGAGCATAGATTAAACCAAGAATACTCCATGAACCTGAAGTATAAAATGGGTGATCACCTGGATTTTCATGAGTGCATGCATTTTGCTTTCGTCATTTGCATGCAAATTACAATTTAATGAATACTAATCTTCTTTCATTAAAACCTAATCTCTTTGGTATACCACCAGATAGTAAGCATGCCAAGTATCTTCTCTTTAGCTGCTACCATTAACAGTGTCTTTGTACAGTTGAAGAATGTTCAGTCAACTTTCCAATTTATCATCCCATTAAAAACTGACAAAGAAGGATTAGCATTGTTCTGAGCAATCATTTAAAAACACCCTCTTGATTTGTATTAACAATATGAACAAAAACCTGCTGTACTTGGAGGATATACTGTCAGTCCTTGCCATGAGGGCTGTTAACACCTGGATATTTTCAAAGTTACAGTGAACCACATAACTGATGTCGTTTCAAGACCACCTATTGCATGCAGGGTCTCCGTTCAAAAGATGTCACTAAAACTGGGTCGTAAACTAATATTCACACTGGATCCATTTTTTCTTCTTTTTTTTTTAATTTAAATATTTTAAATGGTAACCAAATTGATGACCCATATGTTTGTAGTTGTGACTGCAATGGTCTCTGGAGAAAAACAAATTGTGCTGCAGGGTGTGAAGACATTTGCATTTAAAGCACACTGCTGCCTTATGTATCTTTAAACACAATGAGAGCACTCCAAGTTGGGAACATCAAGTGAGAGATAACTTGCAAGTTTTCCTTTTACATATCCCAAGAGCATTGGTGGTCTGTCAGTCCCACTGGTTAGCTAAATTCTGTGGCAGATCCCAATTCCTCCGTCATGAACAGGTAAGAATTAATTGCTTCACGGAGGCCTTCACTCAATAGGGTATCATCTGAGTTTTCTTTATCTTTGCTAAATAACATGGAGCTGCAAAAAAGTAGACAGAGATAAGTAAGTGAAAAGTCTGCCAAGCATGCCAATGTAGCTTTCATTCATGTTAATAATAAAGTGCTGGGAGATTCTTTAGCACTTTTTACAAAGGGTTAAGTCTAAGAAGTTATACTGAATGGTAAATAAGAGCAAAACTTGGACAATTTTAATCAAATTCTTCATTGTTACCCGACTGCATCAAAAACCTAAAAAACAATATTTAGAAATGTATGCATACACATTTCCATGCATGAGGTTTTCATTTTCAGCATCTGGTTTGTTTATGTTAATATTGCATTTAATTATGTGTATAATTTTAACTGGAATGTGGTTTGTTAAATGAATGTACACTGGCAAAGGATAGCCTGAATTGGATTAAACAATGTAATATTTTGGTATAAAATATTCTGTTATATTTAACTGATATTAAACACTGGTATAACAATATAAAATAGGCAGTTGAGCTTCATACCTCCATGCCCCCTCATTCGGTTAGTTGACAAATCTGAATAATTGGCCATGCACCATTTACAGTAAGGACTTGATTTTTAGTTCCCAAAGTGGTATTATTTCAGCAGGACCGTTTAGACAAAGACCTCAGAAAGCAATGCCTTTCTCAATCAAATATTTGTCAATCTGCAGTTTACTAGGCCATTTCCATCAACATATTGTATTACTGATGAACTGTGCTACAGTACACACGTGGAAACAATAAGTATTAAACTATCACCCTAGATTGTAGTTTGTCCAAGCTGTTCAATATTCCACTCCCTTCCCATTACTACTTTGTCTT
Organism: Erpetoichthys calabaricus; assembly: GCF_900747795.2. Classification (NCBI taxonomy): domain Eukaryota; kingdom Metazoa; phylum Chordata; class Cladistia; order Polypteriformes; family Polypteridae; genus Erpetoichthys; species Erpetoichthys calabaricus. Next base: position 92,837,482 of record NC_041403.2, on the reverse strand, counting down.
ATACCAGCAGAGATGTGTATGTGCTTCAAAATGAAGACACCCGTATTACTCAGTAATTCTTCTTATGTTGCTCAGTGTCTGCTGAAAAAGGGTATTGATGAAGGAAAGAAGAATGGAATGTAATAAAAGACTCTGCAGTAATATGAAGCCAAAATCTGTCACTGGAAATACTAGACGTCCACCAAAGGCAATATCCTTCAAAAATAATGGGCAAATAAAAATGAAATGGGCATTTCTTGTTTTTTTGTTTTTTTTTTAAATTGATGAAGTCACCCTTGACAAGTGGCTAGTTGTGTTTATCCCGACATATTCTCTTTGAGGATCTTATTGGTGTGCCCAGCTGAGCAGCCCCCACTTTGTGATCCTCTTAAAGTGTAGCTTTTCACACTCTCACAGGTGACATGTAACTATTCATTTTAGTCTATTAAAAGATTTACAAACTTGCTTTCATGAAAAAGAGTAAATAATCTCCTGGATGTTCCACTTTCACTAATATGCAAATATAATAAAGTGTTCATTTGGCGTCAGTACTACTGCTTTAATTGTTCTTTTTACTTGTCTTTATGAAAATACTTTGTCTATCTGCCACACCTTCCATCTGAAATAAGGAATATGGCTAATGTTCAGACTAAAACCAAATTTTTATGTTAATTTAAAGTTTTCCCAGTAACAAAAATGCAAAACTAAGTGTTGGCTAGTTTTTCTAACTCTGAATAAAGCATGAATTTTGTCGAAGGAGACACCTTCAGGTGTTTTTTTTCCCCCTCATAGAGAATATTTGAAATTGGGCAAGGTTTCATGAAAATGTAAAAGTATGTAGTCAGTTGAGTTTGCATGTTCTCCCCGTGTCTGCGTGGGTTTCCTCCGGGTGCTCCGGTTTCCTCCCACAATCCAAAGACATGCAGGTTAGGTGGATTGGAAATTCTAAATTGACCCTAGTGTGTGCTTGGTGTGTGGGTGTGTTTGTGTGTGTCCTGCGGTGGGTTGGCACCCTGCCCAGGATTGGTTCCTGCCTTGTGCCCTGTGTTGGCTGGAATTGGCTCCAGCAGACCCCCGTGACCCTGTGTTCGGATTCAGCGGGTTGGAAAATGGATGGATGGATGTAGTCCGTTTCAATAACTGTGAAAGTGTTTAGTAAGATAAACATACACGTAAAAGTAATTCATAACCTTATTTTTAGTTCCCCATTTTAAATTTTGTGTGAGACTTTCTGTTTCTGCTTTTTTCTTGCAAAAATATTTTAGTTAAATGCCACCTGCCAAAAATAAATGTATAACAAGCCGCAGTGGTCGAGTAGCCACCACTGGAACCATTCTTTGTTCAGAGCACTGAGGACTTTTTTTTTTACTATCTGTTTTTTACAGTGAAAATAAAAGTGTCCTTCAGTTACACCAGGAAAGTATGAAGGGCTTTCTTTATACTGTCATCACAGGATTACTACTCCATTTGTGAAACTGTATGTCTTGAATGGAAGGGTGTGTGAAACAGGTTAAGTACTCATCACTGCTGCAACTTACAGACGGTGCTGTGTGTGCTACATTCATTTCAGAATGCTCTCTTGCATTTCGTCTTTCGTGCATGGAGACTGTCTGGGATATACTCCAGAAATATGTTTTATTTCCCCATACTAAACTGCAATATGCCAATGTTATGTTTTTTTGTACTTGAACAAATAACATTCTTTCACCATTTTTTAATTTGAATAACTATTTTCATGTTGTGGTCATGCATGGAGGAGTTTACTTACCTGTCAACCTCTTTCCAGTTGATAGTTGGCTTCCTGACAATGACAGGCTCTGGAACATTCTGCACAGGTACATTGTTTGAACCCTGAATGTAACATGGCTCAGTCAAAGTACAGCAAATGCCTTCTTTCATTTCTGAAATTAAAGAAGAAAATTAGCTGGTTCGGCTTTGACATTTACATAATTCTTTCTAAGCAGCACTAACAACTAGAGACTTCAAGTTCTAAGCTATTTTCAAGTTGTGTTTTTGATTCAAGGCCAGACAACACTAAACTGTGACTTTTTTTAAAAAAAAAAGTAGTTTGTCTGAGCACAATGTGTCAAAATGTTTATTAATAGGCCCTTTGAAAGTTCTTTTATTACAAGCTGTTTATATCAGCAGTTATTTCTTTGAAGTGTGAAGTACCTATAGAGCAGATATACAACATATTTTAATTAAGCACACCATGGTGATGTTCTTGCAGCAGATAACCTACAACGACATGCATGAAAATGCATTGACATAGCCACAGATGAGTGAACACCTTGGCACCTTCTTCCTTTGCTTGTGTCTAGGGCTTTTAAAAACAAATTAAGTGTGGTAAATGAAGATGATGTTATTTTAGAAGAATTAAGTAGATAGGACTGCCGAGCTTTGTTGGGCTGTTCTTGTCTTGACTGATCTAATGTCCAGAAAAAAGAAAACATCTAGGAACAGTCTGGCCCAGCAGCACAAATCAAGTCTACTGTATGTTAAAAGTAATTGTTTGGTTGTCGTGTGGCATCCACTGTGCAGTTACAAAGTTAATATGACAATTCCTTGTGTATTGTGCAGCCCTGCACCCAACCACTATTCTCCATTACTGAGCCTTTCATCATTTTCTGATGGAACTTCTCCATTTTTCTATAAAACTCTCATGTAAAGGTTTACTCAAAGCACAAAGGTCTGTATTTAAATATTCAATACATGTAGTTGGAGAATGGTGACACGTTTAATGTTGGTTAGCACATGCAAGTAAGAATTTCACTGTAGTCTGTGCAAGTGGCAATAATGGTCATATAAATCTGTGCTGAATATAGTAGGTTTTTAAATGAAAAAGCATGGTATTTTAAAAATGATCCATCACTAGTTTATTTTATCAGTCTTAAATACAGTGGGGCAGAATAAGTAACAGACATATCAGGTTAGAGATATCAGCAACCATATATATGGTATAACTGTACCTTAGTTAAGCAGGTAGCTGCAGTTGATTTGTGGTGTTGCTTATGAGTGACATGGAAAAATTACTTGATTTAAAAATGTTTCCAAATCAAAAGTCTATGATATAATACTTGCCTACAAGACTGATATTTTTTATTTTTTCTCTTTAAATAGAATGACACAAAGTCTGGAATTAATAATGGAAAATAAATATGTACTTAAATGTCACATGTATCCATCCTCTTTTGCACAGGACCAAAGTAGAGTTGCTAGTTAACCTTAGATGTATTTTTTGGGTTGTGGGAGAAAAAAAGGAGTTGCCCGTACACAGGAAGAATGTGCAAAAGCTACAATTGAAACTTAGAGCTGTGGAGTTGGGAGGTAGAAGTACTAAACACAGAGTCAATATGCTGCCTCAACTGTATAAACAGTTTTTAACAACCTTTTACCAGATTTGACCATTTTCACCACATCATCTGTGTGGGATATAAATCTTCATGATGTACATTTCACCTGTACTCCTTTCAGTACATGTGGCTGTCATTTTCTTTGTTGTTATGCTGATGCCATGTAAGGGCTCTATCAGTGGCTGATTAGTTGTGGCAGCACCTAAATCTCTGGTTTGAAAGACTGCTGCAGTTTGCAATAATGCATGCTTGTACCTCATATCAATATTCGATTGGTCAGTTGAGGTGGTGGAGACATAATTTGCTAGCATGAATGTAATTACTTTTTTTTTTTTTTGGTTGAGTAGCTGGTGTCTGTCTGATTGCTGTTTTTGTCCAAGTGAAGCAAGTAGCCATTGCTGATGTATGGTGTCATTTATGCATGATGTGCTGCGATGCTTACTTTAATTATTTTGATTATGTCAGCATACTTTATTGTATCCCCCCCTCACCCAAACACCTTACTAATAAATGATGTCTTTGTTTCTGCACTAATTGTTTAAATAAGTCATGTCATTGGTAGATGTCGACCTGGTAACAAAAGTAGATGAATGTGTTTATGACATTTGTGTACTGATCTTTGAAGCACTTGATCTGCATGTACTAGTTCTCAGATTAATTGTTTTTTTTCTGTTATTCCTTCTTCGTTTTGTTTTTTTTAGTTCAGAACTGTTAATTAGGCTGAGGAGAGCAATAAGATAAGAGCACACAGAACATGCAAGATGTCTCTTCTTGCCATGGAGTCAAAAGATGACGGCTTTAGCTCAAACATTTATTAATACACATACTGGTATATTGAGGTTGGGAGCATGTGCTAATAATGCATTGCCACACCCACCACACAGTGAACCACCTGGATTGGCACCCGAGTGAAGCGGGTGACACCTCTGCATCATACTGGAACAGTGTGAAGTTTTTTATGGTGGCTGGAGTGACAATCCTGCCACCACCGCCCAAGTTTTCCCTGTAAGATGAAGGACCTGCTTGCAGGACTGGATGGAGATTAATATCAAACTTGGGACAAAGCAGTTGCAGGTTATGGGACCAACGTTTACGTTTTCAGGATTCAAACCGGAAAACTTCCAATTGCCAGCACAGATCCCTAGCCTCAGAGCCACCACTCCACCCCATATACAGTATATGCTATACATCATTAAAACCATTCAAAGTGTTATTTTTATGGATGTTTAGAATTACAGCTTAATCTTCTATACTTTTCAAAATTTATAAATGTTTATGTAACAACCGGCTTCTAAGTCCACAAACACTATAGAACAACAATTCTCGACACATCATGTCATATTACAGTATGCACATACAATAGTACAAGTGAGGGTATTGTTTTTATTCATTAGCCTTTATTAGCACATACAACCCAATAAGTATCTACTTTCTGCATAAATTCATATTAATTTAAATTCATGTTTTAAATTATCTTAATGTGACCTGTTTACAAAATATTTCTAAGAAGTTGTAGCCCTTACTGTATTGTGAGTTACTCACCACCGTAGAAGTCCACCATATCCTTCAAAGAGGGGAAAGTGAGCCTTGGTGAAATGTAATACCAGCCATTGTCCAGCTTGTTAATCTTATAGTGTTTAACAGTGTCTGTGAAAACATTATTTGTCCTTCTCACAGATAATGAATAAGCCCCTTAAAAAGGAAACACATGAAAATGATTATAGTCTAGTCAGAACTGAATCTGTAAAAACCTTTTACAATATAAAACATTTGCATATGTACAGTTGATCACAAGGGGAACCTTTCTGGTCTGTAGGGATGAAGAGGGTCAGCTCCGCTCTTAGCGTGTTTTCATCCAGGCACTTCCACTTTAAGACTTAAATAAATTAGCCTATTAATGATTGTCACCCCAGTTCACATCAAAGGTCTAACATCCCATCAAAGCAGAGGAGAGACGATTAGTGTTCTAAACTCGTGTCAAGCTTACATGTCAACAGGTGATGGCAATGGACTCCCATTACTGAGTAGACAGTGCGAGGTGTAGGGAGTCTGAAAATCCAAACAACATGCCACTCTGTTCTGTACACATGACAATAATACTACAATGTAGTCTAATAAAGTGGATATTTAGTGTAAGGTGCCAAATAAAAGGATACAAGGACTTGTGTGTGTGTGTGTGTGTGTGTGTGTTTTTATGCGTATGTGTGTGTGCACACGTCAAATGTGGTTTTTTTTACAAGCTAAAGATATTTTTTTAACTTGTAGCTACCCGTGCTGTGGTCACAGGCTAAACAGGCGGTTGACTATATTTTTTTCTATAACTGCTTTGTCGGTTAATCAATGTGGTCATAGCTATGATTTTTTATGCAGTATAAATAAAAACAAGAAATGAACATGTACCAGTGAAGTATTTATTTGTGCTTTCGGATGATAGCAAGGAGGCAAGTATAATCTGTAGTATACACAATCTATGATTTGTATTTAGAGAATTTTATTTTTGAGCTAACACAAGTCTTACAGGAAGGAAATGAGCTAACAAAGGACTGCCTTTTCCATTGTGTTCTAGATAAAATTTAAAAGAGAGAAAAAAAAATAAAGAAAACGAAACCATTCTGCAAGTAGGTAGAGGCCACAAGAAAAAAAAAAAAAAAACAACTGTCACCCTCTTAACTGCTTGGATTACTGTTTGATGCCTCCTAAACCTTACTTTAAACTTTTGATAACTTTCAACTTCTGGCACCCTGATCAGATGTGACTTTCTTCACGTAGTATTGGAATATTTCTGAAGGGTTTGGTCAGATTCATAGTTGAAAAGTTCTTAATGCGAAAAGCACTGATTGTTCCCTAAAAGCATAAAAGTTTTATAAAAGACAAAAAGAAAAGCAGGAACTCTAAAAGAGAGTTGTAACTTGTGCACAAAAAAAATCAAATGTAAGTTATGGATATGAATGAGTTTAGCAAGATGGAAGACATTGGTGCCACTTGTTCCTTTTACTGATTCCCTTCTATAGAATGCTTGCTTTTAGTTTTTTTATTTTTTAATATATCACTTTTTTATGCTTTGCACAACAGGTGTTTCTTTCACTTTCTTTGATATTCACCTATATAACTCTTTTTTCGAATGGATGGCAGTTTTCTCATTTTGCTCAACAGTACTTTGATCTTAACACAGGATGAATTTCCAAGAGGGGTAAACGCGTCTTTTCTTTCTTAAGAAACATAATTGTTTTAAAGTGCTCAAAATCATAATGACACTTTTTTTAATAAGTATTTTATTGAATCTGTTGTTAATTTTTTTTTAATATTTTGGTTTGGTAACCCAAGCATTAAGAATATAAACTGTTTTAACAAAATTATAAAAATGGGCAGTACAATTATTGGCTTGCAGCACACCTCTGCCACTTAGATGTATCACAAACAGGTTAGAAAGAAGGCCAACTCAATTCAGTCAGACAAGAGCAAGCCTCTTTTGTTCTAAATTTCAGATGTTACATTTTGAATTCTGTTTCTTGTAGGGATACTGTTGAATTCTGAATTATGTTGTGTACTATTGAAGGTAATTATTCTGTAATTTAGAGTGTGTGTACTTGTAATAACAATGGTTGTCATTTGCTTTGTTTTGATTTATTTTTCGTTATGTCTCTGTAGCGGTGCCTTAGGTTATGTACTTTCTTGCTGCAAAATAAAAATATTCCTCTGGGAAAATAAGTCTGCCTAACCAAACTATGGTAAGTGCTACATCTGGCTGGATTATCAAACAAGACAAATACTGCTTTATATACTTTAGCATAGACCTAATGGAAGCAGTACACATTTTCATACAGTGTGAGAACCCGAATTGTTTGTTGTGTTACACTCACAAAATTACTTATTTTTCACTATTGTGAGAAAACTGCAAAAATTATTATTTTTTTTTTTTTTACAAATTAAACATTTTCATTACTTATATTAAATTACACCACCTCTTCTTAGCCTTTTGTAAAACCTTATCGGCACGTCTACTAAACCACCGCAGAAACAAAACCATTATCAAGCAAATCTTATGTCTGCAGCAAAAGTTAAATGTTCACTTTTTAGGCAACATATGTTAGAAGAAAACCAGATAACACACTTTTAAGAATGCTTTGAAATAAATTTCATGTATCAGGAGGCGTCAGCATGATCTGGAGATTGTACTGTAAGTAACATCAAGCTTTGCAGCTTTCTTAATCTGTCTCCTGTCTATAACTGTACTGCGCAAACACCACAAACTCCCACCTTTATGCATTCACAACGTAATAAAAAATATATCTCATGACTTTTTAATTAATATTTCAGTTTACTGACTACTTTGAAATGATCACGCTGATAGTAAACTCAACTTCTGCTTATTTTCATTAGCATACTAAAGTTTAAAGTCTGACAAAGTTGCTCAATCAGAATGATTAGGATTATGGGATTTAGTTAATACTTGTAACCTATGCTTATTTAACCATAGATGATCTGGTATTTCTTTCTCTCACGTTGCTTTCATTCAATATTTGGGCTTCAGTTATAACCTTTAAAACTTTACAGATACTGTACTGTAGTACCTAAGGACCCCTTAAAAGGATTATTTTCTTTCTTTTACAGCTTGTTGCATTCTACATGGAAGCTAACCTGTAATGCCCATCCCAACGATTTATTTCTCTTTGTTTTCATGATTTTATTTTTATCTGTCTATATTACTGTATGTAATACTACAAATATTGCCATCAGTCTCTATCAAAACCTAGGACACAAATTGTCCAAGGTACACTGCTAATGGGCTCACCTGTTGAGCTAATCAGTATTTTATTTTAGTTTCTCACACATACAATCCAATATTTTTCAGATACGGTGTATCTTACAGTTTAGATACAAACTGATTAAGTGACTTAGCCGGGTCGTATGAGGCAGAACTGAGGTTTTAAATGTGCAGCTTTTATTTTTACAAGTATCTAAATCAGTTTGTCGGGTTCCTTTTTTTTTGTTTTTTGTTTAAGGTGTTCCACCACTTAATCGGCAGGAATAAATATGTTTGCTTCAGAGATCAATAGCGGCCTTACCTTTCTTTTTAATTTTCTGAGACCTTGGGACACCTAAACTCTATTTTAAATTTACTGGTATCCCAGAACTTAACATAACCAAGAGAAAAATCTGGAGACTGAACTAGATTCACTCAAAAAACAAAACAGTAAGCTTTGACAGCATTCATGATTCTTACCTTTTCGAGTTTGGCTCTGTCGAACCAGGAAGGAGCCAGCCTGGTTAGGTGGCAGGAGTAGCAGCTCCTCTGCCTTCTGGCGACTGATGCCTTCATAAAGCCATCTGTAGCAGGAAAATGTTTGTGTGAAAATCAAGCAAAAGTAGACAACATGCCTTGATGAATGAGATCAAAAAATAAAGGAGTATTTAAAGAGTATTTAATTTTCACAACCCCCAACAACTGTTAACTTTACTTCATTATGTCTAGTGTGGAACATGTCGTCTTAGAATTATTGTGTATTTTTTTTTTTGTTCTTACACCACTATAAAAATAACAGTGATTACATTTGTCTCAGTGTGTCAATTTTTCAGTTTACTTTAACTAATCAGACTTGCATATGCCAGACAGAAGGATTTTTTCCTGCATAGGAACTCAGCCCATATGAGTATACACATAAACAGAGCAAACAGTAAAGTCATTTAATGATCATAGTGAACCTGAGGGCATGTGCTTGAATTGAGGAAATCCAAAAAAAAAAAAGGGAACCAATACACATAATTGCAAATTGCTCTTATTTATTCATTTCAATCCAAATGAATCATCATTGTTTAGTTTCCAGAGATTTAGCAGTAGTGTAGCACCTTCTCCAAGGTTTCCACTTTTTAAAAACCTACTGATGAGGTAGTACTTGGGGAATCACACACTTGAGTGACCACACATTTTCTGCTCCTTTGATGACCTACCTGTGAAAAATCTTAGCTGCATATGTGTTGGGAATGTAACCCTCTTTGCCAGAAGCTGAACGCACTCTCCACCACTCTCCTTCCCTGTAAAAAGAAATAATTTTTTTTTGTATATCACCATATTAATCTTATGATTTTGAAAACCACCTGTAGTCAACTTTGCAGTTATTCCTGTTGCATATATAAAAGAAAAAGAAGCAACATTCTATTATGGATCCTCAACCCATGCTACTCAGAAGGCTTTGAAATCATATGTTTTATTTTTCTTAGATAGAAGTAAATAACCACACCATGTAATTATTTAGAATCTTCCATATCAATCCATCAATTGAGTTCAGTGTGCTCAGTTAATGGCAACAAAACTATAAAGAGGTGATTGAGAAAGTGGTTTCATCCTAGTACTTTTTAAAAGCTACTAAGGGTTCTGCTTCAACTTTGTGACTTGGTAGTTTGTTCCAAAATTCCACAACCCTGTACCCTGGTTGAAAGCACTTCCCATTCATTTTTGAATACAGGATTCTTGATTTAACTGAAATAATTTTGCAGGATCCTTGATGTCCTTGACAATCCTGCATATTGTCATCTATGCTCAGTACTAAAAGGTCAGAAGAGACCTTACGCTTTAGTGAAGTGAAGACATTTTTACACAGTACTCAAGATGGAGTCTCTGTCTTGGAATCCTGCCCCACCCCAACCCCTAATGAGAAAATATTCTGCAGTTTGTATTATGTGTCATAAATTTGTGCACTTTGCTTGGTGGCTAATGTTGAAGTACTGAAGTATTAACCTTAATTTTAGTATAAATCAGTTGTGAAGGCCAGGGAACTTGTACAAACGAATAAACAAGTGTTTTCTTTCTTTCTTTCTTTCTTTCTTTCTTTCTTTCTTTCTTTCTTTCTGAGTCTAGAAGTTAAATGAATATAATGACATAATTACAGTAACAGGGCAGGAATGGGAAGCCAGTCCATTGCTGGGTCCACTAATGCACACAGTTTAGAACGTCCAGTCAGTCTAACATGGTATTAGGATGGGGAGAGGATAACCAGAACACCTGGAGAATATCTTACACAAACATGAGGAGAACGTGTGAACATCACACAGGCAGAGACGATGTTAAGATCCCCCAGACCTTATCAGGCAAACCAGCTAATGCACTATGCCACTCTTCTGATCTATTCATTAATGCAAACTTTAAAAAACATCAGTTATTAAACTGTGAAAGATATGAAGAGACAGATATTTGAAGACGTTCTAATCCCAGCAGCTTTTAAAGATAGTTGTTGTAGGCTTGTCAAGGATTTTCTGCCATATATAGACTGACACAGAAGGAAATGTTACAGTATGAATAATCGTCCTTTTCATGTACAGTGTTTGAATTTGTATATACTGTACTGTATAGATGAAGGCAGAGCATTGAAATGTGGAACACAGGAAAGGAGTAAAGAAACACTGAAAGAATTACTTTCGTTGTCCCTCTTTGGAGGAGCGTTCTTTTTTTATTTTCTTGAAATATCTGACATCTAGGAAGTAACCATAATTATGAAAGTGGTCAACATGATGACCATGAAGAAGTAATTGGGAATGATTTTATAACAGTGAGGAAAGTTATGAAACTGGCAGTAACCGGTTGTAAGTGAAAATTAAACTCTTAAGTTTAAAACCGAAAGACTGTGTTACAATTTTAAAAACAAGCCATTAATGAATCCAGAAATTTGCATATTCATTACACAGTTAATCTGAACACCCCAGGAAAAACAACACAACCTGAAACCATGGACTTACTCTGCGAGAATTGTGACTGTCTGTCCCACGCGGATGGTGGGCTCCACTGCATCACCTGATGGGTAATCGTAGAGCGCCACGACGACGCACTTGTTCATGGCTACGAAAAGAAGCAAACAAACCACAGTTAAAACCAAATCCAGCCTTTCCCAGATGTGAGTAGTGATTTGCTCAGTAACTAGTATGCCAAACATGTAAACTGGAGAACTGCAAAATTAGATGCTAAGAGAAGAAAAGCAGTTCTCTTGTTGCTGGTGTATGTGTTTCACCACTACACCGACCATTGACATGTCTGACATATAATATGTGAAAAGGATGTGAGTAATTGTGCAATACTCTGTGCCAGTACATCTGTACACTGATTTACTTGGTTAGAGTGAAAATGTTATTTGTGGCATGATTGTGTTTGCTATAAAATGCGCCCACTGATGGGTGTAGGTGTATAAATTAAATGTTGATTCATAGAGAGCCTGCCGTTTGACCCAGAGAAAACAGGGGAATAAAACAATTCGTAAATGAAAAAAAAAATCAAATCTCAGTATAAATGCAAATCATTGCTTTCTGTCCAGTTAATATAGGCCATAATAAAGCCTTTTCTTCAGTTTTTATATTTTTACAAATCAGTGGTTGCATCGATTACGGGTGTGATTAAATATGCAGGTTTATAACAGTAAGGTGTTGCTGTTTGTTAGTAAACTGTATTGTAAGATTTTTTTTTTGTTTGTCTAAAGAAACAATAAATAAATTTCTAAAACAGAAAAAATGGTTTGGACTGTTGCTTTTGCTTTTCTTTTTTAAGTTGTATATCTATAATTAGATGATTTTTTCACTTAAGGTGTCTAAAAGTTTGTGACCACATTGGTATGGAAAATGTTTATACCCTATAGAATAGGTGTAGTCCTTAGACTTTTATAGCAACTTTTTTGAAAAGCAAATTTAGTCAAAAGCACACTGGGGAATACCATTTTTTTCACTGTGTAGTATCATTTTTTTTCCTCCTTTCTTTTTTAAGCACATCACTCTGGCTGTAGGTGTGTGTAACTGTAACCCTAAAGGGGAGACACCTTAAGCAGGGTTACTCCCTTCTTGGTGCCCAGTACTGTCACAAAAAACACAAGCTCTCCCACAACCCTGAACTGAATAAGTGGGCAGCAAATAATAGAATGATGGATATTTACTTAAACTTTGATCTGTTCTCCAGTATGGTTTAAACGGTCTCTTTGCAACGTAGCTGTTGTTGAAAGTATTTTATTTTGAGTCATGAATGTAACTGAGACTAAGACCTTCATTGATTTATTGTTCTGAACCTGTATATTCCATTTCAGGGTCACATCTCAGCACCACTCGCCAAAAGCTTGACACAAACATTCACACCTGACATATCTAGAGTATCCTGTCAGCAAAAGCAATTTGAACATCCCAGAAAACTGGAGTATTTGAGAGAAAATCAGTGTGATGGGCAAATTCTGCAAACATTGTGCTGGGCTTGGAGCTGAACTAAGAACTCAGAAGGTGTGTAAGGACTACCTTGCCTAATATGAAACTTTATATATTGTTCATTTTCAGATATACAGTACTGTAGACTTAAATGATTGTTGCTTTCTTAGATTTTAAAAGAAAAAATATAGTAGAATCCATTTAGTATTAAGAGAACAAATGTGGGCAGAGCAAGCAGTATAGTGTTTTCCACCAAATAACCCTAACATTTATATAGCATTTTTCATATTCATAAATCAGGAGTGGTCTCCCCTAGACTTTCTCATATACTCAGATATGGGGATGGATATTTGAGGAGTAAACTGCAAGACAATGTTTATATTTTATATTATATATATTAAAGAACCATCAACAACAAATCAAATCAAATTAATAATATATTGAACAATGATTATAAAAGTAAAGTTGAATAAATCGGACTCTGCAGCTGCATGAGTAAAAGGTAAAGTACCACTTCCCGTTAACGGAAATAGCCCAAAACTTGATAGAAATTTACGTTTTGTACCTAATACTTGTATGCAAAATTTGGTTGACCTAAATGAAGCGTACAGTATTTAAGTTATCATGTTGACACACACAGACAGAATTCCAAAAATGGTATTTTCGGACTCGGACGTCTAAAACATTGAGATTCATCAAAATCTCGAAATGGAATTTTTGGAGGATTCCAATACTTTCCCTGTACTTTGCATACAAGAAAGTAAAAAGGAATACACATAGACTGTTACCATTTTAGTAATTAGACTTACTAAGAAAAGTATACATGCAGAAAATATTTATAAAGTGAAAATATATCTGAAGAAATCCTGTGTTGGTGGAAAAAGTGTAAGATACTTAAAAATATTGTATTTTGCAGGGAAGTGTATATAGCATAACATGTCCTCCAAAGGACTGGCATTCTATACTTCAGAAGTTCCTGTCTTGGATGAGGATTTGCTTTCCTAAAGTATAAGTAATGCATGTGATGTAACTGTCTAGACCAGGGGTTCTCAAACTCAGTCCTAAAGACTCCATGAGGCTGCAGATTTTTGTTTAGCAGACTAGTCTAGTTAAGTTAACGGAGCTGGGACTTCTCATTTTCTATCTTTTGCATTCAGTATTGAAATTATAAACTTCTAAAATCAGTACATTTTCATTAGAATGTTCCCAGTGTTTATGTAATTTATGTGGCAATTAATGTAATTTTTTTAAGCTTGTTTTTTAAGATTTTTTGCTTTTATTATGATTCTCATTCTGCTTTTATAGGTGTTCTGTTTATTTAACCCATTATTTTGCTAATGAGCACTTTAGTGGGTCTTAATGCTGAAGATGCTGCAGCTTTGCAGTGTCATCTGAATGGGAGTCTGCCTTGCTCGTTATTTGTCATTTTTAGGATACTATAACGGGAGAAAACTAAATAGAAAAAGGCAGATTAATAGGAAAACACTAAAAAAAGAGTTTATTGTTCAAATAATGTTTGAATAATATCCTTGGAAATAAAAAAAAAAAGTCTAAGAAACAAGAATGACCTGATATGGCATAATGAATAAAAACTATCAAGCAATAAATTAAATAGAATCTGTTACTGGCAAGGATTGGCTTCTAATTAAGCAATTGGGTCGCAGCAAAACCCTGCAGCCACTATGGCCTTCCAGGACTGACTATGCAGACAGAATTAAAAAAGAGAATATTATACATTCAAAGAGAACTTTTTGTTTTTATTTTGAAAATATGTCTGTTTCAAGTACCGTTGTATTTGTGTTGTGTTATTTTACAGTTGTATCATTTTTAAATTCACCTTTGCTAGTAGTATTTGCTCCTAGATATGCCTTATCACCAGTAATTTTGAAATATGCATCTCTCTTTACATTAAACTTTCAATCCACCTTTGTCATTACAGAGTAGTGGGGAGCTGATGTCTTTCCCTGCAACATGGGGCAAAATGCAGAAACCAGCCGTGCTCATGTTGCCAGTCTATCACAGGGCACACTCCAGTATTCAGTCATACTAGACCAGTATCTGTGTGACTGTTAGTCTAGCATACATTGGATTTAGAAGTACAAAACACATACAAATACTAACATCATACAGGGACCAGCCCAGGAACTGAACCCAGGTCTTTAGGGTTATGAAGCAGCACCTCTAATTATTTCACCATGTTGCTACCCAAACCATTTTCAAGAAATAGATAATTTAATAAAATGTTATGATGTGTAATATGAAAAGATGAAATTAGCAGATTGTTCTGCTAAATCTCGGTGTAAATTTTAGTTTATTGACACTGAATCAGGAAGTAGTCTATTTGAAGGTTTTTGTTTGACATTTTGTTGCAGACTTATCTTTAAGTTTAATTGTAGCAAAAATGTTCACCACACAATAGCTTTAACACTGTTTTTTTTTTTTTTAATATAATTGGGTATTTTCATATAACTTGTTTGGTTTTCTTGCTTAAGTCAGCATGGAAGACATTTGCTGAACAATTTTTTATATTTACGTCTTTTAAAGCAAAAGTGGCCACTGTACATAATCAGTGAAGGGACCAAAAGCACTGGAAAGTATTGGAAAAATGTTTTAGGTCATCACCCTCAGTTTATTCACACCAGGTTAACCAACAGGTACAAAGATAAATACTTACATACTCTGTGGTGTTTCTTTATTACTATTTAACTAACTAATGCTATTTCTTTGTCACTTTATCCTTTGAGAATTTTTATTGTTTCCTAATTTTCCTTCTACACCTCACAGTCATGTATGTTAAGTTAAAGCACAAATCTAAATTCGTTTGAAATGAGGGAGTGTGGATGTTTGTATGTGTGTGCCTTGTGATGGACTGGTGTCCTCTTCTGAGCTGTTTTCTGTCTATGACCCAGAAAATGTTATTAATGAGGTTCTGAAAATGGATAAATAAACATTTATTCTAATCATATAGTTTACAAGTATGAGGCAGCAGCAGACAAAAGGGCATGAAGCACTCACATTGTCATCTGACTGTTTTATTCTTCCTATCCCATACCTATGTAACAGATGCCAATTTCTTCCTAGCTGTAACGGATAGGCTATAACTAAAACCTGAACCTGAATATGGAGCAGTAGATCATTAATACTTGTATGCCACATTTTGTTTTTGAATGTTTGCATTCAAGTGCTGGCTATACTTGTGACCTAACCACAAGCCGCTGTCCTTGACTGGTGCCTACAGCTTAAGCACACACACAAAGTGTTCTCTTCATGATTTTTACACAATCTATTTAGTACTTATATAATGTGTATGTCTATAAAAAAAAACAAATACTGCAGAATATACATATGTTCTGTTCTAGTGTTTCTCAATTTAGGGTTAGGCTTAGAAATTCCTGGGTGTTTTTGTGCAAAAACACACACCAACAATTGTACAGTACCATTTCATTGAAAAGGAAGTTTAGAATCGGAATCATGTGTGATGAGTCATAAAGTACCTAAGAAGGAGATCAAAAAGACATTTTGTACAGAATAATTATGCCCTGCTGCATAAAATAAGTCCCCTAAACCTTTTTGTCTTGTGTCCCTTTGAAAGAGTACCAATAGACCATCTCTGTGTGATGGTATCCTGCTGTATATGTGGCTACTTTTTTTTTTTTAACCAAATACATATCTAAATTCTTTTGTATGACACATTGCTTTCAATGTGTGAAAGGTACTTCTCTGCTGCACATATTGTTTTTGATTTTAACATAAAGCTGTTTGTATTTCTTAGTAGTCACGAAATACACTCCTAAAGATATATATATACACTCCTAAAGATACATATATATATATATATATATAGTGGAGCAAGAATAAATTATTTACACTTCAGTGCTGTACAACACTAACACAGTGGCTGACGTTTTAAGATGAATGTTTTTTGGTTAAACTAACAGCCCACTCCCTTTGCAAAATAGCCATCTAAGCAGATAAAATTAAACCTGAGATATTGAGTGTGATAACGGATGCAGCAGGCTTGTTCTTTACATCTTGCGTCTTGTAAAAAAAAAAAATGACAGTATTTTATGTTTTGCTATATTTTTTTTTTTTTGATTCATCAGTGAAAACAACTTGGGGTGCAAAAACAGTATCTTAAAAGGACTGTCCATTCTTACCTGTAAGTGGCTGAGGTCTCTCAAATACTTCTGGTTGAATGGAAGTAAACTGCAATGAAGAACTCCGTCTACTCTTACTGGGATGACTTCCCATTTCAGTCTTAGTCTGATTTTTTTTTCTCAAACCTGTTTTCAGAAACATAAAATAAGTAAGAAAAACTTGTTTAGTTAGATTACAATGTTACTTACCCATTTTGGGTTATTTACTGGGGTTATGTGGTATAATTTCTTAATCCTTCATCACATTGTTAATGAAGACAGGTAGAAGACTGGCCAGTGCATGGTATGTTCTACTGTCTTAGTAGTCAATTTTAATAAGAATTTGTGCTTTTGGGTTATATAAATGCTTCCTTTAATGCACTCTGTCTGTCCTGAGCTAGAAAGTTCATCCATCCATCCATTTTCCAACTTGCTTAATCAGGTCAAGGTAATATGGAGTTGGTGACTATGCCAGTAATTACTGAGACACGTACAGCTTTACTTGGTTTACATTATTTTTTTTTCTGTACTGATATGAATTATCTTAGATGGAATCTTTTTGGAAAACTAGTAGGTTATATAAGGAAAGACGGGCAGCTGCAGCACTCAGCACAAAGCTCCATCCTGTCTCAGGCCACACTCATGAGAACACCCATTTTCATAATTATACTGAGCCATTTTAAAGAGACCAGTTAACCTAATTTGGATGTCTTTGGTTTGTAGGATAAAAATTCACACATACTGGAAGAATGTACAAGTTGCACAGCAAAGAATGAGAACTTAAAAAGTATCCTATTACATTATAGTACAGCACCCCCTTTATAAACACAGCCTTTGTCTGCCCCAAAACAAAGATTTACTGTTTAGTAATTATGGAATTAACTAATGTTCTGAGAATGACATCTTTCATTTGTGCAGTTTTTGGCAGAGTATGCATTTCACTCCTATCACAATGTGTGATGAAGCATGATTTCCTGTTCAGAGGTTTGAGCCCAAGTACATAATTACACAGAACACTGAAGTAAAGCTCTAAACACGTGAGATCTATTGCTACCTTGATTACTGTTTGCATTGATTTTGCATGTGTCCCCTACTTTCTTTGACATTCTTCCAGGTTACTGCAGTGCTCTTCCATATTACAGTTAGGTATATCTTGGATTAATTGGCGAAAAGTCAGTGAGTGTTCCCTACACTCATAAAAGGTAAGTTCCAGTATTACAACTGATGCTGCTATGTTCTGTTTTTTTCTGCCCTTACATTAGATCAGTGTTTCCCAAACTCAGACCTTGGGGACCCCCTGTGGCTGCAAGTTTTTGTTCCAACAAAATTCTGTTTTTATTGGATGCCTAGCCTAATTAAGTGAGTCATTATTTCCCAGTTTCTGTGTTTTGGGGTCAATGTAGAAATTACAAGTTTGGTAATTATTTATTACAATATCCTTAACGATTAAATGGGAATAATGTAGTTTTTTTTTAACTTGTTAATAGTTTTTACATTGTGATTTTTATTGTTTTTCCAGGTATCCTGGTTATGTAATTCATTATTTACTAATTCTGAAGTAGCTGCAGCTTTAATTATCCCAGGTGTCTGCTCTGCTTGTTGTTAATTGTCACTATTAGGGAGAAATGAAGGAGGCAAACTACACTGAAGAAGGGGTTAATAATAGGAAAACAACAAAAGAGAGTTAAGCATTTAAAGCTTTAGAAAAAAATAGAAATGCCTTATAAATGTAAAAACCATACTACTGTGTTTTTTCTGAATGCAGAATAAGAGAATAATTAGACTAATTAAATGAGATCAGTTGTTATTATGTCTATTTGTGAATCTGATTGGAACATAAACCTGCGGCCACAGGCGGGACCCCAGGACTGTGTTTGGGGACCACTGTATTAGATGAATAATGTGTTCATGCACTGGGGGTAATAAAAACAAAAACCTTAAAACTCACCACATTATATCACGGATCGATACCCTACACTTGACTTTCTGTTAATTTACTTCTATCTGCTTGTTTTCATAGAAGTGTTTTGTTTTTTTTGTTTTTTTACAGTTGTTTTACAGATGGCTTTATGTAACTCGCAACTAGTTGTGATGGAAGTACAATTTATTTTATCATCAGAAAGGTTAGGACATGACCATGTCATGCACAATGGTGAATTCATTCTCCCAATTTTTTTTTTGTTCAGAATTGTTTTCTTAATTCACTCTGTATTGACCCCACTGTGGACCATTACTTTATTTCCCATTGTGCTATTGTTCCCTAATACTTAACAAAAAGGGGGACTAAAATCATGGTAAAACAGTAATGCTGTAATTGTCATTTACAATACATATTAAAAGCTAAGGTTATACACAGACCTTTGCTAAATGACACAGAAAAATAAATCATACATTCTAGCAAATTTCCCGCTCTGCAGACAGGGCAGGGAGAGCTAAATCTGACCATTATGATAAAGCATTATCTTTTAGACATTGATCTGCGCTCAGTTATGAAAGAGTGTTCCCAAAGATTGGTTTGGAAATCTTTGCTCTAGACAATACTCATGATACAGTCATTGCTTTTAGAATTTAAACTTAGTAAAAATTCCAAATTAAATTATCTTGCAAGCTAGTCTCAAACTTTTCACCTACTCAATTATATATGCTGATAATTTGTGTAGGTTTTTAGGTCAAAGATCGTCTCTTGCTGAAGATTTCAGTATTTATAGAACAGCAGTTATGATCAGAGAAGCACGGTCACTCTGAACATTGGCTGCAGAACAGTAAGAAGGCTGACCCCAATATTGGCTTACCTTACGTTTTTATATGCTAAGCTGTGGAAGTTTGGTAGATCATCAAATGTATTTACACACACAGTTAATGTAAATACATAATTTTTTATGTTATGTATACAAGTGAAGTAATTAATTCCATCCATCCATTATCCAACCCGCTATATCCTAACTACAGGGTCACGGGGGTCTGCTGGAGCCAATCCCAGCCAACACAGGGAGCAAGGCAGGAAACAAACCCCGGGCAGGGCAAAGTAATTAATTATCTTTGCTAATTAATATTTAGATTGTTTAGTGGAAGTAAGGATTTGCTGTATGTTCACAGAGCTGATGCAGTGTCAGTGTCAACTTAGCATCTGTGAGTTTCGTTTTACATGAGTTGCTGCTCTATATTATATAACATTTTGCAATTTAAGTATACATGGTGGGATGCACCTTGAGATTGAAAATGAGTGTTTATGGTCTGCCAAGTGATGAAAGTTACTATTACTACAGTTTACGAATCTTTGACACAAGTTCAAAGCAAACATTAATCATACCCAGTGAATAGTGTGCATATTCATTCTCTTTTCAGAAAGAAAGAAAGAAAGAAAGAAAACGAATAGACAAACATTATTTGTCCCCAGGGGGACAATTGGCTTTTGTTTAGCAATATAAGAAAAAATGTTCCTTTTTAGTCAAAGACTTAAGACAAATCTGGATAACATGCTGCAGATTTTGGAAGTCGAATTTATACCAATGTGTTACCAGAAATGGTCTTGGGCAGAAAATATAATGGACCAAAATGCAGTGGCTGTTTGAATAAATTTTTGTCTTGTTTCTCAATATGCACATTGTTGGCTTTTGCATATATTTTATGTACCGAAAGGTTTTGTATTACTACCATTACAAATGAAAATGTTGCTTGTACTGTTAGGTGTACTTGTATACATACACACTTTATACATTACAAGTGTGTACAGGTACAAAATGCGCCTATTCATCCAGTGCACGTGGCTGCGTTTTCTATGACACAGTTGCATGGAGCTAGAGTTTATTCCATCAACATCAGGCACAAGGTATGAAACAACCCTGGGTGGATGATATGACAATATACAGGACCTTCTATTTTTACACGACTTGCAAAACATCATAATATTTGATGTTTTATACACTGCCTGGCCAAAAAAAAAGTCGCCACCTGGATTTAACTAAGCAAATAGGTACGAGCCTCCTATTGGATAATTACTGCATGGGTGATTATCTTTCAACTGGCAATAAGTTATTTAACCCCAACTGGTGCAATGAGTTGCTTCTCATTTCTTAAACAACCATGTCGAAAGACACATCTCGTGGAAAAGATGTTAGTCTGTTTGAGAAGGGTCAAATCATTGGCTTGCATCAAGCCAAGAAAACATCTAAGGAGATTGCAGAAACTACTAAAATTGGGTTAAGAATTGTCCAACGCATTATTAAAAACTGGAAGGATAGTGGGGACCCATCGTCTTCGAGGAAGAAATGTGGCCGGAAAAAAATCCTGAATGATTGTGATCGGCGATCACTTAAACGTTTGGTGAAATCAAATCGAAGAAAAACAACAGTAGAACTCAGGTCTATGTTTAATAGTGAAAGTAAGAGCATTTCCACATGCACAATGTGAAGGGAACTCAAGGGATTGGGACTGAACAGCTGTGTAGCCGTAAGAAAACCACTAATCAGTGAGGCAAACCGGAAAAAAAGGCTTCAATTTGCTAGGGAGCATAAAGATTGGACTCTGGAGCAATGGAAGAAGGTCATGTGGTCTGATGAGTCCAGATTTACCCTGTTCCAGAGTGATGGGCGCATCAGGGTAAGAAGAGAGGCAGATGAAGTGATTCACCCATCATGCAAGATCTTGGTGAAAAATTAATGCAACACTGGATGGAACTAAATCTTGTGACATTGCAGAAGCTTATCGAAACAATGCAACAGCGAATGCGTGCCGTAATCAAAGCTAAAGGCGGTCCAACGAAATATTAGAGTGTGTAACCTTTTTTTTTGGTGGCGACTTTTTTTTTGGCCAGGCAGTTATATTTGCATATAAATTAATTTTGGTGTTTGTGCATTTTTATTTCAGAAATGGTCCATAAACAGCAAATTAAATGAAATAATGGATGTGCATACAAACATTTTTAGAAATAGTGTTAATTCAGAGAAGTGCTTTTTGTTTTATGTAATTTTGTCTTACCTGGTGCATGTAATTTTCACATGTATTGTCCTTTTATTCATTCTTCTTTATCTATTTTTGTTCCCTTTTTATAGAGCACTGGCACACTAAAATTTCCAGTTTAAGAGAAGTAGTATAGTATATGAAGTCTTGAATTTTCTAAATATTCTTTTGAAAGTGGCTTTTAAAGCTGCTCACAACTGACAAAATGATATGCATTTATGATGTATCACATAAGATGAAAAGTTAAAGCTCAATAAACATTTTTCATAGCCTGATAAGATATACATTTTTCTGATATTCTTTATCTTTCACGTACAGTATCGGAGTCCGCTCTCAAACCCCAGCAAATTTCTAGAATTTTCTCAGCTTTGTAAAGGATGTGAACTTACCATGGTTTTAAAGTGTTTTCTGAAGAAGAAAAAAAAGTTTTCCAACCACAGATATAAGAAGTAAAAGCAGCTGAAACAAGGGGGAGGCTAGAGGCCCTCTCTGGCTCTGCAATGGGCTCGCTAAGAACAAAAGAACTTCTCTTAGGATGTGTTTTTGTTTCTTTAGTGACTTGTGTGTGTTTTGTTGATCTGTGTCTAAGGAAGCTTTTCTGCTTTCTTACGAAGTTTTCAAATTTTTATCTTGTGGGTCAGTAAACCTTCTGACATGGAGCAAGAATGATAATTTGCACGATCTTAATTATTTTTAACTGCTTTTTCAGTTCCACAATTTTGGTCATTGGCAAAAAAAGCCAGTGAAGTATCTTATATTTCAAATTATAAAGCAGACACTTTTGGTTGTTCAGCCTCTCACAGAAACATTGTATAAATGCTAACACTGATTTTTGGGGGGTACACTTCATAAGCTCATTTACATGCTCTCTGCTTATTTTTTCTTTAGTTTAGCCCACTTTACTGCCATAACACCAATAAGTGCATCAATACAAACATACTTTATAAGGGCAACAGTAGACATCATTCTTTAGTAGCTCACAAGAAAGACATTTTACAAAAACACTTAGTAATGAAAATCATGCGGAAAACTTTGTCACCCTTGTTGTTAAAATGTATTTATCGCATAGTATTATTAGGGTAGCCTGTATGCTTTTCTGTACATCATTATTAAACTGGTATTTATTGCTTATTGCACCTTTCACAAAGCACACCATTAGAAAAAAAGCACACACACAGTAAAAGTAATATTGTATAATAATCATGATTATGATGCTGTCGTGAGAGGAGTCAATGGGAATGTGCATGGGTTTGCCCTGCAATGGAGGATTTGTTCTTGCTTAACACATGATGTTGCCAGAACAGACTAATTCCAGCAGTCCTTTAATAAAAAACAGTTTTAGAAAACGGACAGAAAAATATTCTGAAAAGCCTACAACAGTAAAGATGGACTAATATGTCAAAAGATTAGTAAAACAGTACAGTAGCATCAGTATAGTATGACAATGAAAATCAGATCATAACATGCTTTCACGAGTGGTCACGAATGCAAGCTAGTGAAGTGAGCTTTTAGGTGCAGATCAAATGCTAACACTGACGGACCTAGTGTGCGAGAGTACATGATACGCAAGCAGCATCACACTTAATAAAGTGTCTGAAATGGGGAGAACAGTCACTAGATCTCAGATGTGTGGCACACAGTAAACAAAGACAATAATTCAATAGGCGTATTTGAATTATTGGCTATGTAATTTACTTTAGGCATGCCAGCAGAGAAGTCAGTGAAGCACGTCAAGCACAGTCAAGAGTACGAACTTCTCAAAATGTGAAGCATCTCTTATTTAGATAAGAAACTACCACAAAAATCCAAAATGGTTTAAATGATCAGTGGATGGACAGGTCAGATTTCCCGTTCTAGCCTTTCTGTATATAATATGCAAGTTAACATTTCACAGTTATTAAAATGTTAAATTCTTAGTATCAAATTCTTTTCCTTGAAAGTTAGGGTTTCTTCATTAAAAAACTATTGAAAAGTATAAGAAAATAATTCTTTAATGCAGGTGCAGTTTCTGCAGCAGGTGTATATACTTGCATCTGTCTATACACAAATCTCCAATATGCTGTTTTCATAAAAGTTTCTGAAATTAAGCTTTTACTATGACCGAATCAAAACTGATCACTTGTAAAATACTGTTTGACTGATTCTCCCTACAATACATGTAAATATATGCTGGAAATAACATAAAAAGGTTAGATGTCCTGAGGTGGTTATTATTGGCTAATTCAGGCAATGCAACAAAGGCAGAAAAATGTCTCAATTAACAATCATTTTGCTCTTTAAAATTGAACTTTGTGCACTACATGCGTGAATCAATTTTCTATTGTATATTTTGTTTTAGTTTTATTAGGACAGCACTTCTTCATATCTTGTCAAAAACTGACTGTCAGCTGAAAAAAAAGGCTGAGTTCTGAATCCTGCAGACCTGCCAAGATTTTTCTGATTCATTTTTTTATATTTTAAGTCTAAGATGAAACAACTCAATTCTGCATTGTTTACTGGAACATTTCTAATTTTCATCTTTAATCTGCATAGTTAAAAAGGTGCTTCATAAAATCAAAATCAGGCTCTTTGTACATACCTAGGTGTTGCCCCTATTGCTTCTTAGCATTGGTCCACGGTAAAGCCCAGACACATTTCGGGATGTATCAACAGTGTAGTATGTCTCCTATCTGTGAAGCAATTGTTGCTCTCTCTCTCTCTCTCTCTCTCTCTTGCTGGCTGTTGCTCTCTTTGTGTAAGCTGCACTTTATGAACACTCCTCTGCCTTGTTCCTGTTCGGCACAGTTTGCAGGTGTTATTGACGTCAAGCCAGAATGTAAGGCCTGTACTGAGCAGGGAACAACCTGTCAGAGCCACTGCTGTTGTGCGTCTTTACTCAAGTGAATGTAAAATTTCCTGTGATGATAGGCGCCACGTGTCTCCTCTGCCCACCCACACATTTGAGTGTTTATCTGGTTTGAACCAGAGGCAAAGATGCTGCTTTTGTTTTTGTACCGCAGTGTATCTTGTTTACTCTTCAAGTTCAGAGGGGCAGAAAACTCAAAAGATGCTTCTTCGCAGTATCTTTTTTCAAATTATGAAATTAGTTATCCATTTAAGAAAAATACAAGACATTGCCACAACAGAAAGAATTGTCATTTCTTCAGGTAAAGCTCAAGTTAAAAATAGTCATTGCTAAGAAGAAGAAGATATACAGTATAGTATGCAGTTAAAATGTGTGGGAATCTACCATTTACACCTTTTAAAAGTGTAGCTGCTAAAATATGTTTGATTTGGCTTTGAATGATTGCATTGGTTCTTCAGGGTTTTAGCCTGTTTCTCAGAATACCTCTTTTGGGCCTAGTGTAACTTAGAGAGACCAAAAAAGTGGAGAAATGGGTAATAAAATAAATGGAGGAGTGCAAAAACCTGAGGTGTTCAGTATCTGGAAGGATTTGGTGTTCACCTGAATATTTACCATCAATCCATGCATTGTAGTAGTGTGGTCATGAAAATTTATGGTTGCAGGCCCCCTGAAAATGACATTTGAGCCTCATATCAGTACATTAATCTCACTTTAAAAAAATTTGAATGAAAAGAAAAAGATTAAGTATATGACAGTGTTTTTTTTTTTTTTTTTAAACACTTAGGCACACTCATCTGCCAAATATATGAAGTAAGAAATTGTTATGGGATTAATGAATGAAGAAACAAATATATATAATATATATATATTATATGCACACACACATATATATATATATATATATATATATGAGTATAATGTGTACCTATTTAACAAAGAATAGGAATGTACTTGCTATAGGCTTATCCATCCATCCATCCATCCATTGTCCAACCCGCTGAGTCCGAACACAGGGTCACAGGGGTCTGCTGGAGCCAATCCCAGCCAACACAGGGCACAAGGCAGGAAACAATCCTGGGCAGGGTGCCAACCCACCGCAGGACACACACAAACACACCCACACACCAAGCACACACTAGGGCCAATTTAGAATCGCCAATCCACCTAACCGGCATGTCTTTGGACTGTGGGAGGAAACCGGAGCTCCCGGAGGAAACCCACGCAGACACGGGGAGAACATGCAAACTCCACGCAGGGAGGACCCGGGAAGCGAACCCGGGTCCCCAGGTCTCCCAACTGCAAGGCAGCAGCGCTACCCACTGCGCCACCGTGCCGCCTTAGGCTTATCCAGCTTTATTAATTTATTTTTTACTTTTAGCTTTTAAAGGCTTTAGAAGTTTGATTTGAATATATCAAAAGAAGCAGTTCCTGTTCCAGTCGACTATCAAGTCTAATCAACATTTAAATTTTCATATCTCCCAGACTAGACTCCCACGTGTCATAGTTGGACACTACTCACATCAGCTGATTCCAAAGTCAAAAGCAAAAGAGCAAGAAGGAAAATAAGCTACAACAGCAGGCTAGAAAACAAGATAAGTGACTATCACAAAAGAAATAGCATTTGAAGGAATTTTAATAGCATAGTGAGACAGTCACCAAAGTACAGCAAAAGTAGGAGATGTATGTACAGAAATGATGGTTGAAGTGGTATGGACATGTGATGAGGAGAGGCAATTAATATGTGAGCAAAAAAGTGGTAGAAATGGAAATACAGGGGAAACAGAAAGAAAAGGAGCCTGGAGCAATGGTGCATGGATAAAGTAAAAGAAGGTTTAAAGGAAAAGGGTCTGACAGGTGAGGAGGTGCAGGAGCGAGCTATATGGGGAGGGATGATCAAGCTCATAGAGGTGACAAGAGATGAAGGGGAAGAAGGAAAAACAACTTGAGAACACGAATCATACATCACAATATTGGAAAGTTTTATTGACATTTAAAAACTGCACTTGTCCTAAATAAAAAGTGTGGTAACCAGGGGGGCATACAGCTCCCCAAACCCTGGACACAACAGACACAGAGGCCAAGTGCTGCATACAACACACCGTTATTCAGCCGTGGGAAACACATTTGACTCGCTCCCCACAGCAGCACACAGTACAAAGTACTAAATATTAAATACCCAGTCCTTTATCTTCCTCTTTCTCTCTCAATTTTCCATTCCACTTTTTGCAAGCTTCGTCCATCTCCTCCCAACTCTGGATCACCGAATGGAGCCCCTTTTATGGAGCTCCCGGAAGTACTCCAGGTGTTCCAGAATCTCCTTCCTGCTGCACTTCCGGGTGTATCGGCAGCCCTGCAGAATAGGGTTCAGCCGTTCTCCATGTGCCCCCTGGCGGTGGCCACGGGCACCAGCAGAGTTGAGCTTCCATGCTCCAAACCCATGGCACTGCCCTCTGTCATCCTAGGGAGGTACTCTGCCCTGTGCAAGCACCTTCCCCTGGTCCTTCCATTACGGAGGCGTCCCAGCTGGGTAAGAATCCCAGCTGCCCATTACAAAAGCAATTTGGGAATCAACAGATCTGGTTTTTGCTCATGAGCCAAATGAATTGATTTGCTGAAATATGTTGGAATGCCCATCGAGAACCCAAGATTTCTGTTTTACTTGTGCAGTTGTTTGCTGGTATGAACTTCTTTAGCTACAACACATTAAGGTAGAGAAGTCACACAACTGGTTAGATAGCTTCTCTTACTGCTTATGCAGGGCCAGTAAAGAACTTGTAACACGTAAAGACAAACACAGGTTGATGTGCACCCATTTACTAATAAATTGTCTTATGAAGCAGTCACTGCAATTTTCGGAGGCAAGTCTATATGTCTTAGAAAGCCAAACCTGTGCTCTTTTGAAAACTCTCAAACTGGATAGTTCAACATTCAGACTGAACAACAAGCTGAATATCTCTTTAATAAGAGAACAGACAAACACATATTGGTAAACTATCACAATGTAAGTACGTGATCTATCAAGCAATCTCGCAGCACAGAGAGACAAATGTGTAACCATATGAAAGCAAACCATCTGATAAATGCCTGACCTTTGAAACAAAGATGATGTTAGTTACAGAAGGAAAATCTTGTGCACAATTTTGGCAGGGGTTAAAGACAGTGGCGAAAAGTAGAAAAACACAGAATACAGCATTTTAACAAGAAAATTATAAACTCCAAGTACAACAATAAATAAACAAATTACTTTATATAACCTTTTTCAAAATTTACCTTACTGTCAGTCCCATGGATGATGAATGTGAGCAAAGTTTAGCTTTTACAGCACATGGAATTGTTTAGCATGTACATTGTTAAAGCTCAATTTGTTACCATCATTGTGCATATCAAAGGGAAATGGCTTTTCAAATGGAAGCCTTTTATACTTAAAAATAACCTAATAAACATGCAATGTACAACACAATACAACACCACTCTCTAGTGTCATGATAAACAAGAATGCATTAAAATACAGAACTTCATTGTAATTAATAGAGCACACAAATCAGCTTACCTCGTGTTTCTCATACCTGCTGCTATGATGTGATTTTCTGCAACCCTGTGTAAATACCCTGAGAAAAAATTCCACTATAATCAGCATATATAATGGGTGTAAACTGTGGCTGAACTTCAAAGGGGTTCCATAGCGTGTAATGAGAACACATAATTAGCCGTGTTCGTAGTTTGTGTCTTTCTACATGTTACTGTTCTCATCAATAGGGTGATGATTACCTCTTACAGGTTGTTCATAGTCCAATGCACTTCGCCACATAATGGTAAAATAAAAATACTTGTGAAAAGGAGAGATGCTCATAGTATTTTCTATTACTCTGCAGGTACAGGAAAGAAAATGCTCAATGTATTACATGTTCTATAAGTTAAAACAAAATGCAGTGTCCCTCATGTTCATCAAAGAATCAGCCATTTTAATTATTGTAGACTCCATTTATGACACTAATACAGTCAAACTGCTTTCAGATTTTTGAATAGAGATGGGCCCAGGTGTCACTAAAGGACTTTTGAGAACTCTTTGTCAAATTTATTGCTACAATATTTCTATAAAATATAACGTGTAACTTAAACAGGTTAGTGCATTTATACAATTGTAGGTATACTTCTTTGTTTATAATGTAGGCTAGTTTTGATAGATATGTTTCTGATCCAGGCCCTACTGTACATTGTGCCTGATGTGTTTTAGAGGCAAAAAAGCAAGAACAGTCATCTGGCCAATGAGCTAGACGTACAGTGTATAAGTTGCCACTAATGGAGCTGGCCGAGACCTAGTGAACACAGCAGGTGAGGTCAAGTTGATTTCAGGGGACTGTAACATTTATTCAGAAAATGAAGAAGAAGATACCCCTCATACTGCACAAGTATGAGTTTTATAGGGTAAAACAAGAACATATTTGATCACAGCAACATTTTCTGAAAATGTTCAATACTTGAGATCTATGCCTATTATTATAAAATATTGAAGTAGGGATTCTGTAAAATGTTACAAGAGGAAGCAGAATCATAACCAATTGATAAATCATCATCAATGGGTATTAAAACAAGTTAATTAATGGTGGCTGCTCAGAGCTCATGGATTGGGTACCATGAATGAGAGTAGTGAATGTCTAGTGCATTTTTGCACAAACTAACACCTGGTAAGACGGAGTAGTATTTTTCCCCCAACAGAGCGGTTGGCAGCACACTGTACATGCTTTCTGGTTTTCAGATGGAAAAGCTATATATATACTGTGTATACAGTGGAACCTCGTTTTGCGAGCATAATTCGTTCCGGAAACGTCCTCGTAGTCCAAAGCACTCGTATATCAAAGTGAATTTCCCCATAAGAAATAATGGGGTTCCACAACCCAAAACTATTCATATAAAAATGATTAATACAAAATATAAAGTAAAAATACATAAAACAAATTAACCTGCACTTTACCGTTGAAAAGAATCATGGCTGGTGTGAGTGAGTTTCTAAACTCTTGTGAGATTGCACCCAGCGGGACGACACACGGAAGAGCGTCCCAAAGCAATCGCAGTCTCCCAGCGATGTAGCAGTTCGCCATATAAGCGAATCCAAAAAGATTGCGGACATGCTATAAGCGCCTGCCGTCGATGGGTGATACAAGGAACAAGGAACATTATAAATGTGCAGGGCCCTGCCTGACTGCTGTGTCTGTGTATAAATAACCGCGCTGTTGCTGTTTCAAGCTGAATAAAGCTTGTGTTGCTAAAGTACTGAGACTCAGCTTCATGTTTTAGGGTGTAAGACGGGGACTTGCACGTCACAGCACACACGCGCGCGTGCAAGCACACACACACACACGAGCGTGCGCATGCACACACACACACATGAGCGCGCACGTGCACATACACACACATACACACAAGCGAGCGAGCACACACGCGCGCACACACACAATCACAATGCTAATGCTGTAGTAAACAGTATACGCTCGTACGGATGTTGACTATATGAGTGAGGCACGCCGACTCAGACAGAGAATAGGAGATGATTGCCCACAATCCCACAGCGAGAGAGAGAGAAGAACCATCAGCTCAGTTGTGATCACATGACGCTCAGCAGACAAAGCGTATACATACTACTCGTACTGCAAGACCTCGCTCGTTTATCAAGTCAAAATTTATTAAAAATTTTTGCTTGTCTTGCAAAACACTTGTAAACCAAGTTACTCGCAAACCGAGGTTCCACTGTATATAAATAACCAAATTATCCTTTTCATGCCTTTTTGCATGAACTCCAACAGAGGCTAAGGAAAGGTTTCTGTCTGGCCACTCTCTCATAAACCCCAGATCAGTAGAGTGTTGCTGTAATTGTTGTCCTTCTGGAAATTTCTTCCATCTCCACTCAGGTTTCCTTGAGCTTAGCCAGAGTGACCATCAGGTTCTCGATCACCAATATTACCAAGGACCTTCTCTGATGATTGCTCAGTTTGGCTGGGTGGCCAGCACTTGAAAGAGTCATGGTTGTTACAAACTTCTTCCCTTTTGGAATGATGGAGGCCACTGTGCTCTTGGGATTTATTGTAGCCTTCCCCAGATCTGTGCTTCAACACAATTCTGTCTCTAAGCTCTGCAGACAATTGCTTTGACCTCATGGTTTTTCTTTGACACACATTGGTAGCTCTGAGACCTTCTATAAATAGATGTGTGCCTTTCCTAATCAAATCAATCAACTGAATTGTCCACATGTGGTCTCCAAACAAGGTGCAGAAACATCTCAGTGGTGATCAATAGAATGGAATACACCAGAGCCAAATTGTCATAGCAACTTTGTGGCATTCTGATTTTTCTATATTTAGTTTGAATAAATTTGCAAAAACGTCTAGAATCCTATTTTTGCTTTGTCATTCCAGGGTATTGAGTGTTGCTTGATGTGGAGAAAATAATTTTAAATGCTTTTAGCACAAGGCTCCAACATAGCAAAATGTAAAAAAAAAAAACCCAAAACAACTGAAATCATCTTCCTGCATCCCTGATCCAGTTCCTATAGGCCTTTAAGTCTGTGACTCATTCATCTAGAGTGTACTAGAAAGAATTAACTGCTTAATAGGTTTCTAGATTATGCATACATTTTAGATGCCAAGCCTTTGCTTAATAAAAATAATTTTAACTCTTCTGTTTTAGATGGTTTTACACCTACAACGCTTACACTCTTCCTCTTTTCTAAGCAAAATCCTGAAATACTTTACTGAATATTTGAATTAAAATTCTATTCTTGAAATGTTCCAGTCAGGTTTTAGCTCTAGTCACAGCACAGAAGCTGATTTGACCAAAGTACTACATGACTTTGTGGTTAAATGCTGATGCTTATAACACCTCAGTCCTTGTTCTCGGTGACTCAGGTGCTGAGTTTCATACTACTGATCCAAGTGGTCTCAGTAACTGCATACAGTAGGGGGCTGGCCTTTCTAGTAGTGCGTTAAGTTTTCAGTTTCACATAACAGGGACAGTCGTTGGTGATTGTACATCATAAATAATAGATATTACTTCTGGTATTTTGAGATTCTTCTTCTGGCCTTGAAAATAAATGCAGACATAAACAATCTGTTTTAGTTTTTTTTTTAATGATATTACCAATAGTTTTCATAAATTTGTGAATGGCGTTAAATGGGGCGGAATGCAATTCAAATGTGTGTTGTGTAAAATGTAATGCAAAAAGATCGGTAGTGTTGCCTTGCAAAAGTGTTCAGTTTCTTGAGCAGCTCGTAACAAGTCCATCCATCCATTATCCAACCTGCTATATCCTAACACAGGGTCATGGCGGGTCTGCTGGAGCCAATCCCAGCCAACACAAAGTGCAAGGCAGGGACAAATCCCCAGGCAGGGCGCCAGCCCACCGCTGGGCACACACACCCAGCACACACTTGGGACATTTTAGGATCTCCAATGCACCTAACCTGCACGTCTTTGGATTGTGGGAGGAAACCAGAGCACCCAGAGGAAACCCATGCAGACATGGGGAGAACATGCAAACTCCACGCAGGGAGGACCCGGGAAGCGAACCCAGGTCTCCTTACTGCGAGGCAGCAGTGCTACCACTACGCCACCGTGCCATCCATGTAACAAGTCCTTCACTGAAATTGTGTTTTTTTGAGTTTTTAAACACACACACATGTCCTGGATAAAAACCAAGATCCAGATCTTTAATGACCTCTTGGTCACAGCCATCAGCAGTGTGTCTGTCTGTGGAGAGAGTGTCAACCTTGTCGAGAGGTTTACTTACCTCTTTACTTACAGTGACATTCATGTCTCTGGTGACTCTTCCTATGAAGTCAGTAGATGGATTGGGAGAGCATGGGGGGTCATGAGGTCGCTGGAAAGGGGTGTGTGGGACTCCCGATATCTGTGCAAAAGGACGAAGGTCCAAGTCTTTAGAGTCCTGGTGCTTCCTGTCTTGCTATATGGTTGTGAGACATGGACGCTATCCAGTGACCTCAAACGAAGACTGGACTCCTTTGGTACTGTGTCTCTCCGGAAAATCCTTGGATACCGTTGGTTTGACTTTGTGTCGAATGAGCGGTTGCTCATGGAGTCCCGAATGAGGCACATTACCTGCATTGTGAGGGAGCATCAGTTACAGCACTATGGCCATGTGGCGCATTTCCCCGAAGGTGATCCGGCTCGTAAGATCCTCACTGTTGGGGACACGAGGTGGCTGGACCAGGCCAAGGGGTCGCCCACGTAGCACCTGGTTGCGGCAGATAGACGGTCATTTCCGGAGGGTAGGACTGGACCGCGTGTCTGCCTGGGGGGTTGCCAACCGGGATCCCAAGCTGTTTAGACGTGTAGTGGGTGCGGCAGCACACTGTATCAGTGCATGCTACCCAACTTGACTTGACTTGATGTTTTTATTTCAAATCACCAAAAATCAAAATTATTTTTTAATGTTACATTGTTTTGTATTAGAGAAAAATTTTAAGAGGACAAATAAAAGGAAATATGCTGTTTTCATAATTATTCAATCCACGTATCTTAATATTCTGTAGAGCTAACGTTTGCAGCATTAATAGTCATTTGGACTAAATGTGTATAAAGTCTGAGAGCCCGTGCTTAAACCGTATTATCTTTCACTTCCCATCTTGAACGCCATGTGCACAAACAATCACAGGATTTGCTGTATTTCAGCACAATAGGATTGGGATGTTTGAATATTTTTGTCTTCATCCAATGAAGATTGAGGAGTATTGTGATAAAAATGTTTAAAGTTATCCTGGGGAGTAGTAGGGTGAGTATTTGCTTTTGCTTTAAAATACATTCTTTTAGCCTGAGATGAAAACTTGTATACTTTCACTCAAATTTCCCCAAGCAGGCTGTGTAGATCCATGTTCTCAAGTTACTAAAAATGAAATAGAAAGCAGCACTTTGTAAACCACCACGAGTTATCTTGGAAAAAGGAGTTATTGGGCTGTGTTGGAGTGAATGGGCTGATCTTTTTAAAATGGTTTATCTGGTTTTTTTTTATAAATGTCATCGGCAGAGGGATGTGCATAGAGTTTCATTTCATGAGAGTAATGCAGTGCATTTGAGGAGAAGCAATGTGCTTAGAGGCACCCAGGGTGTTGTGCCTGAACTTATCGGCCAGGGGAGCTGCTCAGACTCAGAGTTATGGCAGACCACTTGATGTTTTTGGAAGAAGGCACAGCTTACAGTGATGCATCTAAACAAAATGCCAGCAGATGCAGGTTTGATGTGTTTAAAACAAGGAGTACAATGTATTTAGACTTTGAGGCCAGTGGGCATTCAAGGACAGCTATTACAAATACCCAAAGCCTTAATTACTGTATACAACTAAACAGATTACTTACTCACACACTGGTTAAAAAAATAAGTGCATCAGACGCTGCAGATGAGGTCAGGAGATATACGGCCAAAGCAGAAATGACTTCTAGTTGAGAACATCATTAGTTTTACGTAACTGATCTATTCAGCAATCATCACTACGACTTGGTACACACTAGCAATTTTATTTTTAAACACGGGTCGCATGGTAGAATTCTGAGAAAAAGTTTAGTTTATCATTGTCTGCTGTACGGAACAATTAGAAGACAGCCTGTGGTGTGAAATGTAGGCTGCTGATAAAGATTACACAAACATCTAATCTGTTATTTTTCACTATGATGGCGGGGACAGGTTATAAATAGAAACTGTTGTGTGTTGTTTGAGGTCGGTAAACAAGAACGCTGACACGTTGCCTTACTTAGTGACAATGCAGATTTAGTTATATGAACAGTGACATTATTTTAAGGGCAGCCATACCACATGCACTTCAGAACAGGTCATCCACCTGAAGCTAAGCATGTTTGGGACCAGCCAGTATTTGGATGTGAGACCAACCAGGGAAAGCTTGGGTTGCTGCTGGAAAAGGTGTTGGTGAGGCCATTGGAGGCATTTACCCTGTGGTCTGTATGTGGATCATCGATGTCCCAGTGCAGTGACAGGGACACTGCTTTTGGTTAGATATAAAACCAATGTCCTGACCCTCTGTGGTCATAAAAGATCCCTGAACATCCTTTGAAAATAGTAGCATATATGTCAATGTCCTGGCTAAATTGTCTACCACCGCCTTGTCATTCTGGCCCCCTAATCATTCCCAATCTCTCATCCCTTTGTCTTGTGAGCACACTGGGGCAAGAATGGCTGCTGTCGTGTAACATCAAGGTGAATGGTATATACAGTATTAGTGGTAGTTGATACGGTCCCCCACTGCCTATGTAAAGCACTTTAAGGTTAGAAAAGCACTATGAAAGTGTAATTAATTATTTATTATGATGTCCGGTACAGTCTGTGAGTGAAAGGCCTTTTAGCACAGGGAGCAGAATGGAGTGTGACATGGTCAGTCTCCTCTCACATCCTCAGATACATGAAGCAGGCAGGCCTGAGGGTCACTGGGGTTCTTTTGGGTTTTCCTAATTCAGTCTCACCAATAGTTGTAGCCACTTTTCAGTGGCAAAATTTAGACACTCTCATGCTAGCGGCAGCCTGGATGCAGTATAGTTTATTTCTACACAGTATTTTATTTTATTTTTTTTTTTTTAACACAACTTCATTTTTTTCATTATTTATTTAGGTAGACTTATAAAAGAGGTGCATATTTACTTATGTATTAAATAATCATGCTTGTGCCTGATGCTTTGATCCTGATTTGTATTAAGCTGGACTGAGAATGCTATGGTATTTGATAAAGTTTGGCCTAGTAACCTTTATGTCCTGGAGATTTGCGACCTTGTGTACAGCAGATATCACAGTGCCTGCCTGCCATCACGTTCAGATAGTTAGTGGCTGATCAAGTGCTCAATTCAGCATCTTGGAACTTGTGTCAGACCAGTTAAGGATCTTTATTAGACACTAAGTGGTTTTCTTCTTTTCCGAAGTCTGTAATGTTAAATATGTTTACATTTGTGCTATAGGTACTAAAATCAATACGTATAGTGCATCCGGAATGTATTCACAGCGCATCACTTTTTCCACAAAGTTATTCCTCTCATCATTGACAAGTTGACCAATCCTCAGTGTTTTACGTGCGTTACATTCCTTCCCTGTGAGTACTGTATAAAGCAAACCAGCGAGCCTGGATAACTCAAGACATTTTGGGAAACTGGCTGTGTCAACTTGAAAAGGATATGAAGAAGAAGAAAAGGAAGATTCTGCTTCTGATTGATAACTGTGCTGCCCACAGTATGCTTCCACATTTAGGTAATGTTCATGTTGACTTCCCTCCTCCCAATTGCACATCACTGCCTCAGCCATTGGTTTTGGGCATCATTTGCACCCTGGAAATGCTGAGAAAAATTCTCGTCAGCATAACTTGCAGACAGGAGGAGATGAAAATTAATGTGAAAGAAGCTATTGAAATGATTGCAAACACCTGGACGCAAGTTAAAGAAATCACTATAACGACAAATATAGAATCTCATAACTATGAAATTTTCATTACAACGAAATATTGTTTAAGTCACTGGCATTTCGTTGTAATGGAATTTGACCTGTATTTATTTATGAAAAAGAAATGCTTGTGCCTAACAGACACTTAAGTTAAACAAACTGAGAAGTTCTACATACAAACAAAGCAGGTATATTTTATAGTTACCGGTACTTCTTTTGCAATCAGTTTGGCACTCCTGCTACACCATAAAATAATAATGAACAAAAAAATGACACCCAGGATGTGCAACACACTTCTTTGCATGTTCTAAATATGGTGGTGGCAGTGCAGTGGTTAGTGCTTCTGTTGCATAGCTCTACAGAGCTGAGGTCAATTCCTGGCTTGACCACTGAGGCTGAGTTTGCACCAACTCCCAGTATTCATGGTGGTTTTCACTGGGTACCTAACAACTTAGATGTTTGGTTAATTGGAAACTCTTAGCTGGCCCACAATATGGGTGCTTTTGTGTGGTATAAGGAAGCATCCCATCCCATGCCTGATCACTTTTAAGCTTCATCTCCGTCTGATCCTGTATTGGAAAATGAAGCATTTGGATGCATCACTAACTATATGAATACCCCAATAGTACCTAACCTCAGTAACCATTTTAAATATTTGTAGATTAGACTTGTATATTATACTTGTGACATTGGGCAGCTCTCCTTCTTTCTAAACCAATACCTAGTTCCTCAGTATTTACTAAAAAACAAAGATTTATAAGCAAGCAAAACAAGAAGTCCACATTGCCTACCTCAATGTGGCATACCACTAGGGCGGAAGTAAACCAAGAGATTGCGGACACCATGGTGATTCTGTAGTTATAAATGAAACCCCACACCAGCTTTACATGTTCAAGTTAGCAAGTGATGCAATAGATAAGCCGTTTCCATATCATATGCACATTCCTTTAAAAATTAAAACCTGAAAAAGAAAAAATACCATGTATGCAGCATTTCAAGATTGGACAAATATAAAAAAATGTTATTAAAACAGCATTTCAAGATGTATCTCCACTTACTGCTTTAAAGCTGGGCACCCTCAACAAAGCCATGTTTCATGCTTTTATTGGAGATACAAGAACCACTTCTTACACATGAATATCCATTTTGACATAACAAAGACACTTCCGTCCACACAAGAAACATCTGGTGTGACAAAAATTGAA
Source organism: Erpetoichthys calabaricus (assembly GCF_900747795.2). Classification (NCBI taxonomy): domain Eukaryota; kingdom Metazoa; phylum Chordata; class Cladistia; order Polypteriformes; family Polypteridae; genus Erpetoichthys; species Erpetoichthys calabaricus. Next base: position 92,800,398 of record NC_041403.2, on the reverse strand, counting down.
AACTGAGTACAGCATGTGCTCTGTGTAGATGTGGAAAGAATTATTGTAGCAATCGGTCTAAGGGCTAGTAAGAATATGCAGACAAGAGAAATGAATCAAAGATAAAGTCAAAGTGTACACTTTTCCTAAACTTATTCACAAATATAGTGAGAATTTTATTCCATTCCATATTCAAACCCTTCTTTAAAAAAAAAGAATTGACGCATATAAGTCAGAAGTGAAGCAAAATGACCCCTTTTATTGGCTAACTATAACGATTACAATATGCAAGGTTTCAAGGCAACTCAGGCCCCTTCATCAGGCAACATGTAATACAGAAACTGGAGAGTTCCCTGTGTTTATATATACACACACTAGGACAAGTAACAACTCCAGTTTCTGTATTACATCTTGCCTGATGAAGGGGCCTGAGTTGCCTCGAAACCTGGCATATTGTAATCGTTATAGTTAGCCAATAAAAGGGGTCATTTTGCTTGATTTCTTACTACATTCATAATGGCTAACGTGGTACAACACCCTAGTACTACAGGCATACAAGTCAAAAAGAGTTGGGGAATTGTGCTGTATAATGTCCAGTGGACTTGATGAAAAACCGACCTGTTCAAAGGCAATATCAATCAGGGGTAAAGGAAAAGGAGGAGCGTGGTCCTTCCTAGGACTCTGATAAAGCTGGCATTCAGGGCATGAAGCACAGAATCATCTGACCTCCTCATTTATCCCAGGCCAATAAAATCAAAATTTAATTCGTTCTAACATTTTTTCGATTCCCAAATGGGCACCTAGGAGGTGGGCATGTGCTAGTTCGCATACTTGCCGCTGATAAGTACGGGGGACAAGCAGCAGTGACCTCACCTCCCCCTCATTTTCTGCCACATGATATAAGAGATCATTTTTGATGACAAAGTAAGGCATTCATGGTGTAGGATCTTGGGACATCTGTCCATTAACTGAAATTACTTCATTTCTAGAAAATTTCAACAAATCGTCGTTCCACTGCTCCCTTTTAAAGGAGGATAGCATTAGCTTAAATTGTGAAGTTAATTCTTGAATAGGATCCGTTCCAGCCTCAATGGGCAAAGTTTCAGTTCGCACAGGTTCTCTGGTCACCGGGGTGGTTGATGCATGGGTGCTAGTGGCCGTCGTACATGGTATGGAGGCAGCCAAATTAGTATTATCCCATCCATTAACAAGCCCATCTTTTTTCAAGGAGTAGTAATGTTAATACCGCTTTTATTATCAGACCAGTCCCACCCCAGTATTACAGGATAGGGTGGATCGGGCAAAACCACTACTACCACATTCTTCATGGAATTATCAACCGAAATAATACATGAGGCGGATTTATAATATTGAGTTTCGCCATGTATACATTTGAGACTGGTCTTAGTATTAAGCCACTGTCATGGTAAAACATAATGGCGAGAAATGTTACTCCCTAAATCAAACATAGCCATTACCTTATAAGGAGAAGTAATGTTAATACCGCTTTTATTATCAGACCAGTCCCACCCCAGTATTACAGGATAAATATAAAGTAAAACATAATGGCGAGAAATGTTACTTCCCGAATCGAACGTAGTCATTACCTTATAACCGTTTATTATCACTACTCCTGTATAAGGAAGAGACAAAGAGTTAATCAGAGCACAGTACCTCTGTCCCTTGCAGTGTGAACAGTCCATAAACTGCCTGTAGTGGGGCATGCGGGGAAGATATGTCCAACCTCCCCACACTTGAAACAGTGCGGAAGGCTGAACTATTTTTCTTTTTGTCGGACCGGAGGTTCTGTGAGTCGTCAGGTGGGCTCAGGGACAGCGACACCAACCTGTCTAGGTTGGCGAGAAGACCATTCTGATCTTTCCGATTTACAGACTGCCCAGTGTTATTCAGCTACCTTGATTAAGGCATCCATGGTGGTATATACTTGCTTGTGGACCTGCTGGGTGAGATAGTCAGGGAGGGCATTTACGAAGGTCTCATATGCCAACTGTTCGACCACCTGTTGGGCGTTGTTAATATCTGACTTTAGCCAGCCCCCTATTTTGCCCCATACCTCGAAGGCTTGGGTTTGTATCGGCCTTTCTGGATCGAACTTCCACTCCCTCCAATCCCTCGCCTGCTGTGCCGCTGATACGCTGTAGCGTTTGTATACCTCTGCCTTTAAGGTATCATAATTGGTGGCCTGCTCCTCAGTCAGATCATAATAAGCCCTATGCACTTCCCCTTTCAGATAAGGCGCCCATTCCATTTTGTAGTACATTCAAATATAAGAAAATAAGATTGCACATCATCCCCTTCAGTCAAGTAAGTCAACTGCGGGGGAAGAGACTGAGCAGTCTCTGTCCTAACCGCCGCTACAACCTGAGTTTCTGACTCCGTTAACTGAGTCCTCATTTCTCCCAGCTGGATATTGACTGTTTGGAGCTCAGTCATTATGGTTGCCAAAATGGTACTCGGGTCCTGTTCTTCAGACATTTTGAACAATTAAATCCTGCCGACTCCGCCAATGTAATAGGAAAAGAATTGACGCATACAAGTCAAAAAGAGTTGGGGGATTGCCCCGTATAATGTCCAGTGGACTTGATAAAAAACAGTTGGAAAAATGGATGAAAAACCAAAGCATTTGATAAAAACAGTAGTGAATTGGAGATATATATACAAAACGTCGACCAGAAGTAATATGGCAGGAAATGACATCATCGTGGAGGAACCAGAAGAGATGTCATCATGGAGGAAACAGAAGTGACGTTATCAGAGGGGATTGGAGTGTGACGTCATTTTCTGGAGTCGGAAGCAGAAATTATGTTGGACAGCCATTCTGAGAACCCGGAAATGGTGGCGGTAAGTGAATGGGATTGTTACTTTTCTTCTTTAGGTCTAGTGAGAGAGAGGCGTTAATACTTGGAATAGTAAATCACTCACCTTAGGGCTTGTTGGCTGACTCCTAAGCACATGTGTGTGACACCTTCAAACTTCTGCCTGACCAAAAAGCCATAGCTGAGGAGTTTAGCAGAGTGGTATGCTGCAGTTAGCCAAGTGGGCTCATGTTAGGACATCAGACATAAGCAGTTGCTCTGATCTTGAGCATGAGGAAGTTAATGTGTAACATTCACCTGGAAAACAATTGAATATGATTGTGTAGTAATGAGTATCATAAAACATATGCAAAAAGTACCTCATGTCTGTTTCACTTTGTGAGCACCATGGTGATGATGTGGCCCTGCATGGAATCTGTATGTTGTCCTCGTGTTTGTGTGGGTTTTCTTCTTGCTCCTCATGGATAATGAGTGTCTGGTTAACTGGTGTATCCAAACTGGCCCAATGTGTGTTAGTTTGTATGAGTGTGTCCTGCAAAACACTGGCAGACCACCTAGTGTTGTGGCCAATGCTCGCAGGATAGCAACAAGCTTCACTGTACCCCAAAGTTAGATAAATGGATTACAATACTATAGACACAGATGTTTCACTTTGATTTCGTTTTGGACTGTTATACAGTGCACTAGACTTGACTGAACAAGTTCTCCTGATTGTTTAGTTTATCTTCTGTATATCTATCATCAAATATGTATTTCATTTTAACAAGTAAATGCATGTGGTATGCTGGGGCAGCCCATGGTGCAGGTCAGTGTGATACTACATTTAAAAGGAGCTGCTTGATGTTGTTTCTTTCGTTTTCCCACTCATTGATTTATAGTTTAGCTGGATTTATATTCTTTGTTCATTATTGGTTCATAGCTTTATTTTTCGCCAGTACTGTGCCCATGACTTCAGTGCAAATGGCAGTGCATTTTGCCTAATAACAGCCTGTTGGCATACATACATTCATCACATACTAGATGGGTCCTTCAAGTCGAATGAAAAAAGAAAAAAAGAAAAGGTATCCTTTCCAGTAGTTTCCTATCATGGCAAATACACTAGTAGCTGAGCAGACCCGTATATATATCTGTTGATTCATCTAACTGGAGCCCAAGCGTTTTACTTTACGATATACATTGTCAACTAGCCCTTAAAGTTTAGTGTCAGGTCATCATTAAGCACACAGTTGTACCATTAGACAGGCACATTTTCTTCAAGCTGGCGAGGAGATCTGTCACTGTGCAGAACTTCACTCATGGGAACAGCAGCTGGATGAATGGGTTTGCCATGAAGCGCACAAGTACGGTGGCTCGGATGGGCTTACTTCCTAAGTAGGCCCCTGCAAATAATGCTGTGTGTGATAACTGAGGTCAGATTAAAACAAAAAAAAAGACCCTTGACAAATTCTTGAGTTTGGGTTTGTGAGTGGGATCCTTGGTTTCTAAACAATTCTTCAACTTAATGGGTTTTTAGTGGTCATTGGTAAAGACTTCTAGCATTGAGCACTCACCTTCAATTTCCAAGCAGATGGGCACTCTCTCCTCTTTAACTTAATGGTATAACCGTCTTCTTGAGCAGGTCTGTCATATAACAGTCACTCCCAGTCTCCCCGCATTTAGGTTTGCAACTTAAAAGATGTAATTGCACCCCTTCCACTATTTGTTTTTGTTAATAGGAGTACTGAGCATAAGGCAAATGATACAATGGGATTTTTGATCAGGCTACTGCAATAGTTGATAAAAGCAAAATTAACATACTTAGATTTTCAAAAGGCCTTTGCTATGGTCCCACGCTCAAGGTTAATTCTGTAGCTAGAAGCTATTTGTATCGGATGTAATTAACAAAACTGGATCTCAAGATGGTTAATCAGCAAAAGAGTACAGACAAGAGGAAAAATGCATCAGTGGAGTCCTTCAGGATCTGTCCTTGGCCAAGTACTCTATACATTTAATGACATAGATTTCAGTATAGTTAGTAAACCTGTGAAATTTGCAGATGGTACTAAAAATTTACTAATAACAGATACTTTCAAATGTAGCAAAATAATTCAAAAAGATCTAGACAGTCTTCAGAAGCGAGCAAACACTTGGAAAATTAAGTTTAATATAGAGAAATGCAAAGTGCTGCACATAGGCAAAAGGAATGTCAATTATAAATACAAGATGCGAGATGTCATCCTACAGGAAGCAACCTCTGAAAAGCACTGACACATTGTCATTGTCTAAACAATATGTAAAAATGATTAAAAAGAAAATGTGAGGTTGTATTGTAAAAAACTGGTGAATATAAATCACCAAGACTATATGATACATTAATGAGACTGTACCTGTAGCAGTGTGTACAGTTCTGGACACGACACTACAAAAAAGGCATAGCAGCACTTGAAGCTGTGCGAAGAACTACCAAGTGCATCACAGGACTTAAGGACATGACGTACTCCAACAGACTCCAAGAATTTAACCCGTTTAGTTTTGGGCAGAAGAGGCTGCATGGGGAACTGATCCAGGTGTTCAAAATTCTGAAAGGTATTGATAAACTGGTTCCAGCCAAATTCTTTCAACTTAATGGTGAATCACATACTGGAGCACAACAGCAGTGGAAATTAAGGGGAAGTGTATTTACAACTGAAGCCAGACAGCATTTCATCACAGAAAGAATCATGGGACTCTGGAACAAGACTTGTAGTTGAAGCAGAAACCATGATAATCTTTAAGCAGTGTCCGGATTAGATAACTGGATCTCCAACTCCAGTCCTGGAGGGCCACTGGGTTCATTCCAACCCTTTTCTTAATAAGTGACCTGTTTTTGCTGCTAATTACTTTTGAATTAATTTTAATTGAGTTGGTTTTTAAGATTTGTTCCTCTGAATGAATTCTTTTCTTTCCTTAAATGGCACCCAAACAGGAAGTGAGTGAGCATGAAGTGAACATGAAGTTAGTGAGCCAACAGAAGACCAGCTAAGTCAGGGCCTCAAACTCCAACCAATTGCTTAATTAGGCGTCGATTCTTATTGCTAATTAAACTCGTTCTTTAATTCCATGGCTTGTTGCTTCTCTCATTGTACAAGGTTTAAACTGTCAGTTTCAACTGTAAGGAATGTAATCAGGAAATGGAAGGCCACAGGCACAGTTGCTGTTAAACCCAGCAGGTCTGGGAGGCCAAGAAAAATACAGGAGCGGCATATACGCAGGATAGTGAGAATGGATACAGACAACCCACAGATCACCTCCAAAGACCTGCAAGAACATCTTGCCACAGATGGTGTATCTGTACATTGTTCTACAATTCAGTGCAATTTGCACAAAGAACATCTGTATGGCAGTGTGATGAGAAAGAAGCCCTTTCTGCACTCGCACCACAAACATCTGTATGGCAGAGTGATGAGAAAGAAGCCCTTTCTGCACTCGCGCCACAAACACAGTCGCTTGTTGTATGCAAATACGCATTTAGACAAGCCAGATTCATTTTGGAACAAAGTGCTTTGGACCGATGAGACAAAAAATATTTTTGGTCATAACAAAAAGCACTTTGCATGGTGGAAGAACACCACCACATTGCAAGAAAAACACCTGCTACCTACTGTCAAATTTGGTGGAGGTTCCATCATGCTGTGGGGCTGTGTGGCTAGTTCAGGGACTGGGGCCCTTGTTAAAGTCACGTGTCAGATGAATTCAACCCAATATCAACAAATTCTTCATTCTTCAGGATAATGTTCAAGCATCAGTCACAAAGTTGAAGTTACGCAGGGGTTGGATATTCCAACAAGACAATGACCCAAAACACAGTTCGAAATCTACAAAGGCATTCATGCAGAGGGAGAAGTACAATGTTCTGGAATGGCCGTCACAGTCCCCTGACTTGAATATCATCGAAAATCTATGGGATGATTTGAAGCAGGCTGTCCATGCTCAGCAGCCATCAAATTTAACTGAACTGGAGAGATTTTGTATGGAAGAACGGTCAAAAATACCTCCATCCAGAATCCAGACACTCATCAAAGGCTATAGGAGACATCTAGAGGCTGAAATATTTATAAAAGGAGGCTCAACTAAGTATTGATGTAATATCTCTGTTGGGGTGCCCAAATTTATACACCAGTCTAATTTTGTTATGATGCATATTGCATATTTTCTATTAATCCAATCAACTTAATGTCACTGCTGAAATACTACTGTTACCATAAGGCAAGTCATATATTAAAAGGAAGTTGCTACTTTGAAAGCTCAGCCAATGATAAACCAAAATCCAAAGAATTAAGAAGGGTTTCCAAACTTTTTCATATGACTGTAATCAGAAATGGTACCATAAAACAAGATTTTCTTCACCATTTCATGTTTCAACCTTTCATCCAGATTTTGTCTGGGAGAGTGTTTTGGAGTTTATCGTATTTTGTTACATTATACTTGTAAATATTTTTGGTCCCTTGCAATAAACCATTCACAGCTTCCAGTGCGAGTATAAACAGAGGCTTTCCAGCAAAAATACACAGTTCACAAGCCAAACAAACATACAGACCATTTCAATAGAGCCTAGTATCTACTGAAATTAGAATTTTAATTAAAAACATTTATATGCTTAAGAGTACAGGAAAAGCATACTAATCAAACGTGAGTTACAGCTTCTAGTTTTATTTAATAATCAGTACAAATTGATAATATGAGCAGACAGTAACAGATGATGTTCTGCTTTGTGAAGAGAACACTCTTGCATCATCATAGCACACAGATCCAGACTTTACTCTACAACCAGACACAGCAGTGAAGATTGCACATGAACAGGATTTAGAGGTACACAACAACAAACCCAAGATGGTGCATTAGTTTGAAGGTCCTGTTAACCATTGTGAAAATAATTCCTTACACACTTTAATATTCTAAAGGACCCAAATGTGTTTGGGACTTTCAAAACACTAAAATTATTTACCAAAAAACAAACAAAAAAATCAAAACAAAACAAAAAAAAGAACAAAACCCACAAACATGGAATTAGAAAGCTGCCAAAACTTAATACAATCCAAAGCTTTGAAAGCACATTACAGACAAGCAGAGTACATTTAAATAGTTTAAGTATCACTTTTATAACTATTTTCATAAAACTTAAAAACATATTAACCTTTTCCTTGTATCTGTACTATGGAATAATACGCAGCAACATGCTTAAGGGCTCACATTTTAACACAATAGCATCTGTTTGGTTTCTTAGTAAGATTTACCTTCCTAGGAGGCACTAACAATCATTACGTCGAGTACATAAAAGGATACAGTTATTACATGCCTAAATATACATCCATAAATCCCTCCCTCAGCAAAACTTGTGAAATCCTCTCTGAAATCTGACGTATTGGTGGTGACATTTAATTAGCTAACGTGCTCAAGCAGACACTGGAATGTGAAGCCGGTTCTTCTGAAGAGCAGACACAAAATGCAATCCGAGGTTTTTCCATGGAATTAACAGGGTGTTTTATGGTTACCTTCTGCCGTCCAAGAAGCGTTCGTTATTGGCTCTGTTGTCTTAGCGCGTGAAGCTTAGCATAGATATTTTACTTTATGTACTCAAGCCTGTAAAAGACGTGCCCCCAAATTCTGATTCAATAAATAGACAGTTTCAAATTTCACGAAAAAGAATGAAAGTAAGTGCACTGGAAAATAATGGTTTTACCAATCTTGACATATGTCACACTTAAAACAATTCCAAATCTATTAGGTATTTTTAAATCGGGTGCAAATCCTGGATTGTAAAAGTAATGCTTACATTACTTTCAAAAAAATAAATAAAAAGTAAAATTGAAACTAAGCTCCTCAAAAACACAACAATTGCAACCACATTTTTTTTCTCCTAAAATAATCTCAGTTTTCTCACCAATCGTAACAGGTTCAATGTTCCATAAAACCAGCTGTAATACTACGTCACACTAGTCTGCCATGAAGGAAAGCGGTTAAGTAATATACAAATGACAACTATTCAGTCCAATGAATGAAACTGCACTGTACATTTAATTTCTGAATATAGATAATTATTAGGGGAATCCATTTAAATGCAGTGAGAACTCTTACTGAAGTTTTGGGCTTATCTTTACAAAAAAAATAAAAAAATAATAATAATGGAAGGAGAGGGGAGGGCTGACCACAATGTGCAACACCCTGAGACCCCACGGAAGCGTAATTAGTGGCAAAGTGCTAATGAGAAGCATGCATATATATTTATATGGGGAGACTGCTGGATGTGCATTTGTTCAGTATCCACAAAGTAATGTGATGAGGAGTATTGCATACTGATGTCAAATTTCATGAATGGTTACACTGGGTTATTATTTTTTTTTTCTTCTTCTTCTTCCTTTTTCCAGGGTGTAGAGTTGATGGAAAACAAGCCGAGTTGTGGACTTAACAGGACACCTCCATTGTCTGGGGATGAGCCTGATTTTCAGTGGCAGCTGATGTGGCAGATGCTGCTTCCACCTGGTTGCTCGTGTGTGTGCGGCTGCGAGCTCCTTCACCAGAGCCTGCGCTCGATGCAGAGTGTGTGCGGGAACGCATCAGACGAGTCATGCTTGCTGTAGGCACTGTAAGAAGAAACGGAACAGAATATTAGTATTTGTCACCAAAACTTTACTACAGCTTCCAGTCACTACACATTCAAGCAGGTATCATTTATATTCACGCATGTGCCTAGTTCCTATGTGTGATTTCTAATTTTGTTGCTGCCAAAAGTTATGTAACAGTTACTATAAGAAGAAGCTTGATTTAAATTGATTTCTTTGGGAAAGAAACTTGCATTATGATTAAGTAAAATGGAACTCTTGTAAGCCATTTGTAAAATGCAGTTTTTAGGGATCTAATTTTCATTCAATAGATCAACATAAGGTAATGATTTTCTATTAAAAGACATTCAAATAGAACATTGTACTTCTCTCTGCTGCTTACAATTTCAGAAAGTTGGGTGTCAAAGAAAAATTGTTAATGCGGTAAACAAACATTGCAGTTAACTTCAAAAAAAAAAAGTAAAAGTAAAAGAAAGCTTGATGTGTAGTGCAAAGGTTTCAGAAAAATCCCCCAAAGTAGATTCCAATGTTAACTTTAAATTATAAATCTGCCAAAGGTGGTATAATGCCCCCCACAACAATGTAACATTTATCCAGAACATGTTCATGAAAATGATTTTAAAATTTCATTTGACAAAAGCTAAAATAATGAAACATAAATGCGGCATGCACAAAAATGCATAAAAATATGAACAAATAACGTGAACACGACATCTTCTTTTAATTACACTTTTATCATCCAAAATAACCATTTAATAATGTAGAAAACAAAAATGAATTGAAACAAACACAACCACAGATAAAAAGGCATGCAAAGATAATATAATCAAATAACCAAAAAATTAAAAGCCACTAGCAACACATAAAAAGTGCTTATTATAAAGAGATGGTGCCAATAAAGGGGCAGGGTCTCGGTACCTGATTCGTTGTTCAAATGGCTGAGTTGAACATAAGGGACTGTTAGCATTGGGAGGAGGGAAAATAAGGAGGAAAACCGAAATATATTTAAGTTACAGCCTTTAACCTTCAACACAAAACTACTATTTTGCAAAAAGATTAACAATTAGTTCAGGACTTTATTTTTCACTTATCTTTAACCCTACAAGTTGATGTGTCTTCTAAAAGGTGTTAACTTGCACTTCTTACAGTCAATAATAAATTGATATTACTGTAAAGCTCACAACCAAATGTGCCCTTGAGCTCAGACCCACTCAGTTATTGAAGTACGTACCTACTGCATCTTTATGGACAAAGAGCAGTCAGTCAGCTACTAAATGAGAGCTCGCATATGGAAAGGTTTCTCAGGATTTTTCTTGATGGGCATGTACTTTCTTCAGGAATGTACCAAACAAAAAGAATATGACTGTACAATGGCAATTTGAAAATGCATTTATCTACAATGCAGAATGACCCTTTGATTCTAAAATAATATAATTATTTTGCAAAAGTATTACTACTACTAATGTCTGTATATCACTTAACAAAAACATCTCACTTTTAGGTTGTTAGGGGTGGGATGGGAAGGGCTTAAGGCACAGGAAAGTGGCACCTATAATCTTAACCACCACCAAATTATAGTTCAGTGGAGGGTCCACTCACATCCACACCTACACTCACACTCTGGTCAGTCAGGAATCAGCAATTATCTTAACTACCATGTCTTTGGGATGTCGCACAAAAATCCATGCAAAATCTATGGATAACAACCAGGTGTGAGATTGGAGCCCAGGACACCGGATCCATGAAGCAATATCAACACTAACCACTGCATTGCCGTGCCAATCCTCCCCCGAAGAGTACAGCAAGAACAATTGAAATTATAAATGTATACGCAAGTGTAAATATATTGGATTCTGTACATGGCAATAAACTCAATGTTGTCTTAATAACTGATTTACATAATTATAGGATTGTGACAAATAGCTTCATATTGCTCAAAATTATTCAAGTATTAATGACTGGTATTCACATTAATCACGCACTGCAGTTGACAAAATGTAATTAGAGTCCCAATACTTTCTGACTGCAAGCCAAACTTACCAGGGGTCAATATCTTATAATGAGAGATCCATTTTGTTGTAAATTTCTTCTCCACTCCATAGTGGTTTGGAGCCAAACCCGCCCTCCACAGTGGTATGCCCACATGGGGGCACAGAAGAACCTAAGGAAGGACCGCCCTTGGGAGTACGCAGGCAACATGTCTAATATATACTGCATCACATGTTCTGTGACCTTTACACTAAATGAAGTTGGCAAACAGTGGTGCAAAATTGTAAGTGTATTAAGCAAGAAATTGATAGGAAAAAATATACATTATATATATTTGAAGCAAATTCTAAAAGCATACTCTACAAAACTGTCATTTACTTCTATAAACCTTGAGTAAAATTCTGGAAAAAAAAAAAAAAAGTCAGGTAAAGCACATCATTCCCCAGTCCAGAAAAGACTTTTTGCTTTCAGGTAGGGACTTTACTACTGAATGTCAATTGATGATGTGTTCTTGCATTAACCGGAAGAGATGAAAAATATTTCTTAAAAAAAAAAAAAAAAAACCACACACACTGGAAAAGGTCCAGGTTCAAAAAATAAATACTCATGTACTTAAAGTAAACATGATGGAAATTCTGTTATGTCACATGAGCATTAATTTTGATTTGATTAGAAGTTTAGTTAGATTTGCTGTGGCAACCACAACATGCAGAGAGCTGTGTGCCAAATGTGCCACATAATCAAACGATAGATCTATGGGGAATAACCTATGACTCTTGCTAAACTACAAATTATGTTCTGCTATTATAATGGTTCAAGTCTGTGTAAATATTTGAAATATTAAAGATAAGATGCTATTATGCCAACATTCAAACTTGGTAGCTGAAAATTCTGCACTTCTACTTTAACAGCTAGGCTGTGCAGCAGGGGCTAACATGTACACTGATCAGTTACGAGGCTTAGGTCTAAGGGCCAGTTTATACTACAGTTTAAACTCGTACACGCATGCATCATGGCTGCCACGCATTCCCAGCATTCAATTGACACATCCCCTGAGCATATCCTTAGAAATTAATGCAACACGTGCATGAGATGCAGTACCAGCATGTAAAAAAAAATAAATCGTGGGGGGTGCAATGTGTTCAAGTTAGAACGTGACTTTAGAGTCTTTGTTTACTATCAACATGTGACAGGAAGCAGCTTTGCAGATCCAAATAGGATAAAATGTGAGTACAATATTTGATGAATGGTTCGATGTGCTGAAGCAAATCACCAGACTTAAATGCATTTGTGGTGCTTTTATTCATCTGTTTCTCACATGGGCAATACAAGCGTTGCTATTTCCCAATGTAATGACATGATACATTTTAAAAGGTCTCATATACCATCTGCTGTGCCACCACCCCCAAATCCCCCCCCCCACCACCTATCTTCACAACACTATCAGAATGTATGGAAGCGTATCTGAGCCACAGAGAGAAAAAATTAGGGACACAGTGAAGGAAAAAAAGCCTCTTTCGTGACTAACATGGAAATTTTGACTTTGGAATCTCACAGTTTGTCATTAAAGCAGAATGTCGTAAACATCATCTTAAAACTGACCCAGTTTTTAATAGCTATGTGCTTCTGGGGCTTCCTCCTGCACTGAGAGCAGTGGCAGGTAGCAATTGTCACACAGAACACATTAAATTTACGATATTCCAACTGTCTGCACATTTAGAATCCTTAGATTTATACTTGATATCACTTTCATGATGAGATGTGGTAAAACATGTACATTACATTTAACAGATAAACCGTTAATTTAAATAATTTATACTGTTAATAACTACACATATGTGGGCGGCACAGTGGAGGAGCAGTAGTGCTACTGCCTCGCAGGCAGTCACTTCTCTGGTGTTCCCTGCCTGGCGTTTGCAGGTTTTCCTGGTGGGTTTCCGCATTATGTTCCGGTATCCATCCATGGAAATGCATGTTTGGGGACGTGCGGATACTAAAATGACACTAGTGTATACGTGTGCTTGTATTCACCTTGCAATGAGCTGATGCCCCATCCAGGGATTGTTTCTGCCTCACACACAATGCTAGCGGGAATGGGCACATCCCTGGATTGATAGATGTAATCATTAAACATCCATCCTTTTCAGAAATACTGTAGCAAGGTGTCCTTGGAATTTAATGGAAGTTTCAGGCAATTCACAAATGGCGAAGTTGAACGTTGCTTTCTCACTGTGATGATATCTCACATTGTCACCTGGTGGAATCCTCCAGATTTACATACGTAAAGTACACGCGCAAATATAAACAGTACACTGCTTACGTAACAGTGACATCTACAAGTGCACGTGTCATGTGAAGTATAAACCCGGCCTAATACTGTCGTCAAATAAAGATCTTAAAAGGCAGATTAAAATCCAAAATCTTAAGTGAAGCTTCATTTTTAATGAATGCTCTTGTTTAAAAATGTGTAAAGTATATCTATACTAAAAAACAATTAGAACAGTAGATGCAGGTGAAGCATTTGACAACTCCTAAACAATCTGAACATTTAAAAGGGAAGTTCCATACATTATAAATAAGATGTAAATTATATTCTTTGACATTTCGTTTATTAATGTAATTTACATTTCATTTGGCATTACAGGTTTATTTCAGATATATTTTGTCTGCTGCATACAATTTCAGCATGTTTCATTGACATTTTGCACTACTGTCATTTATCTCTTTCTAAGAATCAAAACAAGCTCATATCCTCATAATTCTAGTCAATGCCCAAATCAAACAATATCAAAGTCATCTCTGCATTATATAAAAATACACTTTATGTTCTCTCAATGTATTGTTTGGTTCTTCCTCTTACAGCTGAAGGGGAACTGGATCCTTTGTAGGAGCAAAGGTGACTGAGGAACTGTTGTGCTGTTACTCTGTAGTAAACATTCAGAAGACGAATTAATCTTTTCATAAATTGTACAATTTAAAGAAAGCTACACCGCCGATACTATGCGTGAGCCACTGCTATCGATGATAGCAATCATGTATAATTACAACCTGTATAAGCAGTTTTTATTATGAGTATTCATCATTAAATGCATTATGTATACTATATGTAGTATAGAAAGACAGTACCACCAAATATTCCTAATTTACATGTTATATCCCAAGTACAACTATTGGCACAGAACAGTATGAACATTTAGTGTAATGTAATAAGGTTTGGGTTAGTGCGGATCTCCTAGTCTGCAAAGCCTGAAAAGAAATCAATGCATCTTGCCCAGTAAACTAAAGTGAAGTATCAGGTTCCACAGAGAGAAACATGAGGTGAGAGGGGTTATTAAAACAAACATGTCTTTTGCCATATTGTCTACTTGTTTAATTATTCGCTATGAAAACATTTACTTTTATTTTACTTTTTAAATGTCACTGGAAAGAATAAAACCAGGATTTATTTTAAATTTTCTGGTGCTTGATAATGTTTACTAATGATCTGGTTAAATCTCATGTCGAACACGTGCAACTTAACATCAGCAAGACAAAAAACTTCCGGCATGTTAATGAGACCAGTCACCATTCAGGAGGAGGACATAGAAGTGGTACAGAGGTACAAATACCTGGGGGTTCACATAAACAGTAAACTGGACTGGTCTGATAACACAGTGACTCGGTACAAGGTGGACCAGAGCAGACTGTACTTTTAAAGACCAGAGTCTCCTTAGAATGTATGCAGCAAGCTGCTGGAAATATTCCATTAGTCAGATGAAGCTGGTGCATTGTTCTCAGCTATGGGCTTCCTAGAAATCAACTAGAACTCAAATACATACAATTACAGTCGACCCTTGATATACGACCGGCTTGACATGCGAACAACTTGATTTACGACCAAAATTTTTATTTTGATTTACGACCAACATCTTGCGTTACGACCTGAATGCGGTCACGTGTATCCGCTTGCGCGATTGTAAACAAACAGAAACATTCCTATTAATGCGGCACTCATTCAATAAAATGTCAGGTTTGTAAACTCTCTTGGGACCTCCCCCAACTAGAAGACATGCCAAAGTCCAAACTCCGTATGGAAGACTGTTTATCTGTTGCTGGGGCAAAAGCCGGCTTAAAGCTGTGCTGAGTCTCTCAGCCAAAGCAAACAGAAAAGATATCGATGGGTGATATGCATGTGATATCCCTGCCCGGCAATGGACAAGCAAGCTTCCACAGTCGCGCTTCAGGACGCACTTCAGCATGTCGTTCCCATTGAGTGGGGAGTGGGGGGGTCTCAGAAGAGTTCAGAAACAGTTCCTTGTATCATCGCAAGGAAATGCTGAGAAAAATTATCGTCAGAATAACTTGTAGGCAGGAGGAGATTAAAATTAACGCAAAAGAAGCTATTGAAATGATTGCAAATGCCTGAGCGCAAGTTAAAGAAAGCCTTTAAAAAGCCTTCAGTTTCATTCTCATCCTCCTCCCTTCCTGCAGCCCAAAGATGTCAAATTAAATGGTGAGTACAGTATGAAATTGTTGTTTCTGGTAGGCTAGGCACTTTTTATTACTTTTTGGTTAGTACATTAGAAAAATTATTGGTGTTTTGGTAAATTATGCACATTATACAACCCTTTTTTTATTATGAAAAGGTTAAGTAAGTGTTGCAGTGGGAGGTTCGGAACGCATTATGGGTATTTCCATTATTTCTTATGGGAAAAATAGTCTTGACTTACAACCAACTGGAGTTACAACCAGCCCTCGCGAACGAATTGAGTTCGTAAGTCAAGGGTCCACTGTACCTGAAAAAACTTACCAGGAAAGCTGCTCCAGCACAGGGCTAACTCTTGACAAACTGGAAACTGTTGTGGAAAGGAGGATGGTGGCAAAACTGGATGCCATCATGAAAAATCCTTTAGCCCCAGGCTTATTACACTGTGGTGAGCTAAGAAGTGCCTCTGCCCGCTGCTATCAGGCAATTCAATGCTGCCTTCCGACGTCCCAAACTAAATGCTGATAACTCTTAGTTAAATGTGCAAATTCTGTACAAAAATACACTATTGATTGATTGACTGTATATTTTCCCTGTGAGTCTGTATTTGGTTTTATGCTTTGGTTGCTGTATAATAAAGGTTTATCTAATCTAATAACAGTCAGTTTTCACAAAACCAGTCAAAGTGCAGAAGATGTGTAAAAAAGTGAGTACATTTTTTTGTGTTTCCACATCAATTAATATGCAACTGGAGCCAGATACAAAGAACCCAAAAGCAACATCCTAAGATCGACAGGTCTCTGTCAACATGGTAAATGTTGCAGTAAACACTAGGAGTTCTGATTGCCGTACTGTGACTGAACCCACCAGAGACTTTAAATATTAGGACAATAGATGAATGGCTGAGAAAAAAAAAAATCAGGATTTTACAGTGGCCAAGGCAAAATCTAGGACTCAATTCCACTAAGATGGTATAATAAGATCCTTAGAGAAACGTTCATGAATAAAATGCTCTAAAACAAAAAATGAACCAAAGTAGTAAGGAGACTAAAAACAACTGCATCAAGGGTGTATCACTGGAATATGCACTTTTTCTCATGTGTTTTCTGTATTTTGTGTTGATGGTCATACAAGGTTAGATTTATAGAACTTTAGGATTTAATGAGAAAAAGGAATTTCTACTTGTGTCATAATCTGTATGCACACAGAAGTGGAAGAGGGCTTTTCACATACGTGAAACTGTGCATTGCAAGTTAAACAAACCTCTCTGAAGATAACAGATGCAGGTTATGGGCTTGGATGGCTTCTAAATCACTCCTGATCGAATTACGCTGTTAAAATGTTTAAAACTACGCTTATGCAGATTCATCACAGTTCTGTACTTTTTGGTTTTAAGCAGGTCGCATCTTTCAAGGATTTCAGAAAGCAAAGGAAAAAAAAAAGCTTTACAGCAACTTGTACTAATTCTTTAATTACTCATACACTTTTCTTGGCAATTAAAATGGATTATAATGCTACTTAAAGGAAAATTATTGATATAAAGCTTGAAAACCCAATTACTGAAAAAATTAAGAAATCTTGGCTCAGGCAATGGATTCATGTTTGTATTTGAAATCAACTATTAAAAACAGATAGTTTATGGCTATAAACTTTTTAACTTTTACCTCTTTCTAATAACATGGTAAAAAAAGAAATAGGTTACAACTCTCTCTCAATTTAGCACACTTTACACAAAGGACTGTATGCAGTAGATGGGTTTATGCAATTATTTTTCCACAGTTACGTTAGGCAAGGAAGGTAAACAACTTGATTTTCAAATCAATAATTATGATAATTATGATACTGTAACACAATGAGTTTGGAAAAAAACTGGGTAAAGACCTAAAATATTTTAAACTGAGATAGTAATATTTAAAGTTGAATACAGTCTGCAGGAAATACTTATTGTGTACTTCATCCTTGTCTATTTCATGAAATTCTGCAGATGTGGATAGTTGCTGAAAAGCCTGAAAAAGCACCAACTGTGACACTAAGCCTTCTTCATCCTGGCCCATCAAAGGTACAAAAATGATTAACAAAGTGTGGTCTTTCTTAAGTACAGAAAGTACACACATCCCAGGGCACTGACTGTTTAGGGGAACATGGCATCCAGAAACCTCCTTTGGTCCTTTTGTCTGTCTCTCTCTCTTTTTTTTTTTTTTTTTTGTATTTAGAAAGTGTTACACCACACAAGACTTAGACAGGACATTATGAAAAAGCTGCAGTTTTCACACAGACACTGCAAATCAATTTAACCAAAATTAACTAACTGAACAAAATAAATTGAAAATGCACATCATGTTTCACAAACAAATGTAAACAACCTGTATTACTACTTACTGTAGCCCATCCCTTGCACAAAATATTTAAAGGCCTCTGCTAGTTTTCCAGGCTGAAAAATAAACACATTATGAATTAAATTAAATTAAAAGCTTTATGCAGAGGCCATTTAATCATCTAATAGACTCATTAGAAAAGGCAAGAAATATGAAGACAACCCAAATTCAAATCATTACCTATACATAGATGTATTAAGAATGTGCAATACCCTAGAAAATCTCAGAGCAAGTTGTGCTGTTCAGTGTTTGTAATACTTACTTGTACCACTTGAGGCAATCCTCCACAATCTGCCATCTAAAGACACAAGTAACATATGTTATAATCCACAAAGGAAATTAAAACAGACTCCACTGTAAACCTCTAATATTATGAAGCTTTAAACATTTGAACATGTTGTAAATCAAATAAATTTCAAGTTTAACTACAGATCAGGTGATGTATTAGTCTACATAGGCTAGTCATGTTGCTCTTTGTTTAACTTAAACAACTGTGGGCCCTTGGGGTTTCATTCTTCCCCAGAATTCAGTCAGTGCTGATGTTTGTTTTCATTTACTTTGTTAATGATTGATCATTTTTGTGCCAGTATTTGTTTCTTCCTTCTGAACTATGCAATAATGTAAAGACTACAGAGTTAACATAAAACTTTCATTATGATGCTGTTAACTTCTATGTTTGTAAGATTTATTTTAACACATTTATGATACAACAGCTGAATGTAATGAGCAATTTTTGATTTCTCCTTGTATGAAATTGCTTTGGGCAATAAGATCTGTGTGTGTGTTTTGGAGCTTACCTTTAAAAAAGTAGTTTTTGTTGGGCTTAGTCTAGAATTGCATTCAACCTACAACGAAATATAATAAAATTAATTTCTTCTTAAATCTATTTACTTTAAATCAATACACTCTATCCAAAACAACTAAAACTTGATATTGGTAAAGCAATCATTCCATTATTAAACTTTATGCAGTGTATGTATTGTCCAATTACTGGTAGGATGGAGTGTGAAAGGAAGGTGCAACAGACCAAGAGGGTGATGCTCCTGCTACTCTTGGACAGGCTTCCTGTTCCTACTCTGTCCCATCTTGACTCAAATAAAGGTGTTTAAAAGTTTTGGCTTTTTCATACTGTATATAGATAAAACAGTATGAAAGATTTGATGATGTCATCAATAGTATTTGCAATAGTATTTGTTCCTCAATTACAACTGAATGTACGGTAGCTTTTATGAGAAAATACAAAACAAAATGAGTTTCATTTAGCAGAAAGATAATTACTTGCTGAAAAATAAAACAGATTTTGGTTTTGAGACTTTAAATTTCTTAACATTCTTTTTCACCAAATAATTAACTTTGATCTTTTCTTTTTGTAAATACTTCGTTTTGCAAGTGTCTTAACTTGATACTAGGGCTGGATCATCAAATGTATTAAATAATCTCTGTCCACATATTTTTATGAGACTCCAGCCTCCCAGTTCACTAGGTAGGTGGCCTACCAACACAGCTAAGCACTGTATTTTTTCTTTTTCACAGTGTATTTCAGTTTCTGCTAGGCACAGAATGTGTACACCACTGCTTTTTCAATGATTTAAAGAAAGACTGTAATCTTGACACTTCTCTGAATGAATGAGATATCCCAAGACTGCAATGCGCACCAACAGCTCTGTGAGTATATCATTTCATGTACACATTGATGCAATGCAAAAAAACTTAATCAAGGAAGTGTTTGTTTTCTGAAGTCTGTGCTCTTGAGTTACAACCAGCATGAGTGTATAAAGGAAACTTTTAGTATGGTTTAAAACAGGAACATGAAAAATATTTGTGTATTTGGTGTTCTTTTCACACTCAAAAGTTAATTTTGCTTGCTTTACAACACAACCACCAACTCTGATAACAGACTGTCTAGAAAATACAATTCCACTTCTCTGTAACATGGCAAAAATTTTAATAGGTGTTATATGAATACAATGCTCAAATATGAGAAGCAAAACAAAATTATAAATGGAATTTCAGGTTAAGGCAAAGATTTGAACAAAACTCCAAAAAACATACTTGGTCAATATGAGCATACTGAATATACAAATGTATTATTTTCTATAAATGTAATTATTATTATAAAAATATATACCAAAGTAAACCTGTTATTTCCTTCAGAACTGTTAAATAAGATTGAAAACTATATTGGATAGAATGATGGTAATATAAATCATGTAAAATACTTTTTAGGTAAATGAATGTAGTTTGCAAACCCATACTTAAACTGTGTTACCTGACGGCTTTTTGAACTTACCACTGCCTCAACAGCTGGAGAAGTGTCCCCAACAACTAACAGAGCTGGACACCTATACATAAAGGGGACAAGCAAACAAGTAAATACAATATAATATACCTATACTGAGCACACCAAACAGTACAGTATGGTTTCAGGTTAAAATTCTCCCAGAGTTTATAAAATTTAGACCAATTGAAAAGGGATTTTTCAGACATTTGTGAGTATACCAGATTGTAAAACTATGCTATTTTGCTAGTTTAATGAATGCTATAAACATGCTATTTTGTTTGCTCAATGTCATATCATTTATCAATAACTCCAACTTTAACTGAGAGAAAAAAAAAAATTCAGACACCATGTTCAACAGGTATTTAGGATTACCAAGTAAATAGGTCTGCTAAAGGTTCTCACTATTTTGTCCACAAAGTAATGAAGCACAGGTTTACACATTTACTGTACTCTTAGGATCTATGCTGTCTCAAACCAACTCAACTGAAGTCTCTCTGTGCTAGTGACTGGAAACAATGCTTATTATAGAGAAAAAATTTTTTTTAAGTGTGCAGTATTTGGCTGTTTTAACATAAAATTATTTCAAAGATGTAAAGCCCTCAATGAGTCGAAGTAGCAGTTACTATTAAGAAAAAAAACTCACTTGAGAGTGTTCACCACTGTATCATTGATGCCAGGCACAGGTCTTTCAATTTCAAGGTCTCTACGACTGGAGGAAAAATAAGAAGAAAGAAAATTAGATGCAGAAATGTGCAATAAAACATCTGTTATAGTATCACTACTGAAGAACATTGTTTCTCAGCCACTGGATTATAACCTACTCTCGGGTCACTGGCTCTGCGAGTGGGTCTTGGTGGATCACATTAAGTGATTGACAGTGCTGTGTAATATTTATTCTCCTTTGTATCACCGAATATTTCACAAACAAGGAACTGCCCCTCCACTCTTCCATTCTCAATTGATTTGACAAGAGGGACCAGCAGCCCACTTTTTAAGTTGCATGTTCGATTCACCTAGGACATCTACATTATCCTCCTATATACTCACACTCGAGTCAACTAAGGGGCATACCTTCTTGTGGGTCATAGATAAACTTAAAAAGTTAAAACTGTTATGAGACAGTAATGGTTGAGTAGCACTACTGTAGAAGATCATTCAGCATACATCTACCTGTTGTATGAAGTGAAGAACAGCTGCAAGTTCTCTTGATTTATGTCCTGTGAAATATGAAGGCGGTATGTCTGGATCAGTTCTTGATTTGCCTGAAGTTCCTCCTGAAATTTTATGGGAAGAATAAGAAATTATTACTTTTTAAGGAGAAAAATACATTACAGCATACAGATCTAAACTGTATACTAACTGATTAGCAGCTAACTGGTTGGAAATAAAGATTACATTCAATGCCATAGAACCCTGTAATGGAAAAAAATGTTCAAACTGTAATCAGATATTACAAAAGTCTAAGACTTTTTGGTGGTGGGATTTAATTTATTATGAAATTTATCATAGCATAAAGTATGATGGTGATGATGATGGTGAATCAAATTTAAAAACAAAACAAGTAGTGAGCATGATGCAAGACAGAAATTATTAATATAATCATGCAATAACTATCTACTTACATGGCCAAAGTGATGAGCAAGCACAAGATCAACCAAATTGGTTGTCCATCCAGAAACCTGCAAAGCCAAAGCAATAAAACTTAACTTTAGTAAGAAGACTCTCTAAGAATCAGTCAAATGGCACTAACCACACAGAGTTAAGCCTTCCCATTAGCATGGTAACATGCAAAGTAGTTTCATCATATTGGTATTGGTGATGAAGTAGAGTATCATATGCAGTGAATGTAAACTAGCATTATTATATGTTTCACGTTAAAAAAAAAAAAAAATTCCATATGCATGTGCTTTTCTCCTGTTACTTTTGGATTTAAACACTGTAAAACCATTACGTTTTTAGAAGTGTTACTGATCACTAAGTTATGGAAAGCAATTTGTTCTTCTATTTCTAACAGAGTACCTCAAGCTTCTAGGCAGAAAACCCACAAATGCACAAAGCATTGTGATAACAGTATTAAATAAATGTTACAAGAATTAATAAAGTTAAGTTGTAGTTACATTTAACAGATTTCAGTTGTTATCCAAAAAAAAAAAAAAGATCATTTATCACTTTAGAATTTAAGCATACCATGTATATCAAACAGTTGCAGTAAGACAGTACCTTTGATGCTGCCCAGTCAATCCAGCCCTTCGCACAAGGGTCAACGTTGATAAGCACCAAAGCCTCAACCAATTCTGGATTAGTCAACTGACAGGAGGAAAAAAAAAATCTTAAAATTATATTTTTCTCTCTCTCTTCCAGGCTGTTTCTAATTATCACTTATTTTACTACTTGGTCTACTCTCCAGGTAGCTACAGTAGCTTACACTGACTTGTAGAAAATGGAAATATTGTTTAAGCTCGGCAAAAGTATATTTTGACATTAACTTGCTAACAACATTGCTCAACTATGGAGACAAACTACAAATATACATCATCAATCTGATCACTAAATATTTTCCTGTGCATTATGTGCTGTCCAGTCTTATGAACATGGTTATAATTTGCTATTTACTGTAAACTGTACAAACTGAAATATTTCAAAAGTTTTTCAGTTAAAATTACCATTTGGTAAAGGTATTAAAATATTCAATAATCAAAAATGGCTGTTAAGCTTATAAATTATATTAATAGTAACTTGAGGTGGTACAGGTTGCTTAAAAGTGAAATCCACTAAAATTTATTTAAAATGACTGACAAAGAATGATGAAATACAGTAGTCTTGTATTTTTTTTTTTTTTTTAAATAATTTTGTAATGATTATGTCCACATTGGACCAATTCAATTCAGTTTTGTATAGGAAACAAAGGAAGGACAGGGCAGTAGTCCATTGTGGGGAAATCTCACTGGATTTCTTTACTAATCCCATATCTACATTACCCATTTTTTTCTAATCTACTTCTGACATGATTTTAAACATGCCATAATAATGTCAGTGCAGTTATCAATATCTAAATTAGCTTAACTTTTTTTTTTTTTAAGAAGCAAATAAACCAAAATTTAACCCCCATCCAAGAAAAAAATGAGAGGCGAGCCAACAACCAAAGTTAATCTTTAAAAGCAGCAAAGGAAGGAAGAGTATCCTTTTTCCTGATATAGAAGCTTATTCTAAAATGTTATTGATTAGATACTGTCATATTTTTTAAAAAGTTTTGAACAGATCCTCTAAGTGAGAATTTGATTTTTTCCAATTTCAAATGGTATAGAACATCAGTTACCCAATAACTTAAAAGCGGTGGGGTTGCATTCTACTAGCTTGATTTTAAAAGGAAAACAGATGCACCTTTCCTTTTATTCACATTCTAATCAGCTTATCCCATCCAAGGTCACAGGCCTGGAGCCTATCCTAGCAACACTGGGCAGAATACAACTTCTGGTCTCGGAGAGAATATCAGTCCATTGCAGCGCATACACACAAACACTACTGCATTCATATGACTGACCAGGTCATGCGGAGTCTCTTATTAATTAAATGTGTGCCTTAGATTAATTGAATACCCACAAAAATCTGCAAAAACACTACATTTTAAGTTCTTGCAGCACTTGATTCTTGAACAGTTTCTATCTGTGGGACACAACAGCTGCATGACTGTACTTGATGTGTGTTCTTAAATGACTTGCTTGATGTTGTATCTAATGTGTGGTGTTTTATTCATTGTCGGTATATATTTGTACTGTCAATAACCTGTGGGAGATGTCCAAGTAGAAAGCTCATTAAATTATGCACACAACAAAAAAAGTTTAATTTAACTAAACTCGAACATAGAACAAAATGGAAATTCTACACAAAAAACATGCAGGTTGGGATTTGAGCTCAGGAACCTGGAGCTGGGAGGCAGCCACACAAATACACCTCTTGACACATTAACAGCTATTTTGTAGCTTTTTTTTGAACTAAGGTTTTGTTTATTTGTGTATTTAGCTATACTTTATATTCAGTGGACTCTCAAAGCAAAGGTGCAAATCTTTCTACTTACTGCAAGTCTAGCTAAAATGTAAGCTCCAGCTCCAACTCCAATCCCAATTACACTGTTCAAACTGCAAGAAAGAAAGAAAAATTAGTCAAATAGAATTATAGACAAAATAGTTTTTGGTTCACATAAGTGCACATTTATTTTGCTAAAAAAATATTGCCAAAGCAAAAACAGTGTTACACAATGTTATGTGGATTTTATCAGCAATTAACTAAACAGTTAGATTTTAAACAAGTATTTGTACTCATTACCCTGCTACTGAAAATGCATTGTTCCTAGTTTTCTTCTACCTAAAATGTAGTCTGTGATGTCATGGGGAGGGGAATTTGCTCTGGTTTTATAATTTCATTACCACAAAAGTTTCCAGGTAATGACCAAAAAGGTGGAAACAACTGTACCAGACCAACACATTCTGTCAGAACAGCTAGTATGATGTGGCATACTGCCTTACATGCTCTCATGATGCATCAGGAATGTACAACTATTTTTCTCCAAAAGTGTTTAAGTTGGTTTCAGGTTACAGCATATGGGAAAAAGTATAATCAAACCACTGGCTGATCATGAGTGCTCTGCAGATGGACAGTATCCTTGTGCACAATCACTAACTTCTGCCATCCCACTCCGCAACCCCCTTCAAAGACACAGCCCTTCTCTGTGACAGGAAAATATAACCGTTACCCTTATAGAGCTCGCATTACCCTTCACTGCAAGAGTGCTCCATACGTATACCATTTCATTTGTGAGAGACACAGCGAAGGATGATTTTCCTATCCATGTAACATTTTTCTACTGCTAATAATAATACTACATTTTATTTATATACTACTGTATTTATATACTTCTTAGTATAACAGAACACTTATCTTGGATAAGCAACAGAAACAAGAAGAGGTAACTCTGTTGTTCTTGAAAACCTAACTAACAGCAAGTGAAATCAGAGTCTGTAGACATAAACTTCATTCCTCTACTGCTAAAATCAGAATAGGAGAGCAACACATGACACTTAAGGGCTCATTTATACTTCACGCTCAGAACGCGTACGCGCCCGCATCATTGCCGCCACGTGTTCTGAGCGTTCATTTGATGCATCCTCTGAGCAGGTCCTCAGAAATTAACGCGATGCGTGCGTGAGTTGCAGTACCAGCAAAAAGTCGGGGGGCACAGTGTGATAAAAGTTGGAATGTGACGTCAGAGTCTCTGTTTACTATCTACATGTGACAGAAAGCCGCTTTGCGGATCCTGCGAGATCGGTGTGCACGCTTTGATATTTGACAAATGGTTCGATGTGGTGAAGCAAAATGCCGACATACAGATGTATTCGTGGTGCTTTTATATTCAAGCGTCGCATATTCCCAATAGTAATGACACGATACGTTTTAAAATTCTCACATACCGTCTTCTGTGCCATCTTTTTTTCTAGGGCTTCCTCTGCTCTTGACAGCAGCGAATCGCCAGAAATAGATCACCAAACTGCGCACATTAAATGTATGATATTCCAACTCTCTGCACATTTAGAATCCTTAGATTTATACTTGATATCACTTTCATGATGAAAAGCATTAAATTATGTATATTAAATTGGTAATTTCGTTTAAATAATGAATACTGTTAATAATTACACACATGGGGTGACACAGTGGCGGAGCGTTAGCGCTGCCGTCTTGCAGGGAGTCACGTCGTTGATATTCCCTCCCTGGAGTTTACATGTTTTCCTGCTGGGTTTCCTCAGTGTACTCCAGTTTCCTTCCAAAGATATGCAGATTTGGGGATTTGGTGCTGCTAAAATGACGCTAGTGTATGTGTGTGCTTGTATTCACCTTGCATCGTCCAGGGATTGTTTCTCACTCATGCCCAATGTTTGCTGGAATGGACACATCCCTGGACTTAATCAATAAACATCCTTTTCAGAGATATTGCAGTAAGGTGTCATCGGAATTTAATGGGTGTTCTAGGCAATTCACAACACAGAGAAGCCGAACATGTTCTCACCGTGATAATATCTCGCACTGACACCTGGCAGATTCCTCCAGATTTACGTAAAGTACGCGTGCAAGTATAAACACTTCAACGCTTGTATAGCAGGAGCATCCGCTGCAGCATGTGTCGCGTCGCGTGAAGTATAACTCCGGCCTAACACTCTCATCTCTAATCCCTTGAAGGTGGATGTAGGCTGCTCACAATAGTAGAAATTTCACAAATTCCAGAGGCAGTTTAGCAACAACAGTCATGTCAATGTTTTAAATTATAGACATAGTCATTTGTTAGCCCATCGCTTGTGGAAAATATTTTGTATAATCATTATGAAATCAGAGTTTGAATGGGCCCAAATTCTCTTGTTCCATGTTTGTTTTGAAAGCACAGACAGATAGATACAAGATAACAATCTTTGCATTAATACATTAAATATAGAATCAATGGGTAATATGCTAAATGTAATTTCAACAAATTCTACATTGCTGTGGCTGTTTATTAAGTAACCCAAGTGACTCACTTTAGGTGTGTTAAAACAAAAGGCAACATATCAGCCAAGTCATCCATAGATGGGTACTGATACCTGTAGGGGAATAAAAAAATAAAATAAGCCAATGCACAAAAATGAATATACTATAATGGTTAAGGCATGACACATTTTCCAACTGCTTTACTTCTTTAACAAGCTAAAGTTATGATGCACTCAAACAAGCGAATCTACTGATGTGTAATATATTGTCGTCAATAATTTACAAGTTGAACATGAAGTCATTTTAGTGGAAGGTTCTATAAAAACAACTGTAGAAAAATCCACATAATCAACACAAATCACGAAATTTATTTCAGATAATGCTTCCCAAAATTGCTACCTGGTTATACATTAAAAGTACATCCACTGCTTTGAAATCACACTTTTTGCAACACTCATTCAAGAATTAAGAAAAAAACATTGTATTTACGAATATCCCTAAAGCATTTACAGATAGTCTACCTGATATTACATGAAAGTATGATTGCTGCAAGCCATACATTTAAGCAAACTGAGCAACAGTCTGGCTAACACACTAAGTAAGCAAGTAATTGTTTGAATTCTGTAAATTACTTTGGAATAAAAATATTTTTTTGTAAAAATGCAAAGCTGTATTAAAACAAATAAATGAAATCACTAAATAACCAAACCTTGCATAAGTTGCAAAGCTAAGTTTATATGTAGAACTAAAGTGTGTGTCCTTTGTAATATGACCCTGCCTTTTCCTTAATTCCTTATGGTTCAGTATACTTACAGCATATACAGTATATTGCAGTTGTTCTGACCTTGGTGTTTCATCCAAAATTTGTAAATAAACCCAGATTTCTATGCTCATCTGTTTGTGAACCCGTTAATGTCATGAAAGACTTCTATTTGCAAATACTCAAACCTATAGACTGACTAATCCTAATCAGTAACTGGATTTTGCTTGAGGTTCGTGGGATCACCGATTCCTCAGATTCAAAGGCCTCAACTATCCTTTCACCTATACCTTGGTCCCATATGTCTGGGCACAATGGCTGCCAGTCATACAGAGTACCACGATAGCTGTTTCCCACCCATCAAGTAATGAGTTGTGTATCACCAGTGAATAAAAACACATTGGCACATTATATGGCAGTGCTGGGCAGAATGGTCAGCACAGAGAAAGAGACAGAGATCGAGCTTAGTTGACGTCACTAGTAAGTTCTCCACCTTGCAGTTCTTAGAAGCAGTCCCTGCTCACAAGAGCATGGCAATTTTTGATTTGTTATACTTTGTTCAGACACTGCAGATTTGTGGCTGACCGCTGGCAGTTATCACAGTGCAAATGTGCAAACTGGGTGGATTGTGGTGAGAGTTCATGGCAAAACACACATTACTACCATGACTGACATATCACAATGATGCTGTGAAAGCAGGACCATACCACTCAGTAAAAAATCCAAAACACAGAAAAATACAGAATGAATGTTGGGTAGTACATACTAGTGAAACACTCACCCTGTAGGAAATGCAGGTGCGCCTTCTTGCTGTCCAGGAGCATCTACATGTACTACCGCAAAGTGCTGTGTTATTTCCTGCATATCTTCATAATTAAACAATGTGTTAAAGCAGGATTTATCTATGGAAAAAAATGTATAATAAGAAGTCTGTGTACAGTATTTTTTTTATGAAAGTCTTAAAACTGATGAAAACATTTAACATTTTGTTTTAAGCAGCTCATCGTGTGTATAAAGGAAAAGACCTACTGGTGCGTCATTTACTCACGATTAAGTCCGATATCGTGGTATGTGAGGATGACAGGCCGGTTTCCCTTTGGAGTTCCCCGCATAGTAACATGAAGTACCCCATATGGTGTCTCAATGTCATGTTCCTGTAAGAAGAGGGAAAGAAAACACACACACACTTGGAGTTATTTCCAGTTCTCTTATTTTCAAATGAAAACAGTGCATGTGTTGGGGATATTCATAAACTCAGATTAGTAGAAAATTAGCCCATGCTATCCCCTGCTTTACACTACTGTCTAGCATAGTCAATTCACCCATTTAAGCTTACACAATGAAACTGAGATAGGACTAAGTCCATATGCAAGCCTCAAGTGAGCTTCAAGTCCTGACCTTCCAGTTTCAAGTCAAGTCTTAAATTCTAAGGATTAAATTCAAGCAAATTAAGTCATACAGGGTGAGGCAGAAAGGGCGGACGTTGTTTACAAAATCACAAAATTGTTAATTTTTTCTTACAAAGAAATTTATTGAACGATTTGAGTTCATATTGAAATAGCATTTGACAAAATCAAGTGTGGAAAACAACATCTCCCATGTGGTGTCCGTTATCACTGATGCATTTCTGAAAGTGTTCATGGAAGTTGCCCTCCACTCTTTTCAACATCGCTCTGTCGATTTGGGCGATTTCCACGCGAATGGCTTCCTTCAGTTCCTCCAATGTACGGGGCTTATGCTCGTATACATGTGCCTTGAGGTGACCCCACAAGAAATAATCGCACATGGATAAGTCAGGGGACCGAGGAGGCCAATGAATGTCACCAAACCTGGAAATGAGGTGACCAGGGAAGAGAGGGTGAATAACATCCATTGATGCTCTAGCTGTGTGGGCTGTCGCCCCATCCTGTTGAAACCACACACGCCGGATGGGAATACGTTTTCGTCGTAATTCAGGTAAAAAGAAGCTGTTTATCATCTCGATATAGTGCTCCGAATGATTACTGAGGCCAAGTTCAGAAGAATACTTCCGAGCAGATCGACTTGGACTGTGCAGCAGGGCTAGTCGTACGCTTTCCACATTTTCAGGGGTACGTGCCGTTCGTGTAGCCCCCGGCGGTCTTTTGTTCATTAGTGTACCTCGTGTACGAAGTGCTTTAACCCAACGTAGGATAGTGTTACGAGCGGGAACAGCTTTATTTCTGTGGATATTGAAATGGCAACGAAACTCACACTGAACTGCGGTAATAGATTGGTTGTTCTTGACAAAACAGTCGTTCGCAAAAACGCAGTGTTCTATCGCCCACGGCTACATGGCTTCAACTAAAAAGAAACTAAAAAAATGCTAAGACTTTGCGAACCTAACGGCACCTACCGCACATCTGTCACTCCACCTAGTGGTGAGTTCTAGCCATTTCAAAGACGTCCGTCCTTTCTGCCTCACCCTGTAATTGAGAAGACTCCAGCTAAAAAAAAAAAAAGTGTTTATATTTTTCCCCACTATCTGCAATTAATCTAATTATGATAATGTGACTTATCCCAACATCTAAGCTAAGAATAGACTTTCTCACAGAAAACAATTTTAAATGAAGAATTAAGAAATGTTTTATTTTGAAGTTATTTGCATATATACTATTGGTTTTTCCAGCTGTTTCCTCGTGAGTGCACAGTGACATTGTTCACAGTGTAGCTGGAGCCTATCCCAGCAAGCACAGGGCGCAAGGCGGGAACAATCTCTGGACAGGATGCTAGTCCATTACAGAGTGAACACACAATTTACCATCATCAGTCCACCTCCCTTGCAGGTCTTTGGACTGTGGGAGGAAACTCAAGCACCTGGAGGAAACCCTTGCAGTCACAGGTAGAACATGCAAACTCCATACAGGGAGGACCTGGGACATGAATCCCCGTCTCATTGTTCAAAGTCACCAGCGCTACCACTGTGCCACCATGCTACCCCACAGGGTATAGTTACATAAATCAACTCTTATTTTAAAATAATTTCTTTACATAATTGTGCATATTAATTTTTTTTAATAAAAAATTAAGTATTACTTATTTGTGAACAATGTGGCTGCGTTTTCACCCCTCCAGACTAAACACTTGGTTAACAAGATGACTGAATGAAGGCACTGCCAATATTCTCACTGCCACTTTGAACAACAAGTGTGAGTCTGTTAGACTGTTCCGACTGTCACAGATATCCAAAGCAATGAAGCAAAACGCTAGCATGACAACTTTCAGCTTTTTTTTTGTTATGCTTTTTAAGGCATGATGCTAACAGCTCTGATTCACTATTACCCTTACTGGGATCCTTGTTCTTTATTCAACCACAATCATCTCTAGTAAATAAAAGTATACAGAAATGCTGAAGGTGTTATTAAAGATAAAAGATTTTAAATAAAACAATATGCAAAAACTGGTAAAAAATTTGGTAAATTGACCAGATTATGAAAGTATTCATTAACATTAATCAGTATAGATGTAGAGATTTGCTGTTACTTCTGTATTTTCTTTCCATTACGCACAGAGGTCTTGGACTGGGACAAAAAAAGTAGACACATTTGCATAATGTAAATAAAAGTTCATAATAAGGAAAGAATCATCTTGGCATAATTGTATAATATTCTGAAGTAATGCAGTTCTGAAATTCTGTAAAAGTGTGGGGCAAGTGTGTGCAAAAGAAAAATGGTGTTCATTGTGGAAAATTACACATTGATGGTGCATTTAAGTCACAAATCAGGCAACACGAAGTGAAAATGTTTATGAATAATATTTAAATTATGTGCTATCATGACATTTTGCATTTAGGTTTAAGATGCAGTAAAGGTGTCTATTCAGATTTCAGCCTCATCACCTGGTTTAGTAGTCTAAAAAAAAACAAATTTTAAAAAAGCTCCAGCAGATTACCAAACACACAGCTAAAATGATTGTCATAACTTGAAATAATTTCCCTTTTTTTTTTTTTTTTTTCCAAAAATCGCCTTCATCAGCTTCTGACACCCACTACACGCAGGACCTAATTTCAGTAAATGAGAACAGTCACTTTGAAAACCCACACAAACTACACAAGAAATTTCTTTTCTCCCCAGTGCCACACATATCTTTTTCCTATCAGAGATAATTCCAGAAGTACAGAGTTACCAGGTGAGGTCAGGTTGGGGAGAATGCACTGGTACAGTGCGTTGCTGCACCCACCACACAACAAAATAGGTTGGGATCCTGGTTTGCAACCCTCTAGGCAGACACGCAGTCCAGTCCCACTTTCTGGAAAAGACCCTATATCCTGCACAGCCAGGTGTTGTGTGGGCATCCCCTTGGCCTGATCCAGCCACTCGGGTCATCAACAATTAGGATCCTGCGAGCCAGATCACCCTTGAGGAATTGCGCCATATGGCCGTCGTGCCTTAACTGACGCTCCCTCACAATACAGGTAATGTGCCTCATTCAGGACTCCATTCGGGACCCAAAATCAAACCCAAAGAAACTCAGTGTCTCAGGTCCATGTCTCACAACCATATAGCAAGACACAAAGCACTAGGACTCTAATGACTTGGACCTTCATCCTTTTGCATAGATATCAGGAGCGCCACACCCTTTTCCAACAACCTCATGACCAAGTTCTTTCAAGTAGGCTTCTATAAACAGCATTACAGACATCAAGTTATTAAACAGAGTTATTGTTCACATAGTGAAAAAGTGCTTTAACAAATATATAACCACACAGATAATGAACAGAATTGTATTGCTGGAAAGAACGTAGAATATGTGGAATCCACATTTTTTACTTTTGCAACCTAAAACTAAATAATTTTCCAAATTTTATCACCGATCATCCACATACTAGTCACACAAAGTCTCCCACTCTAAAACCTTTGCCATTCTAGATGTTTCAAGATGTATTTAATACACACCTTCATTATATATAAGTCACTGTTTATGTATTTACCAATTTTATGTTTGTTTGTTCACAAAATATGAACTATTAAACACTAAACCATTTTCCAAAAGGTTTTTTTTTTTGGCCACTGCTCTAGTTCTCTTCTGTATTCTACACCACCTGAACCCTAAACAACTCATCTCCAGCCTGGGCCAAAAATGGAAAACTAGAAAAGACAAGAGTGTGGCAATACAATGGAAAAAGTCATTCTCATTTTCCATTTAGATGATTTTTTTCTAACCCACAGTATGTAGGAACTATGAATATCTTAAAAAGTTTAATCATTTCAACAGCTGTGATATACCTCTGCTATTTTTACAGCTTTCAACAATGCAGGAGACTGATAAACAGATGGAGAATGGTTACAAAACTAAACCTTCTTCACCTGGGGATTCCCACTTCTGGGGAAGACCTACATAAAAACCCAAGCAGTCAAACTTTTGTTTTGTAACACAATTTATTGCACTTTGCAAAAAAAAAAAAAAAGCAGAGCATCAGAATCAAAATGTCAACAGCAGAGGATCTACTCTCCAAAATAAATGAAAGGGAAACACTATAACCACAGCTGCATGCTGCTACGCACCAAAATGGTGAGGCTATAACTGTAAAGCAAATGAGCATAAAAGAAAACCCCAGGTGCAACCTTTAAGATTCAGTGGAGCTACCCTCAAAACTTGCAACATGTGTATTTTTTAATCTGGATCCTGGATGAACATTTTAGATTTCATCATGGCTCTACTTAGAAACCGGTATATCTGAGACATAACCATCATTATCACCCAAATTTAAACATGCCACACTTTAAACTTTTGTAGAGTAATTTTACATCTGATCTTCTTGTTAAAAAAGAGATTAGGGACACAAACCAAAGCTACACATTGTCTAAAATAATCTGATATGTGGCTGCTGGTTTTTTAGTCAAATTAGTATTTTTTACTATATAAATACCAAATTTGATTAAGCAAGGATTTTCATTTAAGAGAGGAAACTACTTCTTATTAGTTGGATTGAATATTGGCAGTCACTGTGTTCTACTAGTGGTAAACTGTTGTGCTTGGACAAAACTGAATTTAACAACAGAACTAGCATTGCCCCAAAAAGTACAACACACAAGTAAAATTGTATTTTTGTCACCACGAAAATCACAGGTCAAAGACCTTTGTCCTTAAATTAAAATAAAGGCAAAATGAAAGCAAAATTCTGACCATATATTTTGTTTCATACTTCTCATGGTGAACATCAAGAAGCTTTTTGCACTTACATTGGACATTTACATTTAAATTAAAAAAAAAAAAAAAAAACACTTTTACACAATACATTTTGATTTGGGGACTTCTTCAGATGCACAGTGAACATATTAGGATTTGAACAAGTTTCCTCTTCAACCGCACAAACCATTCCAGTGTTTCCCAGCCTCGGTCCTGGGGGCCCACTATGACTGCAGGTTTTTGTTCCAACCAGATTCCTAATCATTGACAACACCTGATAGCAGCTAATTAAATGACATCAGTGTGATTTTTTTTCTTTTATTCTACATTCAGAAAAGCACAGCAGCATGATTTTTACATTTATAAGACATTTAGAAATACTTCTGCTTTTACTATAGATTTAAATGCTTTACTCTCTTTTGTTGATTTCATTATATTTTCCCCTTTCTCTGTGCAGTTTTTCCCCTTCGTTGTATCTTATTAATGACAAGTAAAAATGAGCAGAGGAGACACGCTGGCAAACAACACTGAATAATCAAAGGCTGCAACTACTTTAGCATCAGACCCACTAAATAGGAAATAATGGATTAATTAAACAATTAGAACACCTAGAAAAGCAGAATGAAAATCAAGATGAAAATATTGTTAAAAAGAAAAAAAAATACACATATATATGGTTGAAAATAGTTTTACTGTCAAATAATGCAAAGAGTACGCGACACGTGTTTCACCCTAATTCTGGGCTCATCAGGCGTACACACTCACTGCATCCCCTCTCTGGAATCGAACCTCGAACGTCAGCGCCAGAGGCAAAGCCCCTAACGTTGCGCTACGGCGTGTGGTTCGTTCATTTGCTAGTATGTAGATTGGAGTACAGTGATCCCTCGCTATATCGTGCTTCGCCTTTCGCGGCTTCACTCCATCGCGGATTTTATATGTAAGCATATTTAAATATATATCGCGGATTTTTTGCTGGTTCGCGGATTTCTGTGGACAATGGGTCTTTTAATTTCTGGTACATGCTTCCTCATTTGGTTTGCCCAGTTGATTTCATACAAGGGACGCTATTGGCAGATGGCTGAGAAGCTAGATTGCTTACTTTTCTCTCTCTCTTGCGCTGACTATCTGTGATCCTGACGCTACTTTTTGTATGAAAATGTGCTATATAAATAAATGTTGTTGTTGTATGGGGATTGAGCAGGGGGGCTGTTCGCACACCTACACGATACGGACGCTCGTCTAAAAATGCTGAAAGATTATCTTCACGTTGCTATCTTTTGTGTAGCTGCTTCCTGAAATGACATGCTGCTAAAAGCTCGAAGGGCACGTATTGATTTTTGACTGAAAAACAAACTCTGTCTATCTCTCTCTCTCTCTCTCCCTCTGCTCCTGACGGAGGGGGTGTGAGCTGCCGCCTTCAACAGCTTTGTGCCGCGGTGCTTCGCATACTTAAAAGCCAAACAGCCCTATTGATTTGTTTGCTAGAGATTGTTTTCTCTATCTATGTGACATTCTGTGCTCCTGACACGCACTCCTTTGAAGAGGAAGATATGTTTGCATTCTTTTAATTGTGAGACAGAACTGTCATCTCTGTCTTGTACATGGAGCACAGTTTAAACTTTTGAAAAAGAGACAAATGTTTGTTTGCAGTGTTTGAATAACGTTCCTGTCTCTCTACAACCTCCTGTGTTTCTGCGCAAATCTGTGACCCAAGCATGACAATAATAAAAATAACCATATAAACATATGGTTTCTACTTCGCGGATTTCTTATTTCGCGGGTGGCTCTGGAACGCAACCCCCATGATGGAGGAGGGATTACTGTAATTACATTCATGGCATTCGTAGTCTCAATCACAATCTGATTGTATGGGTAAGTTACCTACCAGATAACACTTGTGGTTGGTCAGCAAGTCGGCTAACATACTGGTTCGATTCCCGAGAGGGGATGCAGTGAGTGTATACGCCTGATGAGCGCAGAATTAGGGCGAAACACGTGTCGCGTACTCTTTGCATTATTTGACAGTAAAACTATTTTTCAACCATTCTATGATCTGCTTGTCACAACTGAAAGAGGGCACTGTGGCGGATGTTAGCCGACTTGCTGACCAACCACAAGCGTTACCTGGTAGGTAACCACCCATACAATCAGATTGTGATTCAGACTACGAATGTCATGAATATATTTTATATATATATATATATATATATATATTTTTTTTTTACCAAACTTAGTTTTCTAATTTTTATATTGTTCCCAAAACACAGAACTTGGGAAATAACACATCACTTAATTAGCCCAGGAGTCCAATTAAAAACAGAAGCTGGTTGGAACAAAAACCTGCAGCCACAGGGGGGCCACAGGATCGAGGTTGGGAAACGCTGGTCTAACCCATTCATTAACAGCAGTATTTTTGCGAAGATTTGACTTGCTTCTGTAGTAAATAAAGTTACAGTATATAGTGATTCAACAAAAAGGTAAATATGTGCATTTTTTAACTTACATTATGAATTGCATTATAATGAACTAGACACAGAACCAACAATACTTTAGATCAATATGCACATATAAAAAAACCTGAAGAGCTATATGAACAAAAAGCCCAATATATATCTTAACACACAGGAGGCACATTAGAAATCTTAACAGAAGCCCATGTTATTGTTTTAAAATATTAATAAAATCTTGTCAAATTCTTAAAAACAGTTTGGCTCATTCTTCAAAAGGTAAAATTACATTTTTGTTATTTTAGGCAAAATGTAATTTTACCACCTAGTCATGGATAGCAGAATCTGTGTTGTTGTCCACATATTGATTCTGCTATCCATAACTACTGTAGGTGGTAAAATTAGATTTAATCATGGGACAGAGAGTGGTGATTGGAGCAGATTTCAATGGACTGTTGGTGAAGGGAACAGAGGGGATGAGGAGGTGACGGGTAGGTATGGTTTCAAAGAGAGAAATGCAGGTGGTCAGATGATAGTAGATTTTGCAAAAAGAATGGACTTGGCTGTGGTAAATATGTATTCTAAGAAGAGGGAGGTACACAGGGTGACATACATGAGTGGAGGAAGATGCACACAATGCAGGAGAATCAGTCTGAAGGAGATTGGAGACTACAAAGTGGTGGCAGGGGAAAGAATAGTTAGGCAGCATAGGATGGTGATCTGTAGGATGACGTTGGCTATCAAGAGGAAGAGGAGGAGAGTGAGGGCATAGCCAAGGATCAAATGGTGGAAGTTAAAAAAGGAAGACTGTAAGGTTGAGTTCAGGGAGGAGGTAAGACAGGCACTGGGGGGCAGTGAAGAGTTAACAGATAGCCTGGCGGCAACTACAGCAGAAATGGTAAGGGAGACAACTAGAATGCCGCTTGGTGTGACATTTGGGCAAAGGAAGGAAACCTGGTGGTGGAATGGCGAAGTACAGGAATACATACAGAGGAAGAGAGATTGGCAAAAATGAAGTGGGATGATCAGAGAGATGAAGAATGTAGACAGGAGTAGGAGTAAAGGCATAAGGTGAAGACAGAGGTGGCAAGGCTAAAGATAAGGTGTATGAGGAGTAGCATGAGAGGTTGGACACTAAGGAGGGAGAAAAGAACCTGTACCGATTGGCTAGGCAGAGTGACCAAGCTGGGAAAGATGAGCAGTGGGTTAGGGTGATAAAGGATAAAGATGGAAACATACTCACAAGCGTGAAGAATGTGTTGAGCAGATGGAAAAAGTAGCTTGAGAGGTTGAGGAATGAGGAGAATGAGAGAGAAGGTTGGATGATGTGGAGTAGTAAACCAGGAAGTACAATGGATTAGCAAGGAGGAAGTAAGGACAGTTAAAAAAAGAGGGTGAAGAATGGGAAGGCTGTTGGTCCAGATGACATACCTGTGGAAGCATGGAGGTGTCTAGGAGAGATGACAGTGGAGTTTTTAACTAGATTGTTTGATGCAATTTTGGAAAGTGAGAGGATGACTGAGGAATGGAGAGGAAGGTTATTGGTACCAATTTTTAAGAATAAGGGTGATGTGCAGATCTATAGTATCTACAGAGGGATACAATTGATCAGCCACAGCATGAAGTAATGGGAAAGAGTAGTGGAAGCTAGATTTAGAAGGGTGGTGATGATTAGCAGCAATATGGTTTCATGCCAGGAAAGGGGCAAAACAGATTCTGAGGGTGTTGATGGAGAAGTATAGAGAATGCCAGAAAGAGCTGCATTGTGTGTTTGTGGACTTGAAGAAAGCATATGAGAGGGTGCCTAGAGAGGAGTTGTGGTATTGTATGAGGACGTTGGGAGTGGCAGAGAGGTATGTAAGAGTGAAACAGGATATGTAAGAGGGAAGTGTGACAGTGGTAAGTTCTGCAGTAGGAGTGGCATTCAAGGTGGAGGTGGGATTACATCAGGGATCTGCTCTTGAGCAATGGTGATGGATAGGTTGACAGGCAAGATTAGATAGGGGTCCCTGTGGACCATGATGTTTGCGGATGACATTGTGATCTGTAATGAGAGTAGGGAGCAGGTTAAGGCAATCCTGGAGAGGAATGAAGGTCAGTAGTTAAATACTTGGGATCAACAGTACAGAGTAAATGGAGTGTGGAAGCAGTGCAGGCAGGGGGGAGTGGGTGGAGAAGAGTGCCAGGAGTGATTTGTGATAGATGTAGACCTTCCCTTTCACTCTTGCTGGTATCCGAGACAATTGTGAGACCAGCTATGTTATACGAGTTGGAGACGGTGGCACTGACAAAAAGACAGGAGACAGAGCTGGAGATGGCAGAGTTAGAGATGTTAAGATATGCACTGGGTGTGACGAGGATGGCCAGAATTAGAAAGGAGTACATCAGAACAAAACAGGTTGAATGGTTTGGAGACAAAGTCAGAGAAGCGAGATTGCGTTGGTTTGGACATGTGCTGAGGAGAGATGCTGGGTATATAAGGAGAAGGATAGTAAGGATAGAGCCTAATCGGAGGTTTATGGCGGAGGGAAGAGAGGACATGCAGGTGGTGGGTATGACACAGCAAAGATTCAGAGGACAAAAAAATATGGAAACGGATGATCCGCTGTGATGCTCCTTACAGGAGCAGCCAAAAGACAACGAAGTAGTAGTTTATGGATTGCAGAATAAGATCCTTAGGCTGATAAGATAAGATACATTTTGGGAAGGCTGTATCGTAGTATTTACTGATGAGGCAGGCACAAGACAGACAATTCAGGCTTTGTTTTGAATAGATT
The DNA here is from genome assembly GCF_900747795.2 of Erpetoichthys calabaricus. Lineage (NCBI taxonomy): Eukaryota > Metazoa > Chordata > Cladistia > Polypteriformes > Polypteridae > Erpetoichthys > Erpetoichthys calabaricus. Next base: position 92,761,250 of record NC_041403.2, on the reverse strand, counting down.
TTGGATAATCGTAGTCAATATAGACATGTGTGATGCTTTGCACATGTTGATAAAGACAGACCTCAGTATGTGCGTCTTGGGAACTGTACGTCTGACATTGTGGTCAGCAACACAGGAGCGCCACAGGGGACTGTACTTTCTGCGGTCCTGTTCAGCCTATATACATCGGACTTTCCAATACAACTCGGAGTCCTGCCATGTGCAAAAGTTCGCTGATGACACTGCTATCGTGGGCTGCATCAGGAATGGGCTGGAGGAGGAGTATAGGGACCTAATCAATGACTTTGTTAAATGGTGCGACTCAAACCACCTACACCTGAAACACCAGCAAAACCAAGGAGCTGGTGGTGGATTTTAGGAGGCCCAGACCCCTCATAAGACCCAGTGATCATCAAAGGTGACGGTGTGCAGATGGTGCAGACCTATAAATATCTGGGAGTGCAGCTGGATGATAAATTAGACTGGACTGCCAATACTGATGCGCTGTGCAAGAAAGGACAGAGCCAGTTATACTTCCTTAGAAGGCTGGCTTCCTTCAACATCTGCAATAAGATGCTGCAGATGTTCTATCAAACAGTTGTGGCGAGCGCCCTCTTCTACGCAGTGGTGTGCTGGGGAGGCAGCATTAAGAGGAAAGACGCCTCACGCCTGGACAAACTGGTGAGGAAGGCAGGCTCTATTGTTGGCATGGAGCTAGACAGTTTAACATCTGTGGCAGAGCGAAGGACGCTCAGCAGGCTCCTATCAATTATGGAGAATCCACTGCATCCACTAAATAGTATCATCTCCAGACAGAAGAGCAGCTTCAGCGACAGACTGCTGTCACTGTCCTGCTCCATAGACAGATTGAGGAGATCGTTCCTCCCCCAAACTATGCGACTCTTTAATTCCACCCGGGGGGTAAACGTTAATATTTAACATTATACATAGTTATTGTCCGTTTTTTTTTTTTTTTTTTTTAACTTATTATCATTCTTTAAATTTAATATTATTTATTGTATCAGTATGCTGCTGCTGAAGAATGTGAATTTCCCATTGGGATTAATAAAGTATCTATCTATATCTATCTATCTATCTATAAAGAATCTGTCTTGTCCATGACTGATCTGAATTAATAAATCAGATTCTAAATGAAGGGTTCCAGCACTACCTTAGATAAACTAGGGCTGCAGTATTTGAGTAAATCTGGTACAGTCTGGATGAGTTACCTATATTTTTATCTTCCTAGATAATATACACTGATCAGCCACAACATTAAAACCACCTGCTTAATATTGTTTAGGTCCTGCTCATTCTGCCAAAACAGTTCTGACCTTCAAGGCATGGACTCCACTTGACCTCCGAAGATGTCCTGTAGTATCCGACTCCAACTTAGTAGCTGATCTTTTAAATCTTGTAAGTTGCATGATGGGGCTGCCATGTATCACACTTATTTTTTCCAGAACATCCCATAGATGGCTCAATCAGATTGAGATCTGGAGAATATCTAAGCCAAGTCTTCAACTCTTTGTCATGTTCCTCAAACCATTTCTTTTTTGTTTCAATGTGGCAGGGTACATTATCCTGCCGAAATAGGCCACTGCCATTAGGAAATACCATTGCCATGATATGTGTCAAAGTAACATCCACATGAATGCCAGGACAAAAGGTTTCCCAGCAGAACAATGTCTAGAGCATCACACAGCCTTTGCCAGCTTCCCTTCTTTCCATGGTGCATCCTGCTGCCTTACAGTATCTTCCCCTAGTAAATGACACACATGCACCAAGCCATATAAAAAAGTAATTTGTCAGACCAGGCCACCTTCTTCCATTGCCCTATGATCCAGTTCTGATACTTGTGTGCTCATTGTAAGCACTTTTTAATTGGTGGATAGGTGTCAACATGGGCACTCTGATCAGTCTGCAGCTATGTAAGCCCATACACAGAAAGTTGCAATGCACTGTATATTCAGACACCTTTCTCTCATGGCCAGCATTCATTTTTTTTCAGCAACGTGTGCTACAGTAGCTCTTCTGTGGGATCAGACCACACAGGCTAGCAGTTCAGTGTCACGCACATCACAAGACGTGCTGTTTATGAAATGTCCCAGTCTTGGCAGAACATGAATATTTATAACTATGGCTACTGATGAAACATTAGGAGGGTAGTTACTGTTAATTATTCCACAGTTAGGAGTAACAATTTTGATCCAAGATATTTGCTTATTTAGTTGTTTATATTTTATTTTGATCACTTGAAGCTACTACAGTGGAAGTAAATGGCCCAGACTAGCACCTGCAAACAGGATGCATGCAGGGTAGGCAATTACAAATGCGCATGTACATTTTGGTATGACAGTTGAAATAAGGTTAGTGCATACAACTACAGCTTTTGCAGAACAAGAAAACCAGGAAATCTGAAATCTTTTGTTGTTTGCAGCTTAGGTCACATTTTTCTCCACAATAATCGGTCCAGCATAGTTGGCAAATGCTTTCCTAGCTCTCAGTGACTTCAAAGACCACTGCATCATTATTATCCACTCAGAAATAGTTCAGTTCTTCCTTCCCCATTGACATTAATGCATTTTGCCAACTGCAGGGAAGTTCCTTGCTCTGAGAGAGAGAGAGAGAGAGAGAGAGAAGTTGGGAGCATGCGCTGATGCAGCATGTTGCCACGCCTACCACACAATAAACCACCTCAAGATCCCAGATTAGGACACGAGGGCAGCTGTGTAAAGGGTGACACCTTAGCACCACGTTAGTCAATCCCAATCGGACGGTTGACGGTTCGAATCCTGTAAGCGCCAGAAGCGATTCCACTCCGTTGGGTCCTTGAGTAAAGCCCTTAACCTACAATTGCTCCATCCTGGGTATGACGTTAACCTGCATCCAGCCAGCATCAGGTCCTCCAACTTGCAGGAAAAACTCGGGGGGGTGGGGGGGGTTGGTGGCAGAATTGGGGAGAGGGGGGAAAAAATCAAAAAATAAAAGCACACATCACTGGGGGCAAAATCCACTGGGGTTGTTAATGCTATATTGCTATAGGAAAAGTGAGTGATTTAAACTTGTCAACTCAGGGACGGTAAAATAAATTCAGGAAACAGAAAGAGAATTTTAATTCAGCAAATGATCAGTTTTGCCAATGACGTTAATTAAGAAATTGAATAAGGATCTTACACACATATATACATATATATCCGCCATGGTGCCCTCTTTCAGTTGCGAGAAGCAGATCGTGGAATGTTGCATAGTTTTACTGTCAAATAAAGCAAAGAGTATGTGACACATGTTTCGCCCATATATATATTATTATTATTATTATATATATACACACACACACACACACACACACACGTATACAGTACTGTGCAAAAGTTTTAGGCAGGTGTGAAAAAATGCTGTAAAGAAAATGCTTTCAGAAATATAAATAATGATTGTTTAATGTTATCAATTTACAAAATGCAAAGTGAGCAAACAAAAGAAAAATCTAAATCAAATCAATATTTGGTGTTACTACCTTTTGCCTTCAAACCAGCTTCAATTCTTATAGGTACACTTGCACAAAGTCAGGGATTTTGTAGGATTATAGTCAGGTGTATGATCAACCAATTATACCAAACAGGTGCTAATGATCATCAATGTCACACGTAGGCTGAAACACAGTCATTAACTGAAACAGAAACAGCTGTGTAGGAGGCTTAAAACTGGGTGAGGAACAGCCAAACTCTGCTACCAATGTGAGGTTGTGGAAGACAGTTTCATGTCATGGCAAAATTGAGCACAGTTACAAGACACAAGGTAGTTATACGCATCAGCAAGGTCTCTCCCAGACAAAGATTTCAAAGCAGACTGGGGTTTGAAGATGTGCTGTTCAAGCTCTTTTGAAAAAGCACAAAGAAACGGGCAACATTGAGGATCGTAGACGCAGTGGTAGGCCAAGGAAACTTAGTGCAGCAGATCAAAGACACATCAAGCTTATTACCCTTTGAAATCGGAAGATGTCCAGCAGTGCCATCAGCTCAGAACTGGCAGAAACCAGTGAGACCCAGGTACAGCCATCTACTGTCCGGAGAAGTCTGGCCAGAAGTGGTCTTCATGGAAGAGTTGCAGCCAAAAATCCATACCTCCGACGTGGAAACAAGGCCAAGCGACTCAGTATGCACGAAAACATAGGAAACTGGGGTGCAGAAAAATGGCAGCAGGTGCTCTGGACTGATGAGTCAAAATTTGAAATATTTGGCTGTAGCAGAAGGCAGTTTGTTCGTCGAAGGGCTGGAGAGCAGTACAATAATGAGTGTCTGCAGGCAACAGTGAAGCATGGTGGAGGTTCCTTGAACGTTTGGGGCTGCATTTCTGCAAATGGAGTTGGAGATTTTGTCAGGATTATTGGTGTTCTCAATGCTGAGAAATACAGGCAGATACTTATCCATCATGCAATGATATCAGGGAGGCATTTGATTGGCCCCAAATTTATTCTGCAGCAGGAAAACGACCCCAAACATACAGCCAAAGTCATTAAGAACTATCTTCAGCGTAAAGAAGAACAAGAAGTCTGGAAGTGATGGTATGGCCCCCACAGAGCCCTGATCTCAACATCATCGAGTGTGTCTGGGATTACATGGAGACAGATGGATGTGAGGAAGCCAAAATCCACAGAAGATCTGTGGTTAGTTCTCCAAGATGTTTGGAACAACCTACCAGCAGAGTTCCTTCAGAAACTGTGTGCCTAGAAGAATTGATGCGGTTTTGAAGGCAAAGGGTGGTCACACCAAATATTGATTTGATTTAGATTTCTCTTTTGTTCATTCACTGCATTTTGTTGATTGATGAAAATAAATGATTAACACTTCCATTTTTGAAAGCATTCTTTGTTTACAGCATTTTTTCCACACCTGCCTAAAACTTTTGCACGGTACTATACATACAGTATATACATAGAGATGGGATCCTTTGTGTGTGGTGTGCTGTGCTTTCTCTCCTCAGTGTTAAACGTCCTGCTGTGCTCTTTGCAACTTCACAGGGAAAAGCATTACTTCTTCTGGCACAAGAATTTAGATGCTAAGGTTCCTTTCTTGAAGTAATGGCTGCTTCTCTTAAATTCAAATCAAGCCATTTTCTCAGGAATGCTGATGGGAATGAAGTTTGATTTCTGCATCCAAGTTACCTGCTGTGTAAACAGGCCTTGTGTGATACTGAAAGCACAGCAGAATGGGAAATGCCCACTTTGTCCGACAGTGGGATCAGTCATCCCAGGAAAGCAAGAACTGGTACGAAGAGATTAAAAAAGCCAGTCACAATTAGGTGCAAATTATGAAAGATGCCAAGAAACATAAAAATCTCAAGTGTTTATAACCTTAATTCAACTTCAGCAAGAACACCTAACAGTATCATCTCTAGACAGAGGAGCAGCTTCAGCGACAGACTGCTGCCACTGTCCTGCTCCACTGACAGACTGAGGAGATCGTTCCTCCCCCAAACTATGCGACTCTCCAATTCCACCCGGGGGGGGGGTAAACGTTAACATTATTCAAAGTTATTGTCTGTTTTTACCTACATTTTTATTTCTCTTTAATTTAATATTGTTTTTTTTGTATCAGTATGCTGCTGCTGGAGTGTGTGAATTTCCCCTTGGGATTAATTATCTATCTATCTATCTATCTACTGTATTTCAGAAAAGTTGCAGTGCTGTTTGGCAAGTCAATATTTCAGCTCTTCATATCACGTTGCCAAGTCTAACAATAAATTATGGCCTTAGAGCTAACTTGTTTGTGCTGTCCACGTCAATTTCAGATTAATCAGGACAACAGAATGGCTTGTCTCATCTATGGTGCTGAATATTTCAGTTAATACATATATAATTGTTCACCTCTTGGCGTTACGCTAACAAGTTAATCAGTATATCCATTCCTCCAATTTTCTTACATGGTTTGTCCACCATAGGGTCACAGGGATCCTAACAGAACTAAATGTATGACTTAATCCTAGATGGGACACTTACCCAGTTTTAGTGAATTAAAAACAAAAAAATTCTATTCATGCAATAGTTTACATTTGTCTTGTGTGTCCGCATAGCATTCAATCGCCATCTCAAAAACAGGCCTACTATGGTCCTGCAAATGGTCCAAGGAGTTGTAACAATAGTATTTAACTGATTAGGGTTTCAACATGGTTTCAGCTGGGGATCTTTTTTTTATTTTTTAAAAACTATGAACCATACTTGGCTAGTCGTCGGTATACGTACGTATATGTGGAGGTTAACATTGTTAACAAGACTGGCCTTGAAAATGTGTTGTATTGAGATTTCACGATTTGGTTTAAAAAATGCAAGTCTGGATCATTGTCTCGCACTGTGAAGGCTTCAGGCCTAATTTACAAAACAAAAATAAAAAAGCATACTACAAAAAAATATTGTTGTCACCATAGCCATTTTCAGAGTTAGAAGATTATTAAGAAATTTTGAATTTTGGGTGAAGTATTTTTTTTATATAACTAATTCAAGGTCACAGTGAGAGAAGAGACTGGAATACCAAACTATGACCTTGGGATTTCAAGTGCCACTCCTTTGCAACTACTCCAGACTTCAAGCTCACAATAATTTGCTTTGCAGTGAATAATACATCAAGTACAATAAATTAATGAAAGATTGGCTCCATTTCACAGGTGTGGTTATGGTTAAGCCTTTAAGACCTTAATTTAATACATACTTTGAAACACCCATTTGAAAGTGGCACCCATGTAACTTAATTGTACCGAACACACATATATTTTTTTTTTAATATACCAACATTATGGTTTTTGAGCAATTATAGTAAATATATCAGTAGTGCAATGTCCGTCATTTGTAAATTACTGCATGCAAATAAACTGAATATCTTTACAGCAAAGATTATAACATGATAGAAACGTATATAAAGAAAGGTAATTTCTTCACTAAAATGTTCCTTTACAAGCAATTGTTATTGTGCAGAGGTTTATAGCAGAAAAGTTTCAATGTTAAGCCAATATAAGACATCCCACATTAATTCATGACTGAAGATTAAAAAGATTTAATTAAAAATAAATCCTATACACAAACTCCACAACAAATCTTTAGGCCACCATGTATTAATGTAATTCATGTTTTTGACAACATATCTTAATCTTTTTACAAAAGCACTGAAGCATTAAAAGAAAAGCTGGACAGCTCCTTATCACAGCTCTCAGCTCATAAAAATGAGCGCACACTACCATTGACTCAATTCAATTTAGGCCCGTAGCACAATTTTCTGCATAGTCACTCAATGCAGCACTCAGAATGACATAAAAAGCATGCAATGCCGTGCACTGAAAGCTCTAGGCACTTAACTTACCACACTGATAACAGAGCAGGCAATCTCATTTAAATCCAGAATGGTGATCATTTTCTCTTGTTCCATTTTTCTACTACAAAAATACTATACTATTCTTTTTAGCAACAGACATAGAAAGGAAAGAACCACAGTGCAATACGTTTCCTTCGCTCAGCAGGAGAAAACAGGTCTGGATGAGCATACACAAGTACAGAGCAGCAATTGATGCCTATGAGGCTTAGTAAGCAAAAAACGTAGAGGACTGTCTGGACTGCAAGTGTGACGTCTTAATGAGATTTAAAGTGGTCAGGTGGTTACATGATGACCCTTAAAACATGTGAGCTAGACACTTAACATATGCACATCTGGGGTTTTAAATCAAAAAGTAATCTTTAACTGAAGCACATATTTTTTTGTATTACTACAATAAAGTAGGACATTGATTTCTTTACCTTTGATAAAATAATAGGTTGATACCATAAGAATACCTACACACTCTAGATATTAAATGGAGATCTATTTATTAAGGCTGGTGAAACTGTTAGCAGAATACATCTCAAACTCGGAACAAATAGTGGTCAACATAATTCTTAAACAATTATATCTATAAACCACACATGTAAGCACGTTTTTGTTATAAAATTCTATTCACATTATGACACAGCTCAGAGTTACACTGAATAAATTTAATAAATTAACCAACAACAGAAATTCAATGGCCACACCATATACTTTCTAAAAATATCTCTGTGCTATGGAGAGAAATATATAAATCAATAACAAAATATAATCTGAAATCACTATGCTCAACAGAAGCACAGAAATGAGAGAGAATATAGCACATATTTCACAACAAATAGATAAATATCACCCTCTGTTTAAGATGCTTTTATGATAAGAGATGATTTAACATTTTTGATTAGCTAGAGTGACTACTGTTAAGGCTGTTTCAGCATAAGTGACTCTTACTTTGACTGAGCTATAACATGTTCCTAATAGTTATTAATGGCGACCTTTTATTATACTGCTTACTCATTTTTCTGGTGAGACAGTAGATGCCATAACGTGATCAGATGTCCTGCACATTCCAAAGTCCCAGACTTCTCCTTAGGTAAAAATAAGTATCTTGTTCCATATTTAAATGCAACTGAAGTCTCAAAGCAGTAACTGCAGTAAAATGTTCCCAAAATGCCCTGCTGGTTATACTGATACAGTATGCTTAGTCATCATATTCAAAACAGATGATTTTTCCAATCTGATGTTCTATGACTTTGAAATGCACATGAAAAATCCAGCTCTCACACAATGAAGGACCAGCCCAACATTTCCTGGTAAGAATGCAAATTTTTTTAAATTCTGTTTTGTTAAAAACAGTATAGCTATAAATATACTAAAATCTATAAGGTACAAAGTCATCAAAATCTTCTTCAGAAAAAATCATGCCACAAGATGAAAACCACAGTACTGTACCAACAAATATACTAGACAACTGCAATGAGTTTTGATGATCAGACTTCCGTACAGAGCACAAGTATACAAGTGTCATCATAATACAGTACAAAAGATATAAAACAAGACTCCCCAATTTGTATGATCTGTACTATACGCATCTATCACAGTGGCATAAGCATTCCAGTAAAGTCCACAGTTACAGAAGTATATGTCCCACATATTCACAAACAAATGGCAAAAATTCCTTATGGCATGAAGCACCTGAAGCATTTGTTTTTTCATCTGAAAATGTCTAGACAAAAGTACAAGCAAAGTGATGGGCATACTATACTGTAAGTTGTTTTACAGCCACATTTACTGTTTTTATTGATGCCTTAAATTTGTTTGTGTAAATATAAAAACAACACCTAACTCGCCTCCATCCATCGGTTGCTAAGGTCTCCAGGAAGTAGGAGGTAGACCTCATTTCCCCATCTACATAAGAATGCATGTATTTTTTTCTAAAATATTATTAATTCTTCTGGAAAACTCCGCATACAAGAAAAATAGGAAAGACGTTTTCCCATATGGATGTGCTCTTCAGCTGAACATCTGTCTCTCCTTCCTCATTCACTGGTCAAGAATCCTGGTCTTCAGATCAAAAGCACAGTATTATGGAAAAGTATCAGTATTAGTAATATTTTAGCAAAAAACTACAAGCATTTTGCATGTTTCAAGCATATGAAAGATTACCGGACATGTGAATTATGTGGCATGAGTTATGTCAGCATTTATGTTCTTCCATGGAAGTTTTTCACAGCATTTGAAAATTGGACACAACTGGGTCATTGACTTTCTTAACTAAAACACAAGTCACCAGTATAAACTATGTGGGGTAAGTAAAATATTATAAAAAAAAAAAAAAAATTATACATATTATATACAGTGAACCCTCGTTTATCACGGTTAATCCGTTCCTGACTCTACCGCAATAAATGAATTTTTGCGAAGTAAGATTATTTATAAATCGAATATTTTCGCCGTTAGAGTATAGGAAACCTGTATACGACCTTCTAAATACGTTTTTAACATTATTAGAGCCCTCTAGACATGAAATAACACCCTTTAGTCACCATTACACTCGTATTACCCAATATATTTGACAAAATGAGAAAATAAGACATATTAGACGTTAACAAATATATTATTATTATTATTGTACTGTACATTTAATTACACACACACACACAGTTCTTACACACAACCACTAACCTATGAAGGCACAAGCTCAGTAGGAGAGTCTTCAGGTTGTAAGCTGGAGCGCTGACCCTCAGAGGACACAGACGCCCCTGGGAAAACCCCTGAAACAGCTGACAGTCTACCTTAACATTGCTCCTTACCCTTCTTACTTGCACTATAATGCACGATAAACCTCTCACGCGGTACTCCGCGTATTGTGCAGCGCCTCTCAGCTTTGGAATTGGTTGTTTTATTTCTCTATCTCAGACATTCTCTGCTCCTGGCGGAACTGTCATCTCTGACTTGTCATGGAGCACGTTTAAACTTTTGAAAAGAGGCAAATGTTTATTTGCAGTGCTTTGAATAAAGTTCCTTTTTTTCTACAACCTCCTGTGTCTCTGTACAAATCTGTGACCCAAGCGTGACAAGGGGGTGCAGTATCTTCAGCAGGTGCGTTATTGTCTTCTTCCGCTGAAGGAGTACTAGGAGTAGGCAGTGGGTGTCTGGGTGCGCGGCTGAAGAACATCTTGATAGGCAGATGCTGGCGCTGTCTTTTCATATGCGTGAGGAGGCTTTTGTAGGGTATTGCCATCTTTGATCATATCCAAGAGTTTCACCTTCTCCTGGATGGTAAGCATCTTCCTCCGGCGCTTAGTTTCATTGTCAGAAGGCGTAGAAAAAGCAGCACGTTTAGGAGCCATTGTGGGGCTTAGATAAAAGTTTTCAGAAAGCGCACGCGTAGTGATGTAAGCGTGTATGAGAAAAAAAATCGCGATAGAGTGAAGCCGCGAAAGTCGAAGCGTGATATAGCGAGGGATCACTGTATCTCCAAATGCTGAAAAAAAAAAAATTAGCTTAGTAGTTACTATCATGATAGTGCAAATATTAGCTTAGTAGTTACTATCATGATAGTGCAAAGTTGTCTTATACTTCTTACAAGGTACCTGGTCCAGGATTTCTGCACCTAATACGTTGTTTGCACAGATCAAAATCAAATCACCGGGGATGGACTATATTAAACTGCTTAATTTCTAGTGCCTATAGCTACTCCAGGCCTTTCAAAATCTTGTGGCACAAAACATTATCTGTTTCAAAAAGTTCATCAGAATATCCTGGTCATTCCAGTATTAATTAATAAGAAACTGAGTGCACTCTCTTGCTGACCAATAACAAAAGTGAAATAACAGTTTCTAACCCTATTAGTGAGACGGTACAATTCTTGTATGGATCTTTTAGCATTTGACTGTTATGCGATTGACTGTTCAACACAAGACAAGCCACACTGAATTGACCTTTACATCAATGGCCTTCCTCACCACAGGAACAAGTTTTTGTTGTTAGTTAGGGCCATTTGACACATAACTATGTAACAATTAGTCGCAAGGGTCAACCTATATACTTGTATTTGATTTTTGATAAAAGAACATTTTATTTTCATATAAATACTGGATTCACAATATTTCTAGAACCACCACAAGGAAATGAACTGATACATACTATAACATTTTTAAATAAATCAGGATTGCCCAGATATATTCAAAAACAAATAATTGTATGGCTAGCAGAAACTCCACCATTAACAATGACCTGTTACACACACAAAAAAAAATCTCTAAGATCAGTATATTTGGCAACATTCAGATAACTGAACAAAATGGCAACATTAATATAAAAAGGTCAAACATTGCAAACTGTCTACATGCCTACACTCTTCAAAATGCAGAGAGAAATTTTACATTGATATTTTAATCGGATCTAAAGATTAGATTCCCTCAGAAACACAAATCTCTGAAAATAGTCACTTCTTTGTTTTAACCAGTAAAACAATTATAAAATTTTTAGTTTTCCAATAAACTATCACAAAAATCAAAACACATTCGCAACTTTTAAAATGTAAACCTATAAAGTGAAATCTTGTCTTCATGTTGTACAACAAACTGTTAATATTGTTATTTTTTATTTTTTTGTGATTTAGAAAGGAACATATTGCGTGCAGGTATATATCTTTAAAAAGTCAACTAATTAAAATCTCACTATTTTGGCCACAAAGTTATACGTCTAATCCATTGATTCACAATCAAAGAAAAAAAAATGTTTGGGGGGAAAAAAAACAAAACTATTTCCTTGTATGGAATAATGCTAGATTTCTTATTGAAAGGAAAATGCAATGTTAAAGGACAATTAATAAAAATTGTCTCTCTAATAATTTATGTTTAAAAAAGTAAATTTCGATCATAACTGTGGAAATATATATATCATGAGGAAATTAGTAATGTAGCAATGTAAATAAATATGCAGTTCTCATCAGGAGGCCAGGAAGGTACCTCCAGCCCCAGTTCAAATTACCAGTATTGAATACATGGATGACATTTTCTTAAAAAGATTATGTTTAATAAAAACTTTGGTGGGGGTGACACAATCACCAGCCATTAAAAAGACATTCTAATTACGATATAGGTGGTACCATAAGAATTACACCTGTTTATTTTCAGATTTTTATCAGTCTGCATAAACGTACTTTTTGAAACAGCATGCAAGAGTTACAGCTATGTGGGTTAAAGTGGTTAAAATGCACACTGTTGCAAAATAGTCAAAGTATGCCACAGAATATTCTCTTTACATATCTGATCTATCTGTAAAATTCTAAACAAAAATAAAACACTTTCAAAAATATTCCAAGGGTATAAATAGTATTTAATAAACTTCAGTTTAATCTAAGTCACTTTATATCAGTTAATCTTTACATATATTGTCAAAGGTGATGAACTGAAAGTAATGCCCACTGGGATATTTGGTGCTGTCTGTGGTTACAGAGCCTTACATAGAATCTGCTCTGCTTCTGGTGCAACAGTCAAGGTGGTACTGAAAAGTATTTTTATGTTTTCATATTTGATTTTCATTTACACACTCCTTTTTCTGGTTTACTTAGACAGTGAAGAAATAAAAATCTAAATTTAGATGCAGAACTTTATACAGCATCAGTGTAAAAGCTGAGAATGCCCACTGAGGTTTGAAGCAGGGAGTAGCGAGTGTCTGGAGCCCCTGCTGCTACATTGAGCCAGTCCTAAAAATAGAACACTGCATTAGGAGAGAGGATATTCATCAAACATTGCATGATTGGGCACTCAGTTTAGGTTTTTACATTTACTGCATCTTTTATCTCTGCTCCTATAAGTGTCTGTACTTCAACTAATTTTGTGTTAATAACAAAGTAATGCTGAGTTAGGGAATTAATAACCATCAGAAATGGCTGCCACCTACATGTTAAAGCTTGACTTCTAGGTTTACCACAGATCTGAACTTTAAGGGGTACCCACTAAATTTAAGGAACAAAATAAAACAAACTGCACAAGATGGGTTAAATCCATAGTTAGCACTTAGGTTTCTGCCTTTCACAAATTTGTTTTTTTTTCCCCCTCACATCAATGAAACTTGACTTCTTTAAAATATCTGACAATGGACACCTGTCAATGCAAGTGATTATTCAATTCTGTATATTCACATTGGATACAATACACTGTATGCATTGTTGAGCAATTTGGGAAGAAGCCGACATTACAGGAACCTCTCATGAATGGTAGAGTTGTAACTGATTTCCTGATAAGTTTATGAAACTAAAACTGCCAATCTGTTTCTACTACTGTTGGAAACCAGTATTTACCAAAATAATTTAAAAAAATCCCTAATCAATTTTTGAATCCAAATGCGTTTTTGAGGAGCTAAAATTATATCAATAAATTATCACTTTGAACAGTTTCTCAAAGTGTGAGTTTAAAGCTTCAACACTGTTCCCATAAATTCAATAACTATAACTTGTTTACCTTTTTTACTGAAGTTCCCCCTTTTAAGTACCTTTTTGTGGTGTTGAGTTCAAAGATGTAAATGAAAGGTAAACAAAATGTCCCTCAAAGAAGAAGTCAGTTTATTTAATTTAAAAGCTGATAGTAAATTAAAGACTGCTGTAAATGTGGGACTGTGGTTCTCCCTGGAACAGCTGGAATACGTTTTAAAATAACAATATTCATGAATATTTTGGTTATTTTACAAAAATATTTTTTAAAGCAACATATGTACTTTTTTCACTTTCTTTAAAAGTTAGTGACTGATAAAATCATGTTATATTATTGACCTATGAATGACTCCAAATGGTGCCTGCTAAAATATTTCATCATTTAAACGTTTACAAGACAGATGTTGCATGAGACCACCAACTATAGCTGGTAATGATTAAAATGCTCAAGCATAATTATGAGAACAAAGTAAAGCTCCTAATTTGTTGAAATCATAAATTTACCCTGGCAAGTAAAAGTTACACGGCAATAAGGTGAAATAAGTAGCCAGTAAAGAAAATGAGAAAAAAAAGAAACTATTAATAAAAATAAACAAACTCAAAATGCCTCTGACCCTAAAATTGAAACATACAGCATATTAATACACACACACACAAATGAGGGAAGAGAGATAGAAAAATATTTACAAGAGAACAAGCTAGGGAAGTGAAGTTTAAAAACAAAGATAAGTTTGCAATGTTTCTGCAATGGGAGACGGAACCTCCCCATTAATAAAATGGACTTGTTACTTGAACAGTCTACTGGTGTGCCAATGTTTTCAAACCATAATCGCTGAACAGTTTTGAGGCAAAAAAAAAAAAAACAAACTCTATTGCTGTAATTAATGGTGTTGACAGACACACTTCTTATTTAACCTGGGTGCTTTTATTGCTCATCCCACAAACTATGGTAGCCCAATTAGTTCTGAAGATTTTGCTATCCAATTGTACTGTAATTGGAGACAGCAAATGGTAAACAATGAAATATGAGGCAGTGCTACACACTAAGCTGTCATATTAAGATCAACAATACTATCTTTAAAGTTACACAAGGATTCATATACTGTATTTAGGTTAATCAAAATGTTACAATGTAAGTACTGTATTACAAACCACTTTAATTGAAATGCCATTTGGAAAGAAAGACAAACACAAAACAATTGCTTTGTCTCCCTCTTGAGGCAAAAACTTGAAAAAGCATACAGCTCCTGTGCTACAAACAATATTATGAAAATACAAGAAGCCTTCCCAGTCACAGATGTCACTAAAATCATCTTATGATTTGGGTTTCATTCCTCTCTTTTATTAAGTTCTGGGAAGAAATATTGGATATTAAATAGTGAACATCATATTTTAGAAGTGAATTGATTCTTTGGTTATGTTAAGTTTTAAAATGAAGTCTCTAAAACTATGCCAAGACTTAGACTTCCAGTAGGTATGCTGCTTTATTCCACAAATCACTGTAATAGTCTAGTGATTTTACACTTTTACAGATAAAAGGCACAACAACTTAAATAATTTAAATATTCTATATATACCTATGCATTTTTTCACAGCAGTGAAAACAAGTTATTTGGCACATGTTGTGTAATCTCATCCATTGCATCAATTAAGGAGTACAAATACATTAACTCTTTCAGGGCTGATGTAGACTTTTGTCAAAATTCAGGAGTAGAGGAGGGTAATTGGCTGTAAACTGCAACAAAACTCATGCTTATGTTTTAGTTTGACTCTCTTTGCTAGAGGGAAAGTTACATAGCTTTGTTGGATTTAACCTCGATTCCCTACATGTACATGAGTAGCAAAGAGCAAACAACCTCTAAAATGGCACCGACATCTGGCGAAAGACCAATGTATTTGTGTACAACTCTGTTCTACTAACATGAAAGAATGTTTCCCCAAGAAACAGAAAAATGTAAACATTAATGGGGAGGGTTTAAAAAATAATCGTTAATCAGTTCAAGTCACCATCTTTACCTAAGGAGCCGTTATGACATCATACTCACAGACGTCTTTTGTTTATATCAGTTTTCCTAAAAATACAAGGTAAAAGTGGAAAACAGTTAAAACCTTTAACAGGCTTGCAACCATAAAGATGGAAGAGTAACAGATAACCCCTAACATATCTAAAAGCACATAAAAACTGTCTTGAACAAAGGACAAAATACATAGAGTGACTAAGTTTTATCCATTTTAGCTCTATCAAAGTTAATGTTATGAATGTGTAGCATCGCCATTTTCCAAGCTAATTTTACCATGAGAGATGACTAAGCAACCTCCCGGTGTTTAAAACACATTTATAATGCATTGTAAAGCCTTTTAGAATAGGAAAGAAGATGAAGTGGCTTTTTACTCAACCCTTTACAGAATGACCTACACGTTCACATCCTTAAATTTTGCACAAGAAGATCTTGGATATTCTTGGAACCAATTAATTCCTGGATTAATAAAAGCTACTTGTGCCAGCACAGCTACATGTAGTGACTTGGCAGAAATGTTAAAAATCTGGAAGGTATAACAGCTTGAGCAGACAGAATAAGTAAAGGTCATATCTCATTAGTTTTCCATCCCTGCTGCAGCATATATCAAGGTAGGATTAACAAATCAGTATTTCCCTAGAGCTGCAAAAACATTATACACACATTTTTTTATACATATAAACAAATATATAAATAATACAATGAAGTCCCCCATAATTTTATAGTGGTTTTCACAGAGAGTGGTGTAACAAATTTACAGCTAAAATACATGCATACAAATTACACATTTTAAATATTTGCATACTAGCAAAATACCCGCGCTTCGCAGCGGAAAAGTAGTGTGTTAAAGAGGTTATGAAAAAGAAAAGGAAACATTTTAAAAATAATGTAACATGATTGTCAATGTAATTGTGTTGTCATTGTTATGAGTGTTGCTGTGTTTTATATATATAAAATACACACACACACATATAAACATATACATATACAGATATATATACATATCTACATATATATATATACATATCTACATATATATATATATATATATATATATATACATACATATACACATCCACATATCAACATATATATATATACACATATATATACACACACGGTTTATGGGTGATGATTGTTTTACTCTTTTTATGTTTATTTTATTTAATTGTAGAATCAACTCCTATCTGCGCACAGCAGGGCAGCCGTGGGCGGATGCGTATGGTGTATTCACTCCATGTTATCGTGCATTGCGCTGTCAGTGTTATTTTGATAAAAGAATTTGAACAACATATAAGAAGCGTATAAATTATTAAACAGTAAAACATTAAAATTTAAGAAGTAAAGTTACATTAAGTAGTACTGCAGTGCCTTCGGGTATACCTCATTTTTTGTTTGCCCATTACATGCTTAAATGTATAAATTTTTTGGTGCACCTACCCGAGAACACGCGACATATAACAGAGCGTGGGAGAAGCATGGATTTTAAACACGCGTTGAGTTCATCTGCTGGTCTCCCTCGTGGAATAACTGGTAATGTTTGACTAAAATGTACAGTGAGTAAAACGACATTACCTCCTTTTTTTTTTTACGATCTGTGAGATCTTGCTTTTTTCGGTTCAAGGCTTCATAAGCTCTTTTATGTTGTATGGTGTACTTATCCCAAACCATCATCTTTGAATGTTGCAAGACTTTCGCCTTGTATGTAGATCGGGGTAATTACATTCATTGCATTCCTAGTCTGAATCACAATCTGATTGTATGGGTGGTTACCTGGCACTGTACGGTTGCCACCCGTCCTTTAAAATACGGAATCGTGCCGCGTTTGAGAATGAAATTGCGCGTCCCGTTTTGAATCAATACTGGACGGGATTTATCCCGTATTTTTTTTATCATTTTTTTTTTTAAAGCAGCATCTCATGCAAATCATCCCACACGCATTTTATGAAGATGCCTCCTTTCCTACTTTTGATTGGGTAATTCTATCTACTTGATGTCATCGTTAGTTTGATTGGTGTTTTTAACTGTCCAGTGAGGAGGGCATGTCTTTTAAGTACAGTCTGCAAAGTGTTGGCACTGAGATGTGGCGTCAGCGCCATAGTTGAAGCCCCTAACGTTGCGGTGAGCAAGTCGGCTAACATCCGCCATGTGCCGTCTTTCAGTTGCGAGAAGCAGATCATAGAATGGTTGAAACTGTTGCCCCTAACGTTGCGCCACGGCGTGTGGTTCGTTTATACCTCGTGTCTTCTCATTAAACTTTTATCTCGCAATATGTTATTGCAATCCGCAGCAGGAGCGTTTCTATAAACTTAATTTAAACTTACGTTTTACACCGTGCTTTGTTTCCCTTATGAACATGCTTGTATGCTTAACTCGCTCCGTTCTCAATTGTTTAATAAATTATCATATTCCATCAGAACTGGGTACAACCAGTCCACTGAAAGGCCCACTTTTCACACAGCTACACACCAATGTCTTTAATGATACAGAAGGGAAAACTAGCAGGGAAGACATGTAAACTCTGCACAGAAGGCAAACAGGCACAGGATTTGAACCAGAGCAGAGCTAACCATTATGACTCCATGCTGTTCCACATATTATTGTATTTTGATTATTTCATATTTGGAAATTTAAGGGGCAAAAAAAAAAAAAAAAAAACAAACATTCATTTTGACATTATGATTACTTCAGCTTTGGCTAAACCAGTGGTGAAATCACTTTTTACATTTTAATAATATGCATAAAAACCTAAAAATAAACTTTTGTTGTTTCAAATAGCAAACCAAGTAGACAACATTGTACTGCCACAAACTTAATAAAAAGACCATCCTTAAGTAAATTTAAACAGCGGATATATCTTCCAAACCTCTTCTTTTGGCTGGTCCCATTAGGGGTCGCCACAGCGGATCATCTTCTTCCATATCTTTCTGTCCTCTGCATCTTGCTCTGTCACACCCATCACCTGCATGTCCTCTCTCACCACATCCATAAACCTTCGCTTAGGCCTTCCTCTTTTCCTCTTCCCTGGCAGCTCTATCCTTAGCATCCTTCTCCCAATATACCCAGCATCTCTCCTCTGCACATGTCCAAACCAAAACTACACAGAAAAATATGCCTTTTAATAATCTAAATGCAAAATCAAGCTATGTACTGGTAAGATGATTAAGGCTTTTAGTTGTTCCTGAATCACAGAAAACAAAATTAGAAGGCCTCCTCTTATTTACCTTGAAACTGCCTGGCCTTTAAAAGCAGACATGTGTGCAAGTGACTGTTTTCTTCCAGCTACATCATATACTGTTTATGCCTGTGTATAAAATGAGCTCATCTTGGATAAATCAATTTAGCAATGTCATCCACACAAAGTCACATAGTGCTAGTTGAGAGGTTTCAGTGTTGGCGCTGCATTACATTTTATTTTTTCCTTTTGCCTATAAAAGAGACCTTGTGTGGTGTAAGGAGAGCTCAAATTCCAGTTAGTTGCTACTTTTTACTGGGAAACAAAAAGAGAAAAAAAAAATCTCAAGTGTGTGTGGTTGTCTCTATTTTAAGTCAATGGTAGTAAAGTTACCTTTACATACATACTGTAGATACTGTACAGCGCCTTGCAAAAGTATTCAGTCTCCACTGGATTCAAAATATACATGTACATTAGCATATTTTTTAAAAATAAAAACTGGAATAAAGCTGCTTATATACATGTTTTCATACCCTTTAAGCTCTAAAAACTGAAAATGTTAAAGAGCTCCAAACAAGACACATTTAACTCTCATTTGAGCCAAATTGAATTATGTTTCCCACCATAGAGCAACTGCAGTAAATGTCACATTTTTTGGATTTAAAAAAAAAAAAAAAAAAAAAAAAAAAATTAACACTTTGTAAGTGATCATTAGCTAGGCTGTGAACCCAAAACAAAAATGAAAACCTAATAGCATACCACAGGAGTAAGAGGCTAAATAATACAAATGCATAAGTCAAACTGCTTAACTGTTCCAGCAAGACTCAGCTCATCTTGTTAATGTCTGAACATACATTTCACATTTACAGTTTATGTTTTGTGTTTTGGTAAATTTTTTTGAAGTTGCAGGTTTGAATCAAATTATGAATGACAGCTCAAAAAAATAATGTATTCTTAACAGGTCTAGCATACATTAGTTGTATTTTGGGGACCTTGTGTTTAATATTGAACTGGAATGGGGATCAGGATGTTGCTCTCTATAAAATGTACAAAAAAAAAAAAAAACTAGGCCATTTTTGGACGTAGAGCAGAACATTAGGAATAACTGTACCTTACAACACAAGTGAACAGAATCACAGGTTTCAGTGGGACTAATGCAGTTAGAAAAGGTTTCTCTAATAACCAATTAGCATTAGCACATGACTAACCAAGGATAAGCTAAGAGAGTTGTCCATTATGACACTGAAGGAACTGCTGCTAAAAATAGTGCTCTGCAGCCATATGCGAGTAAAAAATTAAAAATCAGTAATTTCAAGCAGTAATGGCCATTATAGACAATAGTAATGCATTGGCTATATTTAATTAATTGTATCTAGATTTAAAAAAGAAAAAAAAGAATTTTTTAATCAAAAATACTGTACAGTAGTACTAGGATGTTGTACCGTGTTAGCCATTATGAATGTAGTGCAAAGTCAAGCAAAATGACACCTTTTACATTACATCTTGCCTGAAGAAGAGGCCTGAATTGCCTCGAAAACTTCCATATTGTAACTTTTTAGTTAGCCAATAAAAGGTGTCATTTTGCTTGTATTTTTGACAGTAGTGAAAAGTCAAAAGTCTCTGGGTGACTCTAAACTTTTGAACAGTAGTGAATTTACTATATTGACTGAAAGACACAACATACAAGATACAAAGCATTTTATAATTGCTAACGTCAATACTCAGGCTATATTTAAGACCCTAACCGGTTAAGAGTTTCAGTGCTGTAGCAGTGCAGTTGTGGCTTTTATATGTTACTTATTAAAGTTACTAACACTGAGCCATCTCTCTATTATACACACACACACACACACACACACATACTAGGGGGCTTCGCCCCCTGCTCGCTTCACTCGCCAACCCCCGTGTTTGGTTAATCGGATATACAATTTTACATTTTTTTTTTCCTTTGGAATGGTTTCAGTTTCATTACTTGCACTTTTACTTTAAAGCTTCATTAAAAACAATATTTTTTGGAGACACATTGTGACAATGCAATGTATAACTGCCTGTGAGTGAATATTGTTTCTGTTTCTCTAATAAATTGTCTGCATGCGTATCACGCCATCGTTTGTTTGAGCCTTTTGAATTCCACTGCTTTCATAATCTCTTATCTGCCTTTTTTTCTCTCCAATGCCTTTGAGTCTCTATTCTCCGTATTGTCCTTATACACTTTATATGTGCTGAGAGCACATGATCTGTGTGTACTATGTGCTTTTACACGACCGAGTGTTTTTTGATGGGTGTGCTCTTATATGAGATCTTTTGTAAGTAGGGCGTGTCTTGCAAGAATCTCATGTTCTACGTCCCCGCGAGACGGCCCTGGGACAATCTCTTGGCACCAAGTCTCATGTTTACGGTCCCCGTGAGACGCTCCGTGGCAAGTCTCTTTTGTCTCGCGGGTCTTTTAAATGTCTTTCGAGAACATCATGTATCGTCGCCTTGCTTTCTAGGATTTTTTTTAAAACAGATATATATATATATATATATATATATATATATATATATATATATATATATATATATATATATATCCATGTTTGACTGTCCACTTTTCATGAGAGAACTACTTAACGGATTTAGATTGGGTTTTTCTCTAGAATTTAATTGAACATTCCTGTTGATTTTGCGACTTCTCTCATCACGCTAAGTATTATAGTTCAGTTGTGGCACCGATTGATTTGCGCAAATCCGAGAGACATGCCATGGGCGGAGGGGAGGGGTAGGAGGGACCTCATGAGTAGGAAGCTGGGCAGGGCCATCTTCACTCACGCGCCAGCCTCCGTTCGAGTCGCTGTACCTCTCGTCACTTGGTGGAGCGTACCTTGCCTCCGCTTAGCTAGCGATACAGTTTGTTCAGCACACATTATCATCTAGAAATTGTTAAAGAGTAATGTTTGATGCTTTTGAGAGAGAGAGAGAGAGAGATCACAGCTACAGGTGTTTTAGAGGGTACCTGCTCATTGGCAGAGATATCACAGCCACGTGTTCTTCTCCCCACACGGGGATGCTCTCCCATCAGAGCTGAACACGATCAGATACAGTGGCAACATCTGACATTGGAGCATATCTACCTTCCACTCGGCCAGAGATACCTTATCAACCTTCTACATTTTTGGCAAAGAGATCACAGCTACATTCTCGCCCCTGATAGCAAAACCAAAAATATTGCATACTCAAGAGGCCCTCAGATACGAAAGCTATCAATATAAAATTCTTAATACAAAATTACTTTTTTTTTTTTTTTTTTTTTTTAATTGATTTTTAAAGTTTGCCCTGTTTCACTACTATGCGGGCGCAGCCGTGCGATATAGTTAGCATTAAATAGAAAGGCAAAACTTTCAATAATAAAAAAAGTTATTTTTAGCAGAAGGCAAAAAGAAAAAATAGTGTATTTGAATTAGTACATATGAAAATTGGGAATTTAACATGTTCTACTCAAATTATATCTATAGTCTGAGTTGGTACATTTTTTACAGGCTCCAGTAACCCAACAACTGTCTCCAACACTAACTCCACAGCGCTGTTTCAGTAGTGCCAAAACTGGAAGAATGAAGGAGTATACTGGCCAGTAACGCACAGTTTTCCTAAATTCATAGGGGAGATTATGTAAAAATAGGAGTGTTTACATTTTTTATCTAGGCTCGCATTTTGAATAAGAGCTATTACTATCAATTACCAATCTACCAAGTTATTCTGCTAATTAAATCCATTAATTGAAGTTGTGGTCTGCATTAAACATTTACTTAAGCTGAACAATACCAAACTAGGTTTGGCACTTCTGTGTCTCCAAAATATGTTATTGCAAAAATGCAAACTAGAAAATACTTAAAACCTGTATAAGAATATAAACACTATGTAGCACTCTGAAACATCTTAATACTGTATGTTTCCATTGTGAGGATGTGTAAAGCTTCCTTTAGCAGAGTACATAGACTCAAACTATTCAATGTGTGCTTGAAATCTGGTAATTTTACATTAGAGAGAAATGCTAACAGAAACTGAACAACTCATAACCCAGTCTTAACCTGAATACAAATATCAGCCAAATTTGTTAAGAAAATGCTGCTGACACGCTAACTGGCTTTACTTACTGCAGTCTCATTCTTCTTTGCAATGGTGACATGACCTGAGGAGCAAACTCAAGACAATCTTTCATTTATGACCCTTTATATCAGCCACTCCTATTTTTAATATTTTTTCTGTGTTTTCAGTTTAACTGAAGGCAAAGACTTGACATTTCATCTTACTACTTCAGTGCTCCACATGAGTTTCTGTTTGGATTTAAGGGAAAAATGCAAGGACACAGTTGATTTTTTTTTTTTTTAAAACTTAGTCCTACAAAAAATGTAATTAATAAGAAGCTGTATTTTCTTGTGAAAATCAAGAGCAAATTAAATATATTAAAAGTGTATGGTGTTGGCTGCTCTAAATGCAATCCCGACCACAAAAATGTCATTTTAGGGCTGACCATGTATTTACTTTTAATTGTGATGAAAGGTCAGTGTTCTGTAACAATTTTGTAGAGTTTGGTTACCTGTGTTTTGTTCAAATTATGTGTCTCATAGCTCCAACTTCACAGGGCACTTATGAAAAATATCTGACTTGGAAATTTATAGTCATGTGTACTACTGCACATGAATGTAGCATTTTTTGTTTTTAAATAGTGTCTAACTGGTACCACTCCAATGACAAAAGGACATGCTGTTTGTGTAGTAATATAAATTAACAAAAATATTGAAAATAATTTCAAAATTATTGAGTACTGTATTTGTTGCAGCTCTATGATGAAACTACTTTGAGTTACACAAATAGTTAGAACAGACAAATGTGTGGAGACATATACAAATATTCTTCTTATATAGTTTACAAAACACCAACGGTCGTCTAAAGTTAGTACTTTGATTTTTACAGAGAAAAGAAGGAAACCGCTTTATTACAAAATGCATTACAGCCACCTTTGGTAATAAAGCATTTTAGAAGTACAAAGCTAGTCACTTGAAATTAAAAAATTACCTCCATGTGATCACCTAAGAGACAGTTTTAAAGGAAATTACAAGAAAGGCACACAATGTTTTCCATATGTTATCCATATTTTTTCCCACAGGACTCAAAATTTGAAAAAAAAAAAAAAAATATTTGACAAACTTTAAATAATAAAACATTACTGGTATTTCACTTAAGAACTGCCTGTTGTGCATCTGTATCTGTGTGCAAACATGCCAGTGACCTTGCAAAGTAAACTGATCCTGGAGGCACACCAGTCAATCAAGACATACTAACAAACAAAACACATGAAAAAAGTAAAACTCGCCAGTTAACTTGAAGTTCTTAAAATGACCAGAGCAGGAAACAAATTTGTAAAGCAAAAACTAAAAGTGCCAACCTGTATGAAAATCATGCCACATCATCACTGTTACCAGATAACAAGTACAGAAAGTTAAACATGTTTTATAAAGGAACCAATTCAACTTTACTTATGTTGAGACCCACAGAAGAACCAACTTTAATTTGGATAGAAACATGAAAGTGGTTTTTGTAAAATGAAATTGGAATAATGATCGTGCCAAAAACCACTAAAAACTTAAAAAATACCTTTTGAGCTTTTTTTAGTATTAATCTTTAAAATGACCAATACATGTGCACATAGAATGTGCTGTTCTTCATCAGCTCGTGGAAGTTTTACAATGGGTATATGGGGGAGCTGAGCCACAAAGTATTCTTTATTTTCTTGCTGGCAAAGATTTACTTTCAGTAAAGTATTTAAAAATTATATAACAGAATATAAAATTGAAAACACTACTGACTTTCTTTGTTATAAGGTGAATGTAACTAAACAGATGGACCTTTAAATTTCCCAAACTAGTGTCATTTCTAAAGCCAGTGAATAAATGAGAGTCTACAGTAGTTCCCATGGATTATGTACATGTATATAAGGAATGTATTTAGTTATTTCGCAAAAATATTTCCTGGTCTGGTTAGTATTATCGTGCATGCATGTGCTCCAGATTTCCAGTGACAGCTAGCAAAGGCTATGCATACATGTAGTCAAGTGGCAAGAACTGAAGAAAAGTTATAGATAAGACTTTAAATCTGCTTGTGCTATGGGGTAAATTTAATCCATACAGATTAGGACTACAGGGAGCCAGTGACCATCACAGCAGTACAGAGAGTAAGGCAAGAAGCAACCCTGTTAGTTGCAATAGAGGGGCAATAATTGAACAAAAGTTATAGATATACATTTAATTTTAATCACAGTAAAGTTTAGTAAGTTCTGGTACTGATGTTTTAACAGAGTGGCAGCACAGAGCCATAATTCTTGACTCACTCCGCTTGGTTCTAAGGCAAGAAGCAACAGTGGTGGACGATATGCCTCTCCTTGGCTGTGCAATTGTGCCCTGCAGAGCAGAAAAGGTTGTGCTGCATGCAATCTACTAACAAAAACCTATAAATTAAGTATTTGTTTAGTTTTAATCTAGTTATTAACTATAGATATTTTGAAACATTGTGATCTGATTCAGGTTGGGGATAGAAGGGGATGGATGTTATTTACTTTACAGCACATGAAAGAGTAAAGGTTTGTTGTTAATGGAGAGGCATTCCATACACATTACCAGTATTCAAAGATCTTGCCTGCTGCCGCCAGTAACACTGAACACACGCATGGAGGGACAGGTTAAGCACGTCTAAAGCATGCAATTAACTGACATGCATGGGTAGAACATGTAAACTTCATGCAGATCCTGTCAACAGGAGTCAGGAATTCTAGTTCTGCTCTACCACTCTGGCCATGTTAAAACATCTGGTCCAAGCATACTAAACTTCAATCTAATTAAATTAAAATATATGCATTTTGTTCAGTTATTGTCCCTTGATTGTAAGCTACATGCCGCCTTCACCTCTCCCTGCACACACACCTGCCCAATGTTATTGGAAGCAGCAGGTTGCTTCTTGCCTAACATTCTGTGCTGCTGTGATGATCACTGGCCCCCCTGCGACTCAACCGTGGAAAAAAGTGTGCCCTTCAGCACATGCACAGTAGTGGCTCTGAGGCTAAGGAGCTGCGCTGGTATCCCGAAGGTTGCCGGTTCGAATCCCCGTCACTGTCAAAAAGGCCACTGCTCTGCTGGGCCCTTGAGCAAGGCCCTTAACCTGTAATTGCTCCAGGGGCGCTGTACAATGGCTGACCCTGCGCTCTGACCCCAAGGGGTATGCGAAAACTACCAAATTCCTAATACAAGAAATTGTATAAGGCGAAATAAAGAACAAACAAAAAAAAAAGTTTCTTCAGTTCTTGTCACTTGACTGCACATATACATATCCTTAATCTATCCCTTGCTAGCTGTCACTGGAGCACACACTTGCATGATGGTACCAACCACACCAGGTAATATCTTTTGTGAAATAATGTAATAAGTATTACAAAATAGCACTTTTTTTTTTCCTTTGGAGTGGCAGGTATAAGCTTTCTTGCTTTTTTGTACTGTAAATGAATTTTCCTTCATTCTACATTATTTGATTTTATACCAAACAGTATTCAAATTTCAAAAAAGTGCACGATACAATTAACCACCAGTAGCAGTATTATTTCACAGTCAATTATTCAGGGTGTACTTACACTGGCAATTCATTCAGTGCTTGAATACGTTTGTCTGCATGTAACCCTGCAAAGTCTAGTTGATTTGACTAGTGTGGCTGCTCAATGCCAGGCCAACTGTACCATGCCCTGGCCCGCTTGGAAGAGGCGAGCCCAAGCACATTTCAGAAGCATTCAGGATGGAAAACAAACATGACGTCAATGATGCAACAAGTCAGATTCTCATTCATTCAATAACATTTGAGTTAAAAACAGGTTTTTATTCTCACTTTACACATGAACATGAATTGTAGTTGGCAAGAAAAGGTGCAGATTCCTCCCTTAACATCATTTGTCTCTGTAAAAATCACCTTGTACGCAGCATGATTAACAACAAAATGCTGCGCTGCATGCTAAATAAATCTGTAAAAGGGTAGAGTGTTATCCTGCCCCTACACGACTCCAAAACAACCACAAAATAAGAAAAATCATTTTGAAATGCATTCTGTCACTCCATGTTCAGATTTGTTTTGGCTTTACACAAAGTCTATGGTGTTTATGGAAATGTTCCCGGGCCCAGACTGTTAATAAGCACAGTGCGAGTGCAGGCCAGCAGGGGAGTAGCAAGTGGGGACAATCATGCTTTGCGCACAGTATGAAACAAATGTGACTAGTGTGGGTACACCCTCAAATGTTACACACTTATGAGTTGATATTTATCATAGTTAGCTAATTCCATAAAATGGTAATTCTCAAAAAGTTCAAAGGAGGGCAAAAAAGGAGAAAAGAACTGAGTAAAATTGCTTGCCAAAAATCAGTGGTATCTTACCTGGCAGTCAAAATCCTGGAAATTACGTGCATTCTGTGGAACAAAACAAAAAAAAAAAAAAAAAGATTAACTACTATTAAATGAATAATATTTATCTAATAAAACTAACGTCTGATATCGGTCTCAAATCAGAACCGCACAGAACCTTTTCACAATTGCATTTTGATCTGACCAGGAGTCAGTCTAGGGCCAGCTTTAAAAATGTTAATGCTTTCCAATAATATAATCACGCATCCCTAAGAAACTTGCACCATTCATTTGAAGCAGCCTACTGAAAAATCTATAAACTGGCTTTAATAAAAAGCCAACTGTGCCATGACTACGTAACTCAGCTAAATGTTGAGACTGGGAGAGAATGAGTTTTCTGTGTTCTACTGATGCATACAAAGAAATGATCATTCTGATTTAGAAAAGGTAATGTTAAGGTGAAATGAAAGAACATATACTATGGTACACTACATCAGAAAAAGTTCAATTTTGACTGCTAGAATACAAGTTAGTATTTATGTACAGGAGGAAAAATGCATTTTTTGAAGCTAGAACATAATAAAGCACTCATTTTGTTGTTTTTTTTTTTGTTTTGTTTTTACTGAACTACAATTTATGAAAAATTCAGTTGGGCTAAATAAATAAAGAGAAAAACAGTTATAAAAAGCATAACATTCATATGAGAAGTAGTCAAAACTGAATAAACATGTAAAGCATCAAATCAGAATAATGGGATGAGGATGGGGATATCTATTATCCTTTGAGCGATTTTTCCCCTTATACTAACTTATCTTCATTGTACTTCATAATTTTCCAAAGCAGACACTTGTCCAAAGAAAGACAGAGGCTGAGCTGCACGAAAGTAAACAAAGAGACTGGAATGGAATGGAAAATTACAGTCACACCCCACCTCCCTCCCTCCCTCCCTCCCATCTCCAGCTCTGTCACTGTTTTTCCCCCACATAGCCAGTAATAAAAATAAATGCACTCTCTTTACTGCTACAGAAGAAAAGGAACAACCAATAAAAGTCAGGGTTTTGAGTTTATGACACCTCCAAGTAAAACTTCAGGTGTTGAAACATTTAAATTCTCGTTTTTCTTTCTGTATGAATTTCAGTACAAATTAAAAATGAGGCATTCTAATATTATTACCCATAGCTCCATCTCAGGTCAAGTCAAGTTGGGGAGCATGCACTGGTACAGTGTGTTGCCACACCCACCACATGACGAAACAGCTCCCAATTGGCAACTCCCCAGGCAGACATGCGGTACAGTCTGACCCTCTGGAAATGACCATCTATCTGCTGCAGCCAGGTGTTATGTGGACATCCCCTTGGGTCCTCAACAAAGATGCCTCAAACTGGATCACCCTCTGAGAATTGCACCACATTGCCACAGTGCCATAACTGACACTCCCTCACAATACAGGTATAATGATCCTTATTCGGGACTCTGTGAGCAACCGCTCATTAGACACAAAGTCGAAACAGTGGTACCCAAGGACTCGCCGAAGACCCATAGTACCGAATAAGTCCAGTCTTCGTCTCAGATCACTGGATAACATCCATGTCTCACAACCACCACAAAACAGGAAGCACCAGGACTCTAAAGACTTGGACCTTTCTCCTTTTGCAAAGATATCGGGAGCACCACACGCTCCTTTCAAGCGACATCATGACCCTCCATACACTCCCAATCTGTCTACGGACTTCATAGGAAAAGTCACCAGAGACATGAATGTTGCTGCCGAGGTAAGTAAACCTCTCGACAAAGTCAACACTCTCTCCACAGACAGACAGTAGACTGATTGGAAGGACCCTGACTCGATACCGTGACGATTGCACATTTCTGGGTGAGTCCAAATGTGCAGACTGCCATTTTTCCCTGAATGCTGTAATATTAATTGTATCCTGCTGCTGTCCACTGAGCAGTGGACATCTCCAAAACAAGTCAGCCATCAATTTGCCTGCTATTTTACCTGATTCACTATTCTCGCACTGTCGCCGTCTTACTAACCAACTAGCCATTATTTGTCTTGATCATTGTCAGGACAGAGAGCAATAAAATCAGCTACAAAAGGGTCTAAACCCTTAGAAGGCACAAGCACTGGCAGTACATCTCACTACATCATTATCAATACTCTTACTTTGTTCTTTTTGTCTAAAAAAACACGCTGGTGAGACTGCTTGGGTCCCATCTGTAGTGTCCAGCTGGTATCCTGGGCTACAAACATTATGACTCGCCTTGCTGGATGGATAGCTGTGAGGAATGGGAAGCAGGGCTTCACTTTATGGATAAGAAGCCAACAGGAGGATCCTACTCAAAAGATAACATAAATCTGGCAGCACAGTGGTTAGAGCCACTACCACACATATCCAAAGTAATATGTTGAAATTACGTATTTTGTGGAATATGCACATTATTTTAGGTTATCCTCATTTAACCCCCTTCTGGTAATTTAAAAAATGTGATCAAAAGCTGACTAAATGACTAGCAAAGAAAACATGCTGACATGATCACAAGTTCAACTGCTATTTTGCCTAGTGAATAAATTTGCTTATCAAAATGAATATTACAGCTGCAGTTTTACTCAATATACTCCTAGCTACCAACACTCACATTTTCATTATTTGGACAAGTGCTGAGAAAATCAAAAATGCAATAAGGGATTTACCTTCCACAAAAATTGTAGCAATGTGGCTACTTGATATTCACTGACTAGTGTACTTGATTCAGTAACAAAGGTGTAAAATCAGAGTTGAACCGAGTCTGCAGAAGCATGCAGCTGCTTTGCAATTTCCTTTACCAGAGTTGTCATTGGCACTACATTCACACCCTATCAAGGTAAGCTTACCATGTAACTATTTAAGCAAAAGTCAATAAATAGTTACACAAAGCCTGAAATAAAGTCAATGCCAAACCACGGCTTGCCACAGCTGGTGACTTGCTGTATCTATGCTGTCAGGCTCGCTGCTGTTATACAATCTTTTTGGTTATTATTGATCGCTTGGTAAAATTTGATATGTTAAGACACAAATCAGCATTACTAGATTATAGTTTTAACATTTTTTACATTAATACCTTTAGTAAGATAAGGTTAAGCATTGTAAAATAAAACTACTTTAAATAGGGACTACTGGGTGCATGTAGTGCCCCATATCTTTGACTTTAAGCAAATTGGAAATCAGTATTAAACACTTTAGGTGCAAATAACTTATATGAAACTTTTTTTCATTAGATCAATATACTGTATTGTAAATTGACTACAGTAAAAGATTCTAGAAACTGGGACTCTTTCCAGTGCTGGCCACCTGGCCAAACTGAGCAATCATGGGAAAAGGGCCTTGGTAAAAGAGGTGACCAAGAACCCAATGATCACTCTAGCCGAGTTTCAGAGAATTTGTGGAAATGGGAGAAACTTTCACAAGGATACCATCACTGCAACACTCCATTGATGTGGGCTTAATGACAGAGTGGCCAGACAGAAGCATCTCCTCGGCAAAAAGCACACATAAGCCCAATTAGAGCTGGCAAAAAGGCACCTCAAGGATCCTCAGACTGTGAGAAAATATGATTCCCAGGCACAATTCCTCACCTGTGCAATTATATTCCAGCGGTGAAGCTTGGTGGCGGCAGCATAACGTTGCGTTTTTAAGGGAAAGCTGAACCGAGCAAAATACAGAGATACCCTTAATGAAAACCTGCTCAAAAGAGTGCTCTGGGCCTCAGACTGGGCAAAAGGTTCACACTCCAACAGGAAAATGACCCTAAGCATAAAAGCAAGGACACCACAGGAGGGGCTTAAGAATAATTCTGGGTACTTAAGTTGCCCAGCCAGAGCAAAGACTTGAATCTAATCAAACATTTCTGGAGAGACCTGAAATCAGTTGTCCACCAAGAGTCTTCAATGAACCGGACACGGCTGGAGAGGATCTGCAAAGAAGAATGACAAACAATCCCCAAATTCAGGTGTGCAAAGCTTCTCACGTCATACCGAACAAGACTCCAGGCTGGAATTGCTGCTAAAATTTGCTTCAATTAAGTACTGAGTAAAGGGTCTGAATACTGGTGTCAATGTGATATTTCAGTTTTTATAATAATTACATTATTATCATGTTTAAAAATATATTACATATCTTTTTGCTTGGTTTTTCTGCGGTAGTTAAGAATTGCTTAATCCAGGGAAAAGACTAATTGAAATAAGTTTAGCACAAGGCTGCTACACAGTAAAACTTGAAAAAGTGAATGGTTCAGAATACTTTCTGAATGCATTGTAACTGTTAATTATATGTCCAAACACACACGATTAGCAATTAGTTGTTTTTCCAACTTGATTAAAAATTATGATGCTCCAACATGGTCTGGATCCTGATTAATAAATTGCTATTTAAGTCAAAGGAGACTGTAAATTAGTTTTAACCTGATACATGCATTCTTATGTTTTTTTTTTTTTGTTTCCATTTCTTCATGTTTCTTTTGCAGTATTATTTAAAAGAAAAATGTAGTTTAACTCGTATTACAATATACAGGGGGAGCCAAAAAAGTACCACCACATTTCAAATGTTTATTCTGCAAAACCGCTACAAGATAAAATAAATTTCATTACAACACAAGAAAGGGTATTCACGGTGTTTTAAAAATGATGTCTTCGAGGTTGTGGCCATCATTAACGATACACTCTTCAAGATGATTTCTGAACGGTCGCATGACTTGTTCAGCCATTTCAAGGGGAATAGCAGCGATTTTGTGGCTAATAGTGTCCTTGAGAAAGATCCACAAGAAGAAATCGCACAGAGTGAGATCAGGCAAACATGAAGGCCAACTGACATCACCACACAAGGAGATCAGCTTCCCCAAAAATATCTCCCGCAAAACGTGTTGCTCCATCCTGTTGAAAGCAGGCATCCACCACATCAATTTCTTCCAGTTGGGGGTCGCAAAACCTTCTCTAGCATTTCAATGTAACATTCTGAAGTGATGGGGAGTGTTGCTTCTCCCTCCTCAAAAAAGTAAGGGCCTACAATGCCAAATTCTGCAACGGTGCACCAAACTAACACGCTCACTGTGCAGGGGTCTCTGATGAAGTTCACAAGTTTTGCTTGTTTACACAACCATTCAAATGGAAATGTGCCTTGTAACGTTGCACACATTTAAAAAAAAAAAAAAAAAAAAGTATTTTGCACAGATGTCAATTGCAAATATACATATACACTAAATATTCCAATCTCAGTGTTCAAATGCAGCACACATCTGATTATTCAGTGATCATCTGTACCTCAAAATGATATGTTTTCTGACTATATTGTATCCATTACCATCATTCAACATGACATCCACATTCTGCATTTCCTATGAGATCCTTAGAGTTAATCAGAATAGTGCCTTTGTAAATTTTTAAGGGGAGAAGTGTAATACTTACAAGCGGAGCTAAATGTTAATTTCCTGTTCCTATTTTTTGTTATAATCAATGCACTGTTATAAGAAAATAAGCTCATCTTTTGATAAATGTATCTTTTTAAATATATTAATATATGGAAATCTAAACTTTATGTCAACACAGTGGATCAAGATGAACTGTTGAAATTATTCAATCAACATTTTATGTCACAGATTAGTTCATTGGTTCAAAATTTAATTACGTCTGTGTGGTAGTATAGTTTTGCCTGAAGGTAAATCATTTAATTTCCATAAACAATGTATTTATGGATTTAAAAACTCTGAATAAAGATGCCTTGGTTCATAAATAAATTCAGCCGTTTATTTCAGTATTGCTGAGAGAACAAGATGCAATGGTTTCCTCTGGGGGAAATCTTGCATATGAGTCATCTCCCCATAAGCCCAATCCCATTAAAAATGTATAAATTAGACAAGTCAGAACAATCTGTGGTAGTTATATTAAAAAAAGTTTATATTATATAAATGTACATATATACACATGCCATGCACTCACATACACAGAAGATGATGTCCACTGGGTGTTCCAAAAAATGATAAATGTGAAACATGACAAATTAAAGCAAATCAGAATCCTTAGTTTGTAATTTCCTGGATGCAAAAAATACACAGAAAGGTGTTTCTACATCATATTTTTCTTTATAAATGAAGCGTGTGTAGTGCTTCACTCCTTGCACAGTAAAACGAATAGCAAACTAAATATGTTAAATGGGAATTTTTGGTGTATACCACATGCATAAATTCATTTTGTTTGCAAACACACTTGATACTTGTCAACTTACTTTTTCATTTAGTAGAGGTTTAATCTCTGTAAGCTGAACATCCTGTAGCTCATCCATGATACAGTATTCTCACTAGGGGTCTTAAAAAAACAAAAATTAAGATTAACAAGATTTATACATGGATTAATTTACACAAATTGGCAATTCAATACTCAAGTTCCATAAGAAATTCAATAAACACATCTTTACAGCTGAACAATAATAATTGATATTTTTGTTTGTTTGCTGCCTTGTGCCAGGTGTTGCTGGCATAGGAACCCAGGGACCCTAAATTGGATTAAGCAGGTTTGAAAATGAGAACTCATCATTAATCAAGGGCAGTACTACTGATGTGTTTTAACAAACAAACTGAAGAAGATTATCCAACAATTTAAACATGTCTCTGTTAGCCACATAGAATGTATGCATTGGATTTACCAAAGTCCAAGAACAGCAATATAAAAGGTTAATATTCACTCTAAGATATGCAAACAGCAAAGCAAGTGACAGAACCATTACTATGGAAACCATGCTTTAATGCATGATGCCTCTCTTAAAAATAAATTCTTTGGAAAGAAAAAGACTTGGCTATATTGAACAAGTAACCACAGTTAAAGTACTGCACTTTTCACAGCCCAATTTACCAATAAACCACCTTTGCATCGCATCTACCATAATAAAAGAAGTGTCTGTGTGTCTGCATATCTGTGTGTCCATCCAGCTGCTACATTTCTGTCATTCCAACAGATGGTATATCACAGATATTTAACATTGCTTTTACAAATCCCATACCAAGATGCATAACTGGGACATATGCATTGCATTTGTTATTCCAGTGGATGGTGCATCACGAAGATTTGTAGTATCGTGTTTTATTACTACAAATCTTTGTAAAGTGCCATCTGTTGAAATGACAGATGGATTTCATTTTATTACTACATGCATTACAAAATATATTCCAATTGATGTTGCACTGCAAATGTTAATGCTGAGGTTGTACGTTGATCAAGTGGATTTCAACCCATCTTAGACGGGTAGCACAGATAGTACACAAGATATATAATCTAGATTATATACATTATATATATAGTCACACACGTGCGCTTTGGAGTCAACCAAAGGGACCAGGAAACGACAATTCCACGCCAGGCCAGGGGGGTGGTGGGGTGCACTGAACCTCTTTCTTTTCTCTCCGCAGACCAAACATGAGAAATCCTTCCTGTCCCAGCTCCGAGGACGTCACTTCCTGTGATCCAACTATAAAAACCCCTCATCCTCCATTCTTAAACAGTTCTGTTTTGAACTCTAACCAGTACACATTGTACTTTACTTTAAAGCCTTTTGCAGCTAGGGAAACTATATGGGTGACTGCCCCAAACCTTCATTGTGTGTCCGGTTGTTTCTTTCACACTGGTGTAGTCGACAGGATGGTCTCCTTGAAGAAGCAGGAGAGAACCCTTAGCGGAGCCTGGACACACCATCCAACCAATAAAAAACAGGTGGGAGAGTATTGTTCCCGAGCTCCCATGGTGAGGTCAGTTGGTGTTGGTGGAGGGAACCTGGGGGGCGCTTCGACACATGGGTCTGATACAAAACCCTGGGCATGTGGACGTAGGGCTTACGGAATAGGGCCGGGGTCATAAAGGAGCACAGGCGGGACCGATTATGGGCTCCTGGGTGAACAGTCCGCTCCCAAAGCCCCCATAAAGGGAAACAATCCTAGTAATTGTGGGAGTGCCCAGGTTGGCAGGCAAGGAGAATGATGCAGTGGGAGTTTGATTCCAAACTGCCGGTGGCTCCCCAAGCCATGAAATTGTGGATTAAAGTCAGGTGTTGGCTACAACCCGAACGAAATAGCACCTGACAAATAGTCGAACAAGTAGTATGTGCGCTGCTGCTCAAAGCCCTCCCGACTGACCTCACCCAGCCGGCCTGGGTTCGGCTAATCAAGGACATGGTCTCGTTAATCAAGACCATACAAACCGCAAAGGTGGAGACCTGCCCAGGGAAAACAGAAAGGAACCCCTGTGAACCCAGGCAATATTGTGTCCCTACCTTAACACCCCATCGCAACCCCACGGAGCAAACCTGGGAACTTTCTAGCCGGCAGTGGCCGTTGTCCTGTGGTGAGCAAGGGGTCTGTGGAGGCACGGAGAGTCTGAGGTGATGTGCTGTCACTAATCCTCTGGCTTGTGAGCATATCGGGGAGGTTTTATTAAACAAGATCAAAACACCAGCCCTCTTCGATTCAGGCAGTAACATTTCAATTGTTGCTCGCCACTTAGTGTTGCCGTGGCAATGGCGTAGAGTGAACACCAGTATAACCTGTGTACACGGGGACGTCCGTCAGTATAAATCCGCCATATGCTTTGTCAGCTGTCACGGAGCAGTTAAAAAACTGATGGTAGCCGTCATGGAAAACCCTCCGTCCCCAGTGATACTCTGTAGAGACTGGTCAGACAGTAAAAGCGGTATAACACTCCACCTTCCTAAATAACTGTTAGGCCTATTAATGGACGCTACGAAGGTGTCCTCGGCTGACTCCACACCATGTTTATAGCCAGGAGAGGGACGGAGTACGGCCTTTACTAATGACGTGGAGATCCCAGGGCCGTCGCGTGCTGATACGTCAAACCCAGGTGCCGCGGCAGTACGGGTGGAAACCACGCCCATTGAGGTTGCCTCCGACCCTCTTTCTCAACTGCACTTCCAATTCAGGCAGACACCGGCTTCTTTTAAAAGGGAGCAATGGAATGAGGACTCTCTTAAGTTTATAAAAAATGCAGTCGTCCTGATAGACAGCCAGCGCACTCAGCTTCCAATGCCACAGGGTCCTCACTTTGTGCTAAATAACGACCTCCTATATCGGGTGGCTGAACATGAGGAGGAAATGCGCTCCCTGTTGCTAATCCCACGGGTTTACCGGCAACAAGTCTGTGAGCTAGCACATAGCCATCTCCTCGGAGCTCATTTGGGGCCCGAAAAGACTCTCAAGCATATCAAAGTCAGATGTTTTTGGCTGGAATCAATGAAGAGGTCCGCCGCTTTTGCGTGTCC
Source organism: Erpetoichthys calabaricus (assembly GCF_900747795.2). Classification (NCBI taxonomy): domain Eukaryota; kingdom Metazoa; phylum Chordata; class Cladistia; order Polypteriformes; family Polypteridae; genus Erpetoichthys; species Erpetoichthys calabaricus. The sequence continues at coordinate 92,724,586 of NC_041403.2, read as the reverse complement.
TGCCCGGAATGTCAACTGTGGCAGATTCCAAAAAGGAACCATGCTCCTCTTGTTCCCCTACCCCTAGTTGATATCCCATTTGAACGTGTCGGGATTGATCTAGTGGGACTCCTGGAACCCTCAGCCCGGAGCCATAATTATATAATGGATTTGGTGAATTATGCCACCAGATATCCTGAAGCTGTTCCATTGCACTCAGCTACTACTAAGGTTATCACACGGAAATTAGTAGGAGTCTTCTTCAGTGTCCCTAAAGAAATCCTTATGGATCAAGGGACGCCCTTTACCTTGGAAACATTCAGGAAGACAACTAAATTACTGAGAATTAAACATTTAAAAACCTCTGTGTATCATCCTCAAACTAATGGTTTAGTGGAGCTGTTCAACCAGACCCTCAGACCGATGCTTCGGAAGGTGGTCAGTGAGGATGGAAGGAACTAGGATCAGCTCCTCCCCCTCGTTCATTTTGCATACCGGGAAGTCCCACAAGCCTCTACGGGCTTCTCACCATTTGAGTTATTGTACGGACGACAAACCAGGGGCATATTAGACATTCTAAAGGAAGGTTGGTAGGAAGAGGCCCTCCCTTCCACAAACATATTAGAATATATTGTGCAGTTACGCAATACATTTGCTAACATTAGGCCTATTCTCAAAAGTCACTTGGAAAAAGTGCAAGCAGCTCAGGCCCGCTATTACAACTGCAGCACATCTCTACGGGAGTTCTGACTAGGTGATCATGTCATGGTATTCGTTCCTACCTCCCATTCTAAACTCCTGGCCCATTGGCAAGGCCCTTATGAGGTTAAGGAGAGGAAGGGGCTCGTAGATTATTTGGTTAAACAACCAAATAGTCGACCGAGCGAGCTGATATACCACATAAACCTACTGAAACCATGGAAGGATAGGGATCCCGATCCCTCCTCCGGGCAGCTCCGCTCACTCTTCGCTCGCAAATCTGACCTTAACTTTAGTTCTGATTTGACCACCATTCAACGCCGAGTGCTGGAAGCAGCCATCTCGGCTATTCTTGAGGTAGTAAACGAAAACCCAGGGTGGACCTCACTGTTTGTGCATGACATAGTGACTGAACCTGGGGTAATAGTCCAAGAACGTCAGTTTCGCCTTCCAGAGGGAAAAAGAACTGAAGTGGAGCTAGAGATCAAATGGATGCTGGGACTAGGTGTGATAGAGGAGAGTCATAGTCCCTGGTCCAGTCCTATCGTATTGGTTGCCAAGCCTGACAGTAGTACTTAACCAGGTCTCCCGATTCGACGCTGATCCAATGGCGTGCGTGGACGACCTTCTTGACCACCCTCAATATGACAAAGGGGTACTAGCAGGTTCCCTTAACACTAGAATTTCCACAGCCTACGAAAAAACTTGTAGACCTGGCCCACCTTAAATCCCATTGCACCTCTGTTTGCGAATGAAAATTAATATGAATAATGTTGCATCCGTGCCACAATGTTTTCCAAATTGTACTATACAGGTCATAAAATGAATAATTCCAAATATCATATATGCCTATGTCTTTTTTTTTTTTTGTCAGTGCGGCTTTAATTGGACACAAAACAGGAACCAACACTGGACAGTGTTCATCATAAGGAAAACCATAATCACATGAACTATTAATTAATCCAATATGCATGTTCTGGGCATGTTGGTACAGGTACATGGGTAATTTTATAGGTCTAAATGACTCAAATTTACATATACAAAAAATACAATGTAAATAAAACTGTTTCAAATATATTAAGCAGTTCAGCCTGAATAGATCAAATTAAAGACATGGGCATCATATATAAACGGTGCATATACACAAAAATGTTTTGTACACCCGTTTCCATTCACACTTCGTGTCTTTTCAGCAAGTTTAGTTTTTATATAGTTTGCATATTTTCACAGCAGCCACACACCATGTGTACGTAAGTTTCTGCTTGGTTTTGCAAATGAGTGGTACCCAGCATCAAAGCAGTTCTACTATTTCTATGGGATTTATCAAATATGTTGAAATTAACTGCCTATCGTTTACAAAATTAATTCACTTGATTGTAATCACTGTGTAACAATATAAAATGTGCACGGAATTGCCAAACTGTTTCAACTACCATAGCTGCTTTAGCGTTGTTAGAAGATATTGCAAATGGAAGAATTAAGAGAAGCTACGTTTAAAGATGATGATGATTGACTTCGAAGTCGATTTCGATTTCCAAAAACTATCCTCTTGGAGCGGTGTACTGAACTGGCGCTGGCTTTACAAAGGCAAACTTTGAGGAATTGTGCTGTACCTGCTACTTTGCAAGTTCTGTCCACTCTCGTATTTATAGTCACAGGAGCTTTTCAACAGGAACTTGCTGACTGATTGGGTATTTCACAAACATCACTGAGTCGCGCCATGCCAGCTGTATAGGGTGGTATTATTTGGATGACAAGCAGATATCTAAGATTTCCTTACACTGTGGTTTAACTGGGAAACAAAGTGCAATTTGCAGCAACGTCCGGTTTTCCAAATGTAATCCAATTGGTCAACTGCACTTACTTTGCTATTGCACCGGCGCTGGACAAGTTACATCAACCAGAGATAAATCACCAAAAGAATGAGCTGGCATTGCATCATCTATAGCTGGAGAGCCAATTTAAAAAAAAAAAAAAAAAAAAAAAAACGGCAACTCTGCACAGTTGCAGGTGCTTTCTCCAACTGGTGCAGCAAAGGGCAAGCAATCCCGTTAAGGACAGCGAGTCACCTCAAAGAGCCATATAAAGAACAGAGAATCTTTTCGTTGTGGCACTTGGCACCAACGCTACACTATAAAGGTTCTTCAGAGAATGAATTTGCTTATGTAAATAGAAAGTATTTCCACTCTATTAATGTGCTGCTCTATAGTCCACAGAAAGTATGCCGCAGTGTGCAAGCATGTAGCATGCTGCATAATGTGGCACACAAATGATCAGCCAAATCGGACAGCATTAATACTTCATTTGAATGTAATTATCAGAATGTAAAAATGGGTAATCAGATGCAGAATTAATTTTTTTTAACCAACTCATTTAATTTGTGGTCAATATCACATAGTACAGCACTTACAGTCATTAGTTCATTGGCCACATCCACTTTTAACAACCACTATTGCATTTTGTAACTCCAGAATAGTGTCTGCCTACACACAGCCAGATGGTCACCAAAAAGCTTCCAAGGCACAGGTTTAAGCACTGCCAGGGCCTGAAGATTTTCTGGGCATAGCAGCACCATTACCGCCTGGAGACGTGTCCTCAGCATGGGGGTCTGAAACAGAATAAACAGACGGTGGGCTGGGACACATCTTTTCACTTTGACTTTGATATCTGACCTTTTTTTTTTTTTTTTTTAATTTCGGGCGCTGTGCAACTTTCTGAACTTGAACTTCTACTGTCTCTGCCATGCTGTATCACTTCATCAGTTTCCTTTTGTTGCTTATACCACTGCTTTTGCTAATAAATAGTATGTTTTTCCTCAGCGCCACTTCTTTTTCCACATGCTTTTGCCATTGTCTTTCAACAAAACACTGAACGGAAGAGGCTATTTACATTGATACTGTATATGCAAAATTCTGGGAGAAGTTGGGGTGGGGCTGTAGGCATGTGCATTAAATTTCATGTTCATTATGATTTATAAAGGGGAAGTGTGTGGAACTTGGCATATGCACAGTGTTATGCATCTGTTTTGTTTTTTTTTTTTGTGCATATGCACATTTCCAGTTTTGTCGATATGCCATGTTTTAGTGTGAATTCTACGCATGGTGTTAAACATGAGGCCCATGGTCTTGAATGTGCAAGTTGATATCAATCTCAGTTTCCCAGCCATTATGCTTGCAAATGAACAAACCAAAATAAGTTGTATTTAATAATTTCTAAGCAGCTCTGAACAAGAGAAATATCACTTTAAAAATAGCTTATCATAATTGCACAATTCAAAAATTGTATTTTTGTGGGAAGAGCAAGAAAATTGTAAAAGTACGGGTTAAGCAAAATTACTTCAATCTAACAAGTTCTAGGGAAGAGTTCAACTACAGTTATTATAAATTAATGTGTTTAACATTGTATACAGACAGTACATGGACTACAGAATAGAGTGCAATTAGATGGAGGGAAACCATTTAAATAAACAAACAAACTTTCATATGGAATGGTCCATACAGTACTTCCACGTAAATTACACTTTAGTCATAGTGTGGAAAATCCCTCAACGGAAGCTTTTACAATACAACAAATTGTTCTACAGAATAATATATGATCAAGTACATTCATTTAAATAAAATGTATTATGTGCTAAAATAAATGTAGAGTAAAAATGAACATGAAATTGAAATAAGTGAACAACTTAAATACAAAGAGACAAATAAAACAACCTTCGTGGATAGAAAGATACAGGGGAGGCTCAATGCCACTGTCCACATCAACCTTTATAGGTCTATTGTGGCCACAAGCGTGAAACGTTTCACATTTATAAGGGGGGGGGGCGCATTTCACAGACGCAAATCCAGAATAGCCTATATAATCAAGACGTCAATATACGTAATTGAGCCTATGCTGCATTCCTTCTCCCAGATTTCACAGCGTTGTTGCAGTAATGATCAGTTTGGTGGGTACCTCTTCTGTTTTATCATTTTTGCCTGAATCTGTACATACACTGTAATTTGGGCACTTCAATTTTTGACTTAAAATTTTGAATTGTTTGCTAAAATAAATCAGTTGCTACCTTTAATACATTATTATAAATTCTTCTTTAAAAAATTGTTGAATTTACTTCCAACATTTTTCCATTTCTACAATACAAAACATTTTTTTTGATTAAATTACTATGAATTTTAGCCTGTCTTCAATCAGTACACATAACAAAGATATTGCTAATGCATTTTACTGCACCATTCTCACAGATTTTGAGCACTTTGGCAGACAAATCCAAATGTGCCAAAACTGGCATGAATAAAAGACTGCATTTCAGGCTTTAACCCTGTTTTTATAAAACTACCACTATCATTTATTTTCTACCTGCAATGTATCTGGGAATTATTTTGGATGGAATAATTGCATCTACACATTAAAATGAACACCCCCCTCCCCCAGTTGGCATAATCACTCCCTGAGAGAGATCACAACGAGAAATCATTGATGGCACAGCCTGCACACTGCAAGATGAGGAACCTTGATCATTGGTCACACTGGTCAGCTCAGTAGAGTGTGCTGCTATTAATTTCTCACTGTCTTAATATGTGATTTGATTGACCAAATCATAAATGAACTTGCACTTAAAAAATAAAAATAAAAAGCAATCATCTCCTATTCAGTCCTGACAGATAGAAAGAGGTGCTCCGAGTCGGGTAATGGGGATTGACCAGGACTGATGCACGCTGTTCTAAGCAAAATAGGTTACATTTATGTGAATGTGTGGATTTATAAGATTTTTGAAAAGTGTTTTTAAACACTTAACATAGCCTACATAAATTCATCATGTTGTATTGATATGTCACATTTATAGGATTTTTAGAGACATTTTGGGGGTGCTTAAGCTCCAGGACACCCATGAAGCTGGCACCTATGCTTGTGTGTTCAGAATCTACTTTGGTAGGGTTAACAAGTGGTTAGCTACCTTCCCTTATACTGAAAACTTCTTAGTGTGTGCATGCATGTGTGTACAATGTGTGTGTGCATGTACATTTAAATATACATGCATCTCAAAAACTATTTGGGCAAAATTTAGCAAAAATAGGCCATATCTAAATGAAGCAGACTGCAAAAAAAACAAAACAAAAACACACAAGTTAAAATCAATTTCTATAAATTATTGGACAAACAGTGTAGTTTAAAATGTTTTTGAAATATATGGGGATAAGTTTTTTCAACCAGAAACCTGGAATCTGTAACCAGGCAAACAAAACGCAGTTTGTCAGGAAAAGGTAATGGCTGTTTGACCTATCATTGTACATAGGCCTTGGTGTTCAGGGCAGTTTAATCTCAGAACCCACTTCTGCAGAAGCGCTACACAAAAAAAAATTAAAAATAAAAAACCCCTGCACCAAATAATTTCATTTTAGCTATAGGCACTCACACAGACACACATACAGGCACCATGAGCATTATAGAACCAGAATCTGAACTTAATTTGACAGCGAATTTTTTACCCCATCACCAAACATCCATTTACATTAAATAAAACGAAGCACATGAAACATCAAATTGAACAACCACATAATAGAGATAATGCAATTCAAAGAACACTACAAATCAGACGGTAGGGTCACCAAAACATTCCGATGACCCAAAAGTCCATGGTAGTTACTAGTTACTAGTGAATTTCACCAAAGCGTTATTTGCAGCGAATTTGCCATGTTCACATTCGCCCTTGTTCGTTGAATTACTGATGATTTGGCTGGTTTAGGAGAATTTTTTTTTTTAATACCAGCACCCCATAATGCTTTGTGAGGCCAGTGTGACATCCTCTGGAGCTGTGACAGCCAACATTGATGGGACTGCCCGCCAGGTATATAGTGCTGCTCCTTTGCATTACGGACACTGTGGGATGAGTTATCTGTGCTTGTAGCCAAATGTGCAGGTTGATCTTTGAGTTCCATAAGAGGAGGAGGCAATACCCCCTATGAATGCATAATAATTAGCCACGTAGCGCATTAAGAGCGAAAACAAACCTTGAAAGAGCCTGACACCCCCCACCAAATAGAGGAGACTGTATTAAATAATAATAAAAAATAAGACATTTCTATCTTTTTGATAGAATAAAATGCACAAAACATCAGCACAGATGGTTTAGAGAGCCTTCAGCACAACTTCAAAAAATAGAACAAGTCAGCAGTTTCAATCATGACATGCTGCTTTGAATTTCTGCCTTTAAAAGACGAATATATTTTTTCTGACTGTTGACTATGATTTCGGCATTTCCTCTTTGTTTTGAGGAAATAAAGGATTGCAGGTTTCTAACTGGGTACTTTCTTTTTTGATCTCTTGGAGGCACGGGGGCGCAATGGTTGACACTGCTGCCGCACAGCTCAGGTCACCTTTTCAGCCACAATCAATCGATCGATCCAGTATAGTTGGCAGGCATTTCTCTAGCCCTCAAGGACACTTTATAGATGATGGCACCATTATAACCCAGTCAAATCTAGTTCAGTTAGTACTTCCTCCATTGACTTCAATGCAGTTTGCAAAGTTTGGCGAATATCAAACTCAAATATCAAAATGGCAAACTTCACTAATAGTTACCAAGAAATTTCAAAACATAAAAATAGGTTTCCTGCGACTGATGGGTAGCACATTTCAGAAGAAAATGTATTCAGTTGTCAATTTTGATTTTGGATACATTCTTACTTGATTATGCTTCAGTAATTTCAACACATCCTTAATAAATTCAACAGCAAAAGTAATTTTTCCATTGAGCCAAAATCTGCAATTTAACAAACAGCTGAAAATGAGGATCAGTCATCAGAAGCTACCAAACCACTTTTCAGTGCCAATTTCAAGTCCTAGTGTTTCACATCTTCCAGACACAAACAAACCATTTCTTTAGCCTTCTGGAGTTTTTTTATTTTTAAATTACAATTTTGCCTTGTCACACATTTCTTCTAGCATATAGTTTATTCTTTACAGAAACTAGGAGGCTCTGCCCCCTGCTTGCTTTGCTTGCCAACCCCCGGGTTTGGTTAACCGGATATACAATTTAAAGAGATTGTTATTTTCATGGGAATTGTTACATACTCTTTCGATTCTATGTTGCATCTCTTTTCCGTGATCATAAATATACACCTGACTGAATTGTGGTTTCTTTGAAATTAAACTTGTCGTAGCTTTAATTGTTGTGGGACCACAGATTCTCATAGCGTATGGTCCATTATTGTGTCAAGATTTTTTTATATAATAGAGATACCAATAGATTTTGAACCTCTTAATCCCTCAACTCATCCTTGTTCCCAAAAAATAATATTGCAAGCAGCTACTAAATGATTACATCCATACGTGAAAAAGGCACCAATATACAAGATTAGCTGTTGTCAGTGGTAGCGCCTGGTACTGCCTTGCAGTAAGAAGATCATTGGTTCACGTCATGGGTCCTCCCTGCATGGAGCGATTTGAGTAGTGACAAAAAGCAGTATATAAATGTAAAGAATTATTATTATTAGTTGGGACTAATTGTTCATTTGTTTTAATGATTTGATTTTAACCGTCTTCTAAAAGGTGTATTAAAAATGGGAAAAAAGCACCATACCAATATGCATTATAGCAGCAATAGTCATCTTTCTGCATTTCAAGTTGTATCTTTAAAGGAGGAGTTTGTTTAACAGCAACACTGCCTTTAAGAAATGGATTATAGCAATGACCTGCAGGCCCAAATTTAAACAAAAATGCTGTAGGGTGACTAGTATTATTAAGGGTGTATTATTGAACGAAATGCTTCCATACAATGCAATGTCAATTCAGATTTTAAAACATCCTTAAGCCTTTACTCAAAACACCTCAACCAAAACTCTAGTCTTCCCCTTTGGTAATGAACTATGTGTACGGACATAAAGGACAATCTTACTAATTAAAGTAGAAGCAGCACCATTTCTTACCTAAATTGCAGCGTGTAATTTTGACAAGGGATACAAAGTTTAGTAATCTGAAAAAGCCATTTAGCAGAGCTGCTTTTTGTTTGCATTAAGAGAATGTGGTTAATTACCTCACACAGATGGCACCCAAGTATGAACCATTGGAGCTGCAATCGTCCTAGCTTGGTTGGAAGAAGAAAAAAAAAAAAAAGACAACACAAAGGGATTTGAAATGTCCCCAGCTTGTATGGGAGCACTGGAGGATCCCCAAGGATAATCCAGAATCTGTTGCTGGGGAAAGAAAGGAAAAAGGGAATCCTGGACTATGCTGCTAGGCTTGTTGCCATAGCAACTCTCACCAGAAAGAGAGAAACAAAAATAGATCACCAAGCCTCCTTTAAAAGTTATTGAGGAACATGCAAGTTAATTAAAATATTTAAATCATACATAAAACTAACAGTTGCATAAAAAAAAAAAAATCCCCAGCTTCATCCCAACTCCAAATAAAATAATCAGGGATGCCCAAAACCGAGATTTAAAAAGTAAAGAAGTTCACTGTTAAAAATAGGATATGTACATAAATCAGGCACAAGCCATAAGCACCCTGGGTGGTAGAGACACTAGTCTCTCTCAGTGAAAAAGTAAAAACAAAAAAAATTCAAAGTACAGTAATTTGTAGTTGTTATTTTAGCCTTGGGCAGCACGGTGGCACAGTGGTAGCACTGCTGCCTCGCAGTAAAGAGACCTGGGTTTGCTTCCCAGGTCCTCCCTGCGTGGAGTTTGCATGTTCTCCCCGTGTCTGTGTGGGTTTCCTGCCACAGTCCAAAGACATGCAGGTTAGGTGCATTGGCGATCCTAAAATTGTCCCTAGTGTATGCTTGGTGTGTGGGTGTGTGTGTGCCCTGCGGTGGGCTGGCGCCCTGCCCGGGATTTGTTCCTGCCTTGTGCCCTGTGCTGGCTGGGACTGGTTCCAGCAGACCCCCATGACTCTGTGTTAGGATATAGCGGGTTGGAAAATGACCGACTGACAACTGACTATTTTAGCCTTCACAAAACCCCCATCACTAATATGTTGCATATACTGCACTACAACCATACGAAGGCACTTCAAGCAATAATCGTGCCTTATTTATTAGTAACAAAAACTAAAGGATCATATACAGTGTCTATAAACGGTGTTCACCCCCTTTGAAGTTTTCACTTTTTATTGTTATACAGCATTGAATCACAGTGGATTTAACTTGGCTTTTTTGACATTGATCAACAGAAAGATTCATGTCAAAAGTTCAAACAGATCTCTGCAGTGATCTAAATTACAAATATAAAACACACAAAATAAAATTACTGCAGACATACTAACGATTTCAAGTCATTCTTTAGTAAATGCACCTTTTGCAGCACAGACAGATTTCCTGCAGACTGCAGTCATTTTTTGCCAAGGATTTCCCTGTATTTTACTGCATTTTATTCTTTAGCCTCAAAAGTCTTACAGGTCCTGTTGCAGAAAGCCATTTCTATAGCATGATGCTGCCACCACCTTGGACCATGGTGTGAATTGTGTTTTTAATAATTTGCTTCCACTAATCATGGTGTTTAGCCCAATAGCCAAAAAGCTAAAATTTTGGTTTCAAGCCGTCAAACCTTCTTCCGGCTAACTTCACAGGTTCCCATATGCCTTCTGGAAAATTCTACCCAAGTCATCATGTGATTTTATTTAAAAAAAAAAAACACACACACACACACACAAACATACCAGCGTGGCTTTCTCCTGGCCACTCTCCCAAGAGCTGCAACTCGTGAAGCACAATCTCTCCAACCTCAACCACTGGATCTTGTAACTCCAGTGTTACCACATGTCTCTTAGTGGCCTCCCTCATTAGTCTTTTTCTTACAAAATCATGTTGACAACCTGCTCTAGCTAGATTTACAGCTGTGCCATGCTCTTTCCATTTCTTACTGACTGATTTAACTGTACTCAACAGGAGTTTTCTTTTGTATGCACAGTGTAGGGCCACAATACTGAGGACCTTCCAGTTGCTATAATACTACTAGATATTACAATCAACTAAAACCCAATGACTAAAGACAAGTTCCATTGAACTAATTATTTGACTTCAAAAACCAACTGGCTGCACAAGTGGTGGTTTAGGCATCATATTGGGGGGGGGGGGGGGGGTACTTATGCACTACATTTTGTGTTGTATATTTGTAATTAATTTAGAATACTTTGCAGAGATCTGCTTTCACTTTGATCTTAGTCTGTTTCTGCTGACCAGTGCCAAAATAGCAAAAATGAACACACACAGGGATTCAATGGGGTATAATAATAAAACATAAAAACTTCCAAAGGGGTGAATACTTTTTATAGACATCACAATAATTCCACCACCTCAGTGCTGAACCGTCCATAGAAAATGAGGACTCCCAATGTTTGGTCATGTCCGGCATTCCTTGCCTTAGTTCCAGATGCTTGTAACAAGCACACAAAGTTTCTCTGAACTCAAAGAATAATGGTTTGCACTTTGCACTGAAGTGCAAACCATTATTCTTTTTGCAGGATGTGCACTTTATATTCGAAATAAAATGTAGCATAGCACTCTGACTAAGTTCAACTAATGTTGTCCTGTAACAGTAATAATGAAGGGTAGGAAGGAGAAAGATGCTGACTAAACAAAAGTACTGCCAGTAACTTGGTTCCACTTCAAGCACTGAGTCATTGGATACAGTTCACAATATTTCTTTTCATGTATTTTTTTCTCAAAAATGCATAAAACATTCAATTCACTGTATGTCGTACACAAATGTTCAGACGGTAAAAGTCAATGTTGTATGTTAAATTAAACCACAACTCCGTTTATATTGCTTTTAATCAAAATTCACCCAAACTTTAGCACAGTACAAGATTAAAGAAGTAAGCATTACATTCAGTTATGATTGAAGCTACTATTTTGCCATACAATGTGAAATTTATACCCCAAATTCCCATTATCCTGAAAATCTATGGCTTCCTGCAAAACTGTCTTAATTGGTATTTACTCAGAAGGCACTTGTGAGTCATCCCCCCCTTGCTTGCTTTCTACTTTACGTCTTTTTATCTAAAATATTCAGGAGTGTTTCTCTTACTTCTTTCATGTTACCCGACTATTACAACTAGGCAGCAATTTCAATTTTCTCTTTATCTTTTCTTTTTCCAATTTAATTTGTTAAGCTGCTGCACTTGAAACAAGCTTGCTCTCCAAACTCAAATGTTGTCTGTTTTAATTTCAAGGACAAAATAAAAAGGTATGAATTCATTAAAGAAGCTTTTCTTGCCATTTGTCTAACTGCGCAGGTCAACTGCTCAGATTCTGTTTTTCAGTTTATTACTCCACTTTCTTTATTGTAAAAGCTAATACTCCAAATGTCTCTCGGTCTCTTGTTAAACAAGCCTCGACTTGTTTTGTTTACACTATAGGATATATATATATAAAAAAAAAAATAATAATAACTTGAGTAAAGGAGCACCTAAAAGCCTACAAAAGCAAGGGCTGAAAACAGTTTTCATGATCGGCCAATTTACAAATCGAGTCTTTTTTCATGAAAATTGGCCGATTTATTGGAAATTCTCTAAGCTTTTTTAGGGTTTCTAAAGTATCAATCCTGGTATCATTTATTCAAATAAAAACAGATTATTACTACTAGTAAAATATTGGCATTTAATGAATTTTAGTAACATTATAGCACTTTGAAAAAAACAATAAAAAAAATAGTAAATCTGTCAAAAGAATGCAGTTGTATGCAACATGATGTAATCTTAAAATATGTCTTATCAAATATGTAGCATACATCTTCGCTTTGTTCCACCATAGACAACTTTTTCCTGGCTTGTTGCAGTTAATATATTTTTGTATAGTTAGTATCACTTTCATATTCATACACTTTAATAAAGTGGTTTTGAACCTTTATTCCATGAGAATACACAAGGTCTCCAATGCACAAGCTAGGATAATTTTCTTTCTTGTACCATCCTTTGCTACAGTCTTGTTTTTGAGCTTATATTTATTTACAAAATCCTATTTGTTGCTAGTGCTATTACACTTTTTAAAGTGTAATACATAATTAATAAGCTATGTCAGAAACAGTCTATTATTTATAAAAAAATAAAATAAAAAATACACTTTTCCTAGTGCCCAGATTTCCTAACTAACCATTCTGGAATAAATAACAACCAGTGACTATCATCTATCCATCTTCCAAACCAGTACAATTTGTCACTGCAGTTATTTTGATAACTTTTGAAATTAAGCCTAAAATGATTATTTCTTAAAATAAAAAAAATTAAAATGCAGAATTAGTTGCTGCAGACATTTTATCATAAAATAATTATAGAACCTAGTTCATTATTCTCTGGATTCGGCACTAGTGCATTTCCATCAGCAACAGGAGCATTTAAAACAAGTGGAAATGCAGAGACATCTTCTTTCCACATACAACAATCAATTAGAAAAGAAAAGCATCGGGTAGGACTGTGGCAACAGTTATTTATGCTGTGGAAAGGTGGCCTGCCCAAACACATTTGCAGCTTTAAAAATTGAGTGGAGTAGAAGCTGCAGTATGTGTGAAGAGAACCTACCATTTTCTTCATGAGACTGCCCAATCTTTGCCACCATGCTAAAATGCTGAATTTCTTTATGGTAGTGAGGCATATCACCTTTTCACTTTTTTCTTTTTGGATCAGCAGCCAGTTCTCATTCTAAGTATAAGTTAGTAGCTGCAATCCACTGTGCTGCACAGACAAATGTGAGCAATCACTAAACCCCGAATTTGAGTGTTTGTAGGGAGTCCAGCAGATTTAAAAAATAAATAAATAATAATACAAAAAAAAAAACAACCCCACAGAGAACCTCAGAACACATTCAACCATTACTGGTGCAAATGTAATTGAGCTGAACTATGCTCCCCCATATTTAATGATTCAACTCATTTGCTGTTATTTTTAATCATCATGCGGTTCCCCTTGAAGGTTATTCCAGTTGAGAACCACTGCTCTAACATATTTTCATACAAAAGACATATTGTAGCAGTCATGGGTCCTGGGGGATTTTCCAACCCTGCATATAATAACTAATAGTCTCCCAGCTGAATATGTACTTGGGTCTCTCAGATAACAAGATGCTTAAGTCTCCTTTAGCTGTGCAGTAATAACACTCCTGTTACATGCACATCCAGCTAACACACCCTTGGCATGGCAGCTGGTCGGTAACATTTATTTTTTTAAACTTGCTTTACCAATATTTAAAAAAAAAATGGAAATGCACAAGCTTTATTTTACTCCTAAAACCAACTAACAAGTTACACACCGATCTAACAATTATTCATAATACACAACCTGTCAGCAATGAACTTTGAGCCATTCTTCCGATTTGTGCACAGAAACACGCCTATTATTTATCAGAATTCTTGGTAATGCTCCACTGCTCAAATAATTGATTTGATAGGAGCAATTCACCACTCTTAAACTAAAAGAAGCACAGCTTCCTCGCTCACTCATAGTGCGGTAACCTCCACCCCCAAATGAACACAGCACAAGACAGCTTTTCCTATCCTGTATGCATTGACTTAATCAGTTTGAACTACACAGCACTCTGGGTAGTATTCTGAAAGGGACATGTTCACTTATTACACACAGTTCACATACAGTACATACAAGCCCATACAGAAAGACATTAGTTTACAACATTAACAGACTAACAGAGGAAAAAATAAATAAAAATCACTTTTGTTTCCTTTTGCATACACATAATTTATACTTTGTTTAAATGTGTTCAAAGGTTTTCCAGTAATTTTTACCACACGGGTGTGACAGCATTCACAAAATTCATACTAGATCTACCGGATTACTGCCCTTTTCTACCATAGACATTTTGTACCAAAAGAAAACCAACATTTTGAAGCATATCTTGAAGGAGAAAAATTCTTTAATCAATTCTATTAGATGCTTTCTGCATGGACAAATTTACACTTTAAAAAAAAGTAGATACATTTGTATGATGGCCATTTCTTTTAGTGTGTAATGTTAATTTTACTTCAAAATGACACAGGTGTAAAACAAGGCAGTCTAAATGGCAGCAACCGGTTCAACTTTTCAACACTTTCATAATGCTGTTATGCTTTTTTTTTTCTTTTTTTTTTTTAATATATAAAAAGGACAAAAACCAATGACAAAGCAATGAGAAATATGGCAGCGAGAAACACATTGAGCATAAGTGAATGAGAAATGCACACATCTGTGACTAATCTCTAAAGAAAGTCAAGGTATACACTGCAAAAAAACTAAACGTAATATATAATAAAAAAGTAGGTCTGTGTCCCAAGTCCCTCACAGCAATCCAATTAGACGGTTTGGCTTTTGTGATGTGACAAAAGAGGAAGCGTGAGTGTGAGATGCCCGAAGAAGATTAAAAGGTGCAAACCGAGAGAGTCACCTTCAAAGTATAAAACCAAACAGGAGGCGACACTCACTCACTCACACACACACACACACACACACACACACAGGCTGGAAAGGCACTGAAAGTATATGTAGGGCAAGGGATAAAATAATGAAAATTATTTGCTATAACCTGCCTTCAGTAAGTACCATGGCTAGTCTTATATAAAAGTTCAAGAGAAGGAATCCCAATTTAAAACTATAAGAACCTCACAACTTAGTTTAAGGGTTGCAGACCTACAGATTGGTTATTTAAATTCTAATCAAATCGCAAAGATTAATACCCTACACTGCATACACTGGAAGAAAATGGGGGGAAAAACCAACAAACACGGTTTGATTTTACCAAATAGACATAAATACTAGACACCTATATTCAGTATAGAATAAAACCAAGCAGAGAGCACACAAATAAGATTAACTGAATAATTTTGATTTTAAAGGCTGAAACAAAAGCACAAGCCAGCTAAATCACAAAACTGTCATTTACATCAATCAAGTCTTCATATACTATAGTGGCAGCACAATCCCATTACTTTGGAAATAATAATATATATGTGCATGGTTTTCTAAATGGAAAATTCCACATCAGTACTTACAAATACAATTTTAGAACATTACTCCAATGGCAAACCATTCAGCAAAAGCCAGCTGCTGCTAACTAACAAAGCAATGTCACAGCAGTAATAATGATTACAAGGTCACACAAAGCAGAAGGGTAATGCTGCTGATCAGGCATCACATGCCAACTTATATACAGAACAGATAAGAACCAACTCAAAAGATTGTATTAACTGCCATTGTAAAAATGCAGTCATCTTTTCTTCCTTGAGTTAGTACTCAGACTGAACTTTTAAATTTGATTCAATATGTTCCTCATTTAAAACAGATTTGTTTCATTTTGGACAAACTTTTGATCATATGAAAGAGAAACAGTAGGTTTACTGTGGAGAAGAAAAAGTAAAACACAAAGCAAAAATATTATAAGTAGTAGTAGTTGCCATAAAGACAGACCAATTACTACTTTACTGAAAGGTTTAAAACACTACCAAAATACATTAATGACTTAAATTATATTCTGAACAAAATGGTCATAAAAATATGTTATTGGCGAATTATAAAGAAATGTCTAATACTGAGTTGAAATATTACTCATTAGACACCTTTTACTGTCATTATACTAAATAAGAATGGAGACTTTAAAACCAAATGTGTACAAAAAAATAACCAAAACATGTTAAAATAAAAAGGGTGCCATAAAGCTATCCTGGAAGTCTTAAATATACTGGACTAAGTAAAGTGCAGTGAATGATAGATCAATAACTTATTTATCAAACTTCGATCTGCTCAGGCCAGATATTTTCTCTTGCAGCACCACATAGATTCTCTCCAAAGACTGTTAAAAAGCAGATGCATTTAAAAAAAAAAAAAAATCAATAACAACAATAGATTTGAACAAAGATGCTCATTTTATGTTGGGTTTTAATGTAAAAATTTTATTTTAGTGTTTCAGGCACTTAAAGACTAATAATAAGATAAGGTATTTGATATGTTCAACTGTTTTTTTGCATCTCTACAATGCTCAATACATAATAAATAAAGTATTTTCATGGCATCAGTAGTAATATTTTCCCTTCCTCAATCAGTATTTTATTATTACTTGTATTTTTTTCTGTTGCATTTTCTATACCACTTTAGCACGGTCTACACAACTTACTGTACAATCTATTGAACTAAAAACCTGTACACGTTTTAAAATGTGAAACCAGACTGTATTTCTAGTATTTTCCAAAGAATAATAAGCAAAGAAAATTAAAGATATACTGTATGAATATGTACTTTACGCAGGAAAATGTTCACGTCAGTCTGCTAAAACATTTAAAAACAAAATACTAGCATTTTAAATGGGCAATCAGTTATTCTCAAATTTGAATGACATTTTTAAATCTGTTTTTTTTGTAATTTTAACCTGAAAAACCCACACCAAAAAACACTCCCACTGAAAAACTGTCAGGACTATTAATTATGCATCAGACACTTTCATTTAACTTGAAAATGGAGGCACAAATACTTCAGCATCAACTTAAATAGTTATGTAAGACAAACAGAGCATTCTGGCCATTAGTGAGTGAAAAAAGAAACTGCATATACTCATATGAGAGGAGAGAAAGACTTTTCTAGACAAAAATAACCCAAGTCTGGTTTGAAAATGTTCTCTTTGCATGGTGCAGAGTAGATCACAAGAAAATAAGAGGAAGACATATAAGAGAGAAATGTCAACACTGAGCTAACATCGTCTTCCACTTATCCGAGGTCAGGTCGCGGGGGCAGCAGCGTGAGCAGAGATGCCCAGACTTCCCTCTCCCCGGCCACTTCTTCTAGCTCTTCCGGGAGAATCCCAAGGCGTTCCCAGGCCAGCCGAGAGACATAGTCCCTCCAGCGTGTCCTGGGTCTTCCCCGGGGCCTCCTCCCGGTTAGACGTGCCCTGAACACCTCTCCAGGGAGGCGTCCAGGAGGCATCCTGATCAGATGCCCGAGCCACCTCATCTGACTCCTCTCAATGCGGAGGAGCAGCGGCTCTACTCTGAGCCCCTCGCGGATGACTGAGCTTCTCACCCTATCTTTAAGGGAAAGCCCAGACACCCTGCGGAGGAAACTCATTTCAGCCGCTTGTATTCGCGATCTCGTTCTTTCGGTCACTACCCATAGCTCATGACCATAGGTGAGGGTAGGAACATAGATCAACTGGTAAATTGAGAGCTTCGCCTTGCGGCTCAGCTCCTTTTTCACCACGACAGACCGATGCAGAGCCCGCATTACTGCGGATGCCGCACAAATCCGCCTGTTGATCTCACGCTCCATTCTTCCCTCACTCGTGAACAAGACCCCGAGATACTTGAACTCCTCCACTTGGGGCAGGATCTCGCTACCAACTCTGAGAGGGCACTCCACCCTTTTCCGGCTGAGGACCATGGTCTCGGATTTGGAGGTGCTGATTCCCATCCCAGCCGCTTCACACTCGGCTGCGAACCGATCCAGAGAGAGCTGAAGATCATGGCCTGATGAAGCAAACAGGACAACATCATCATCTGCAAAAAGCAGTGACCCAATCCTGAGTCCACCTAACCGGACCCCCTCAACGCCCTGGCTGCGCCTAGAAATTCTGTCCATAAAAGTTATGAACAGAATCGGTGACAAAGGGCAGCCCTCACTGGAAACGGGTTCGACTTACTGCTGGCAATGCGGACCAAGCTCTGGCACAGATCGTACAGGGACCGAACAGCCCTTATCAGGGGGTCCGGTACCCCATACTCTCGGAGTACCCCCCACAGGATTCCCCGAGGGACACGGTAGAATGCCTTTTCCAAGTCCACAAAACACATGTAGACTGGTTGGGCAAACTCCCATGCACCCTCTAGGATCCTGCTAAGGGTGTAGAACTGGTCCACTGTTCTGCGACCAGGACGAAAACCACACTGTTCCTCCTGAATCCGAGGCTCGACTATCTGATGGACCCTCCTCTCCAGGGCCCCCGAATAGACTTTTCCAGGGAGGCTGAGGAGTGTGATCCCTCTGTAGTTGGAACACACCCTCCGGTCCCCTTTCTTAAAGAGGGGGACCACCACCCCGGTCTGCCAATCCAGAGGCACTGTCCCCGATGTCCATGCAATGTTGCAGAGGCGTGTCAACCAAGACAGTCCTACAACATCCAGAGCCTTGAGGAACTCCATGCGTATCTCATCCACCCACGGCGCCCTGCCACCAAGGAGTTTTTTGACCATCTCGGTGACCTCAGTCCCAGAGATGGGGGAGCCCACCTCTGAGTCCCCAGGCTCTGCTTCCACATTGGAAGGCATGTTAGTGGGATTGAGGAGGTCTTCGAAGTACTCCCCCCACCGACCCACAACGTCCTGAGTCGAGGTCAGCAGCACACCATCACCACCATATACAGTGTTGACACTGCACTGCTTCCCCCTCCTGAGATGCCGGACGGTGGACCAGAATCTCCTCGAAGCCGTCCAAAAGTCGTTCTCCATGGCCTCCCCAAACTCCTCCCACGCCCGAGTTTTTGCCTCAGCAACCACCAAAGCCGCATTCCGCTTGGCCTGCCGGTACCTATCAGCTGCCTCCAGAGTCCCACAGGACAAAAGGGTCCTGTAGGACTCCTTGTTCAGCTTGACAGCATCCCTCACTGCCGGTGTCCACCAACGGGTTCGGGGATTGCCGCCACGACAGGCACCGACCACCTTACGGTCGCAGCTCCGGTCAGCTGCCTCAACAATAGAGGCACGGAACATGGCCCATTTGGACTCAATGTCCCCCACCTCCCTCGGGATGTGGTCGAAGTTCTGCTGGAGGTGGGAGTTGAAGCTACTTCTGACAGGGGGCTCTGCCAGACGTTCCCAGCAGACCCTCACAACACGTTTAGGCCTACCAGGCCTAACCGGCATCCTCCCCCACCATCGAAGCCAACTCACCACCAGGTGGTGATCAGTTGACAGGTCCGCCCCTCTCTTCACCCGAGTGTCCAAGACATGTGGCCGCAAGTCCGATGACACAACCACAAAATCGATCATCAAACTGAGGCCTAGGGTGTCCTGGTGCCAAGTGCACATATGAACACCCCTATGCTTGAACATGGTGTTCGTTATGGACAATCCGTGACGAGCACAGAAGTCCAATAACAAAACACCGCTCAGGTTCAGATTGGGGGGGGGGCCATTCCTCCCAATCACGCCCTTCCAGGTCTCACTGTCATTGCCCACGTGAGCACTGAAGTCTCCCAGCAGAACGAGGGAGTCCCCAGAAGGTATGCCCTCTAGCACCCCCTCCAGGGACACCAAAAAGGGTGGGTAATCCGAAATGCTGTTCGGCGCATATGCACAAACAACAGTTAGGACCCGTCCCCCCCACCCAAAGGCGGAGGGAGGCTACCCTCTCGTCTACCGGGGTAAACCCCAATGAACAGGCTCCAAGGCGGGGGGCAATAAGTATACCCACACCCGCTCGGCACCTCTCACCGGGGGCAACTCCAGAGTGGTAGAGAGTCCAGCCCCTCTCAAGGAGATTGGTTCCAGAGTCCAAGCTGTGCGTCGAGGTAAGTACGACTATATCTAGCCAGAACCTCTCAACCTCGCGCACTAGCTCAGGCTCCTTCCCCTTCAGAGAGGTGACATTCCACATCCCAAGAGCCAGCTTCTGTAGTCGAGGATCAGACCGCCAAGGTCCCCACCTTCGGCCACCACCCAACTCACACTGCACCTGACCTCCTTGGCCCCTCTCATAGGTGGTGAACCCATGGGAAGGGGGACCCACGTTGCCTCTTCGGGCTGTGCCCGGCCGAGCCCCATGGGTGCAGGCCCGGCCACCAGGCGCTCGCCATCGAGCCCCACCTCCAGGCCTGGCTCCAGAGGGGGGGCCCCGGTGACCCGCGTCCGGCAAGGGAAAACGCCATCCAAAGTTTTCTTTCATCATAGGAGGTTTAAACTGCTCTTTGTCTCATCCCTCACCTAGAACCAGTTTGCCTTGGGTGACCCTACCAAGGGCATAAAGCCCCGGACAACAGAGCTCCTAGGACCATTGGGACACGCAAACCCCTCCACCACGATAAGGTGGCTGTTAAAGGAGGGGCTGAGCTAACACATTTTAATATTTCCTAAACTAGCTTACCAAAAAAAAATTGAAAAAACCTATTGTGTGCAAACAAAACCTAAAACAAAAAACAGACCTAACATGCCAACTATAGCTTTCAGTTATTATCTATCTAATACAACTCTCAGATGCCTCTAGAACAGCCTAAAATCTCTGAAGCATGAATTCAACAAGATGTTGGAAACATTCCTTAGAGAAGTCTTCAGTTAACCAGTTTTGGTGATCATGTGTCAAGTCTCATCTTTCTGTTTCTAGAGGACAGGACTGGAACCCGACATTGTATTCTACCTCCATAGCCTAAGTTTTAGAGGTGCCCACCAGGATACAACTGTTGTAAAGAGTGGCCTTTTTTAGATTGCCATTCCCCTCCAAAGTCTCATGAACAAGGCAGCATGTTACGTTTTTTTGACTTATCACTCCATTGTTCATAAAATCTACAGACTGAAGTGCATTAAAACTCCATAAGTGCAGCTGTTTGAGATCTTCAAATTGCCACATTTGGCATCATCAATCATGTCTTTAACCACATGTCTTTCTTATTCTAATGTGTAGTTAAAAAGCAACTAAGCTTTTTGACCATGCCTGCATGCTAAATATGCCAAGTTGTAGCCACATAATTATTTGTTTAAAACAGCAAGCTAAATGAACCAACAAGGTCACAGTAAGACTCAGGTCTGGTCAAAACTGGTTAAAACAAAATGCAAGTAGTGTGAAAACCCAAATAAAACCACACTAGCTGGTTTAGGTGGCTTACATAGCCTTAAGACAGAAAATCACCAGGAAAGGAATAATAGGCAGTTTAATTTAAACTTTTTCCAAATTAGTTTAACACCTAAGACCAACAAACATCACAACCAAGAAATCATTAAAATAACCAATAATTATAATAGGAATTCTAAATGCAAATATTCAGCAGTGCTTACATTACACATAGCATTTATTTCTTAAGTTAAAATGCACGCATGAAACTTCAACACAGACAAAATAGCAAACATTTTTTAATAAACAAACTTTCAAATTTCATACACGGGAGTGGGGAAAGAAGAAAAAAAAAAAAGCAAAACAATGAAGTTTAACATTGAAATAAGCAAGTCACAAATACCAATACAGAGCCAAAGGCCATTCAGAACTTTAACCTGACATACAGTTGTGGCCAAAAGTTTTGACAATGACACAAATATAAATTTTCACAAAGTTTGCTGCCTCAGTTTTTATGATGGCAATATGCATATATTCCAGAGTGATCAGGTAAATTGCAATTAATTGCAAAGTCCCTCTTTGCCATGAATATGAACTTAATTCCAAAAAAACCCATTTCCACTGCATTTCAAC
Source organism: Erpetoichthys calabaricus (assembly GCF_900747795.2). Taxonomy (NCBI): domain Eukaryota; kingdom Metazoa; phylum Chordata; class Cladistia; order Polypteriformes; family Polypteridae; genus Erpetoichthys; species Erpetoichthys calabaricus. The sequence continues at coordinate 92,702,557 of NC_041403.2, read as the reverse complement.
CCTGCCACAAAAGGACCTGCTGACATCATTTCAGTGATCCTCTTGTTAACACAACTGAGAGTGTTGATGAGGACAAGGCTAGAGATCACTCTGTCATGCTGACTGAGTTCGAATAGAGAGGTTCAATTGTTGTGAAGGCGGCTTCAGGGCGCCTAATAAAGTCCAGCAAATGCTAAAGTTGATTCAACTGAGGGATCAGGGCACCACCAGTGCACAGCTTGCTCAGGAATGGCAGCAGGCAGGTGTGAGTGCATCTGCGCACACACAGTGAGGAGAAGACTTTTGGAGGATGGCCTGGTATCAAGAAGAGCAGCAAAGAAGCCACTTCTCTGCAAGAAAAACATCAGGGACAGACTGATATTCTGGAAAAGGTACAGGGATTGGACTGCTGAGGACTGGGGTAAAGTCATTTTCTCTGATGAATCCCCTTTCCGACTGTTTGGGGCATCCAGAAATGAGATTGTCCGGAGAAGAAAAGTTGAGTTTTACCATCAGTCCTGTGTTATGCCAACAGTAAAGCATCCTAAAACCATTCCATGTGTGGGGTTGCTTCTCAGCCAAGGCAGTGGGCTCACTCACACACTTTGTCTAAGAACACAGCCATGAATAAAGAATGGTACCAAAACATCCTCCGAGAGCAACTTCTCCCAACTATTCAAGAACAGTTCGGTGACGAACAATACCTTTTCCAGCATGATGTAGCATTGTATCATAAGGCAAAAGTAATAACTAAGAGGCTTGGGAAACAACACATTGAAATTTTGGGTCCATGGTCAGGAAATTCCCTACACCTTAAACCCATTGAGAACTTGTGGTCAACCCTCAAGAAGTGGGAGAAAAAAAAAAACAAAAACTCACAAATTCTGACAAACTCCAAGAACTGATTATGCAAGAATGGGCTGCCATCAGTCAGGATTTGGCCCAGAAGTTGATTGACAGCATGCGAGGGCAAATTGCAGAGGTCTTGAAAAAGAAGGGCCAACACTGCAAATATTGACTCTTTGCATAAACTAGGGCCCTATGATTTCTGCGATAAACACGGAATTAATGCATAAAAACAGAAATGTGTGGAATTTAGAGACTGAAAGAGTGACTGTTACAAAACTTCCCAGTATATTAAACAATTGAATTATCCGTAGTTCTATCATTCAGATTTTCTAGTTTGTTGTTTTTGAAGCAACTGCAATTCTTTGTAGAAATTCAGCCGTGGCTCTATCTGTTTCTGTGCATGTTTTCTGTGTGTTTTCTTTTTAAAGGCACGTGAATTAGCCAGCTACACATGACAGAAATGTCGAAGTGAGCAGTATCAGAAACACTAATTACGTAGAAAAAACTTAAAACACAAGCTTAACTGCAAAGGGCACAACAATATCCCGGCGACTTTTATGAATCTGGACAACAACTTTTCTGCAAGTTTTGCCAGCATACCACAGACTGGACATGAAAAGATACTTGCAATGACCACATCAAATCTAAAACCCATCTAAAGAATAAGGAGAGATTAAGATCAAAAAGTGTTCTTCTTCAGGTAACAATAGAGGAAATAAATCATCAGATGCAAGAGGTCAGTTTGTGGCCATGTGAGTTAGACATACCACTCGAAAAAATGTGTCCTTTCTTTATTAAGCATTGTAAACAAGGAGGCGCGCGGTCAGAAAATGAGAGCAGTCTTCGTCAAATTCATTTGCCCAGTGTCTTTGAACAACACATGGACGCCGTTCTTCAAAATTTTCGTGGCAATAAAATTTGTTGTAGTTGATGAAACCACTGATAGCCAAGACCACAGTGTTCTCAACATAGTGAGAGGTGAGTAAACATTTAGCTGTAGGGTAATTCTGTTTATGTAGGCAGTTCTAATTGTACAGTACATGAAATTATATTTAACCGGTATTAACAGTCTTTTCTGTAAGAAATGTTAGTGAATAGCACTGGTTGTTAACGGGTTCCCTTTTAAAAATTAACAATGATGTTTTTGGATTTAATAAATGTTTTGCATCGCGGTGACAAGGCACGTAAGGTCCACATTTGCCTCTTCCATTATAAACTCAGTACCTACAAACCTGGGCAGAAGAGCCAGCTTCTCCTCAGATGCCAACGAGCCCTTAAAAGCATGTCTCTCTTTCTTTTTCTCTGTTAAATTCCCGGATTTAGCGTCTTGCAGATTGGCTTGCTTTTGGTTTGTAATTAAATTATTTTAAGATATGCAGTAGATGAAGCTACAGATGTAATGATTCATGTTTTCAATCTGTAAACATTTGAGGTTTAAGAATCATTACAAATAATTTACATAATTACAATTACAGGTACTGAAGACCAGTACTTTTTGGCAGATGTTATTTTTATGGAGAGCTGCAACTTTTTTCACCTTTCATAGGCAGTACTTCAGTCCCTTCACAACAACCAGCTGAACCTTAATGATAGTTTAGCAATGGTTACAGACAATGCATCATACTGTCTGAAAGCATACCAGGAAGTTTTAAAAGGGGTGATGCCCAACAGTATACATTCAACCTGCTTATGTCGTGTCATCAGAGACCTGGTAGCACTATAAATAAATACTTTAGTGAGGTTGCATTACCAGTGATGTGGGTAAAGTCTGCCTTCTTCAAGAAGCCCCAAAGCAGGAAACATCAGGTGGAATAGCTGGTTCCAATCAGTAGGGTACCTTGCTGAACCTATTCATCCATCCATTTTCCAACCCGCTGAATCCGAACACAGGGTCACGGGGATCTGCTGGAGCCAATCCCAGCCAACACAGGGCACAAGGGAGGAACCAATCCCGGGCAGGGTGCCAACCCACCGCAGGACACACACACAAACACCAATCACACACTAGGGCCAATCACCAATCCACCTAACCTGTATGTCTTTGGACTGTGGGAGGAAACCAGAGCACCAGGAGGAAACCCACGCAGACACGGGGAGAACATGCAAACTCCACACAGGGAGGACCCGGGAAGCGAACCCAGGTCCCCCAACTGCGAGGCAGCAGCGCTACCCACTGCGCCACCGTGCCGCCCTGAACGTAATCACCTCTACAAAAAGTTTTTTGACCGTGAACACATCAGCTCAGGCTGTAACAAATATCCTAGACCCTAAAAGTGAAGTTAACCTTCATCTCAGAAGGATGCATCAAACTAGTCACAGCTCTTACAATCCTGGAGGGCACTCACTGTCCTACTGCAGTCTCAGCATGCAACATCATCGAGGATCTGGGCTCCTACCTGATGAATGGAACTGCAAAATAAGATTCAGTTGTGTTAGTGTGCCGTTTCATTAAAAGGAATTTAAAGTGCCATTTCATTATTGTTTGTTTTGTTGTAGCGGTTGCTACTTACAGTAAAAAAAAAAAAAAAAAAACCCATAAAACTCCAAAAATCTGAATCAAGGAAAAATAAACGGTGAAAACCGAAAATCAAAAAACAAAAAAACAAAACTGAATTTGTGAAAAAAAATGAAATTGATTCCATAGGGCCCTAATAAACTTAATGTAATTGTCAATAAAAGCCTTTGAAATTTATGAAATGCTTGTAATTATATTTCAGTATACTATAAAACCATCTGACAAAAGGATCTAAAAACACTAAAGCAGCAAACTTTGTGAAAAATAATATTTGTGTCATTCTCAAAACTTTTGACCACAACTATCCATATTATTAACCAAGAATGGTAAACCGGATGGACGCAGGGACATCCGGCCATGGGCCGTAGCCGTAAAAGACGTACTGCGCAAGCGCCCCCACAAAACCCCCCTTCCAAGCAACGGAAACCGGATGCAAAGCAACGTAAAGTAAGAAATGAGGCGCCCATAGCACACAGAAAAAAAGGAGTCAGACGCGAAACGGAACACACACAAAGAAGAGAATTGAGACCCACGACACACAAATGAGGCAACGCCCCCTAGCACAAAAAAAAAAAAAAAAAAAAGAAGTCAGACGCGAGCGACACACAAACCTATTGGACACAAAACAGGACAGACTACGGACATAGCACACGAAACATACACAAAAAGCAGGATTCGGACCCACGACCACACTAACATAAATAAAAAATGAGACACAAAGCACCATTACTAAACGAACCGTCCGTATTAAATATACGTCATCTGAACACATTCAAATTATGCAGCATAGGTCGATCTCATTACACTGATGCACTATTAACTGTTCAACCACAGAAAAGCCTCCATATTAACAGTGAGTACAATCCTCCTTATTACTTATCCATATTTCTAACGCTGAAGAACAAACAAGTCATGAATTCATGCTCACGGGTACAAAACAATACGGCTCGAGTGACGGGACCAAACACACAAACCCGCATGAAATAAAACAATACATGTCGGACGACTAACCGACATACAAAAACGGGCAAGGCTCAATACAAACAATTAACGCCGTAAACTGCAACGGGCTTCTCACACAGCACAGGCAAATCGATTACGGCTCCAGAATAGCATGTCCCAAATCCTGCACATACAACGACGCGCCTCTCAAACGGCACAGACAAAACATACACGTCAAGGACATCAACGACAGACACCTGCTAAACGATTGCGCCAGTTAGCTGACAACGCGTTCAATAATGAGTCCACTATTCATGAAAATTCATTGGGATTAATGAATGTCATTTGCAATCATTGTCATTCACTTAACTTCCCTAAACAAACAACTGGCAATACAAGTAATGAATTTACACGTTATTGTCAAAAGGGTCAAATTTGACTGCCTCCATTACATTCATATCCTGCATATCTACAGAAGCTTCTAACTAACGCTGTACCTGAAAGTAAAAACTTTATGAACTGCATTACATCCTACAATAGTTCATTTGCTTTTGCATCTAATGGCATCCAGTCACTTACTCAACACCATTCATAAACTTCTACAAACGTTGATGAATAATATTATTCCCTTTGGAAGAAAGGTACTTTTATTAGGAGGAGATTTTACACAGTGCTTAGCTATTGTTCCACATGCCATGCGCTCGGCTATTCTTCAATCCACCTTAAAATTTCAGACAATTGGCATTGCTTTCAAAAGAGTTATGGAGATATTTGGAACAACAATCTCATTACACCAAATACCCCTTTTAACACAACAAACTATATTCTGTCCAAAAAATATTAATGTTGATCACATTAATAACCAGGTCATTTCATTACTTCCTGGAGTGGCACAGCTCTTTCTAAGCTCTGACAAAGTTGACTCTGATGACGACAATGACCATCTTAATTTCCCCTTAGAATATTTGAACACTATTAACCCAGCCGGATTACCACAACACAATCTTAGCCTTAAAAATGGAACAATAATAATGCTACTAAGAAACCTTAACACTAAACAGGGTTTATGCAATGGTACACGTTTAGTCGTCAACACCATGCCACACAATGTTATTAAAGCAAAACTTCTTACAGAATCACATGCTAACAGTACTGTTCTAATTCCTACAATTACCTTATAACTTCTGACCTGGAATTACCTTTTACACTTAAACGGCGACAGTTCCCCATTACACCTGCCTTGACCATGACCATCAACAAATCACAAGGACAAACCATAGACAAAGTTAGCATCTACCTCTCTGAGCCCGTTTTTGGACATGGACAACTTTATTTGCTTCCTATATGCGTCATCTACACCTTCACACTATGCTATATCTCAATCATACATCATGCTCTTTGTAAATTCACAACACCAGGGGTTGGCGAGCGAAGCGAGCAGGGGGCGGAGCCCCCTAGTATATAACTAACTGGCAAAGGTTTGACAAATACCACTTTTATATGTATTTTCAAAGCAACATGAGGCACTGGAGAGCTCCAAAGAGGCCAACAGCCAGAACCTAAACAGCAAACTTATTTCATGTGTCAAGGAAACAGTCTCAAAAATAATGACAGCATATGTGAAAAAATAGGAAATAGATAAATAGAAACAGCACTTGCAGGCCAAAGCTTGCAGACAGGGATAGACATTTCGCAGAATAGCTGTTAAATGCCACAAAAGTATAAAGTGAGAAATTACATCGGCACTTTACCCAGTTAAAATAAAAACTAAACATTGTGAGCTCTCAAAATAGGAAGTCATGGCTGAATGTCCTTTTTGAAACTGCTTGTATCCAAGAAGCTTAAACTGATACAAGGATCACGAAACCAGAACCTTTGGACAATGAAAAACGTAGTATGGTATGAGGAGTTATCTTTCACCATATCCCTACCCATTCCAGATGGGTTTACATTAGGTAAAAATGAAAGATGCCTTCAACCCACATTTATTCTCAAATATTAAACCTGATGGGAGATTTTTAAGTCACATGGGCAGTCATTTCATGGGAGGCATTAGGTCAGATGATTGCTCTGTATTGTTGGATATTAGCCAAAGAGACCATTTTATAGGACCTGGTGGACCTTTTGTGCAAATATCGTTCCCCTATTCCAGGATGACAATTCCCCTTGTCACAGACATTCTAGAGTACACAGTGAGAAGTAGATTTCTACTCCTCAAAAGGTTAAAGCACTTAAACAATGGGAACAGAGAGACACTGATAACCACAAGTGGTAGCCTGCAGTCCAGGAGGTAATGGAAAGTTTTTGCTCATTAAAGTAACACATTGTATGAGGAAAAAAGCACAAGAGAGTGTGTGCGTATATTATATATAAATAATACACACACACACGGGATACATGCTACACTGCTCTATTTTTTTTTTTTTTTTTAAATACATAATCAGAGAAACCAGATTAATACTTCTCCAAAAAAAAAAAAAAAAAAAAAGAAAAAAAAAGGAAAAAATGGTATCATGCACGATCACATACAGCTGGTTTCTCGTTTGAGATAACAGAATGTGAATTTCTCCTTCATCCAACCTACAGTCTAGATATAGCTCCCTTCAGACTGCATCCGAGTTCATAAAAGAATGAACATGACTATAAAATCAATAAGGCTGCTCAGTCAGCAGTGTGTAACTCTTTACGCATGGCTGAGCAGGGTTTTGTAGAAAAGGGGCCTTCAACCTCCCAGAATAGTGCCTGGGACAATGCTTTGAATATGATGAGGATTTTGTATGAACATAAACAAAAGCACAAGTACTTGAACACATGTACAAAATTTCCCACCTATATGTTTATGCTATAAAATAAATATGATTTAACACAGGCCAGTAAACTCTAAATTACTTGACAAGAGCCAATTTATTATAAACTACACAATTACGATTTCCAGAAGGTTTATTGTGCAAATAAGTTTCAGTGAGGTGCACAAAGGAGGATTTCTCACATTATGGGGCTGCATACAGCTCAGTGTTATATCAGTACACCTAGGTATTCATTTTCAAGAAAGAAGTACCCCAACTCTATACTGCACAAGTAGCTTTAAGAAATTGATTTTTCTCATTTTGGTTAGGATAGATTATATATAAAATAAATAATTGACTGAGAGGGGTGTTTACATACAAGTATGGTTAACAATATTTACATATCAACACATGCACTACACACTAGTTACAGTACAGTTTGTTTTCCACTGGTCAGCAGTGCAATATTAATGTGGCTACAAACAAAACCTTCTCAGCAGTTTAACACTAATGTCGCGCTTCTTTTCAACACCGTTTTTAAATTAGTTCCCTTAATTTTGACTATGCCAGTAGCACTCCCATTGATTTCACTGTTCAAGAAATAGCTGGATACAGAATTTATTTCTTCAATTAAAAAAAACCCTCCCATTTCCAAAGTGTACATATCAATATGAAATTAGAGTAAATCTCCATGGGAGACCCACATTGCCTTTACTGTAAAAGGGTATGTAATATGGGCAGAAAGCTTGCAGCTTATTAATTTAGAAATTTGCCACATTCCTCATACAAAAATATGAAAAGTATACATCTGCCAATCACATACAATGACATTTTGCAAGGCAAACCTTGCACATGAAATCTGTCATTTAACTGGAAACACCATCTTGACATATGTAACATTTAGATTATGAACATCACAAAATAAATTAAAAATGGCCATATACTAAAATTACAGTAAGTAACTTGTGTCCAAGCCTTTGTGTCATGAGTTTGGGGTCGATCACAAGGTGGCATAGTTTGCAGGATGCCTGACTATCTTCTGTTGGCAGGGATTGTGTTTCAACAGTCTTTTGCTCAAATTTTCCAACAAAAACCTTTATTCATTGGTGAACTTATTTGTTCTAAACTCCTACAAGTGTTTTGCACACCACAACTATAACTTCAACACTCTGCACTCTGTTGTCTCTCCTCCAGCTGTTTTTGTCAGCCTCCTCCTCCCGAGTCTGGCTCCCATTGTTCAGATAGACAGCTCCTTTTATGTAAAGCCCGGGAGTACTTTTAGTGCCCAGGGACCATGGCTCTGGAGTACTCCCAGTGAGGCTGGATCCTGACAAAGTGGGCTCGCTAGTCTCTTCTGTGCCCCCTGGTGGCACTCAGATTTAATAGACGGACTGGCAATTAGCAGCTATTTCACAGAAAACAAAACAACTAGGGTGGGTTGTTTTTGAAGTGGTTCTGAAATTATGAATTCATTTTTGACCCTATTTATTTCAACTGTCCATTTTTTCCCCTCTCAACAATTTACTTTTTACAGAAAAACATAATGGAATAGTGGGCGGCATGGTGGTGCAGTGGTAGTGCTGCTGCCTCGCTGTAAAGGGACCTGGGTTTGCTTCCCGGGTCCTCCTCGCTTGGAGTTTACATGTTCTCCCAGTGTCTGCGTGGGTTTCCTCCCACAGTCCAAAAACATGCAGGTTAGGTGCATAGGCGATCCTAAATTGTCCCAAGTGTGTGTGTCCTGCAGTGGACTGGCACCCTGCCTGGGATTTGTTCCTGCCTTCCGCCCTGTGTTGGCAGGGATTGACTCCAGCAGACCCCCCGTGATACTGTGTTAGGATATATAGCGGGTTGGAAAAGGACCGACTGACTTAATGGAATATCTTTAATAAAAAAAAAAAAATCATATGACCCCACTTTCAATACATAAAACCAGGCGCACAACTTTATCCAAAACTTTGACAATCCAGCATCACATCGATGCCGATGACCCAAACAGCATTCTGTTTAGGCTAATCATAACCTTGTTCATTTCCTTTACAATTTTGCACAACCAAACAATAAAAATAAATGGTACGAAAGGACCATATTGGGCGGTTGAAATATTGGCTTGCTATCCATCTAAAATTGCAAAACCGGTTAGCCAGGCACAAACTGGGTTTGAGGAGTTATTTTCTCTTTTGATGTCTGTCTTTGTCCTTACAAAGCGGATGCAGTAGTAGCCTGTGTTCATTAAAAACAAAATATATACGCTGTACTTTTAAAGAGCAAGTTTTGTTATTTTCTTGACATTACCGTTAGGGGGCGTTCTCGTGACCATACAGTATTCTTAAAAACATTAATGATCGTTAATAAACATTCGTGCCTGGAAAGAGACTCACGCCCTATCAATGTTTGCATCCCACCTTGCACCCAGTGCTTCTTGGATTGGCATCCACTCCCAGTCTGCGTGATCTCTTAGCATAGAGAAATACACATTAATACGCAATCAGTATGACACGAGATATTAAGGTCGCAACGAAAACTGAACGCTGCAAACGCCATTATATTGTGTAGATATGGAATTGTGTAAAGAAGAACACTTTTAATCAAATCAAAAACACCCACGAATCTGTTATTCAGTTAGAAAACAACAGCAACATCCTCTTATCATTTGTTATACATGGAGCATGTAAGTGCGTAGGCTTAAAAAATAATAAAAAAGGATTCTGCCACCAAGTGCTGCGTAGACAGCCACTGAAATTAAATAAATATATCTCACACTCATTATAACCAGGTATTCAATAGTAAATTTAAAGTTTCCAGCGTAGCAAGGATTGAGGTTTATCATTCGGCACCAGATGTATTTCGTGAAATTACGCCCGGGTTCTTCATGGAAAAAAATTCTGATCAACCCAAGCTTCAAACCATTGCAAAAAGAAAATAAAAAGGTTAAGTATTTTCCTCGAACCACGGCGTCGGAAAGTATTTATTACTGCGTCTACTATGACGAAGTCTCTCGAAACCTTGAAATAAACTATACGCGGTGACGAGCCTCGCGCACCAGTTGCTTTCTTGTCGGGTAAAGGAAAGGTAAGCGCGCACCCTAACAGTGGAAAAAAGAGCGCGAGCACGCGCTGTAATATGAGCGAGTGGGAGGGGAGATGTGCGTGTGTGGGGCGTGGGTCCGGCTCGGCGGCGTCGTCCTTCTCCTCCGGCGTCCTGGAAGATGCGCGACGGGTGAAAACAATATTGCGGCTTGGGAAACCCTGTATAACCCACATTAAGTGCCCGCAGCATATACGGCACTATATACACAGACGTTGTGATCAAACCAAAATGCGCACACGTTACTCGTAGGCATTTCAACGACAAGGTGATAATGATGCGTTTCCCAAATGTTTTGCGAAATAAGGTTTTTTTTTTTTTTATTTATAATCCACCTTTCCCGGGCACATGGAACATTGTCCACTAAATACACTTAATTAAAATGCATCGCGATTTTTATAGCAGTGGGTATTGATTTAGTTCAGCGACCGTTATAGAAATGTACATCGAATTATGTCCTGCGTACCTTATAATGAAAAGACGATGGTATGGTTCGTCACAACAAGCGAAAGGCCAGCTGAGAGTCGGCGACTTCCTCTGTCGAGCGTTCTTTCCACCACGCTTCTGTAAAGCTGCTGCTGGCTCCTCACCGATCACACTCCGAGCTGTCGGACTGCAGGGCGCAACTCCGGTGAGCTGGGACCGCCCTTTCCTTTAATTTAAAGCAGCAGAGTCCGCGTATCGCGCAAGCCTGCTGGGACTTAATAAGTGAAGGAACATTGAAATAATCTTGTTACAAAATGTAACGTATGCGCCATCCATGCTTTCTGTTGTCTCGTCTTTCTCTGTTTCAATAACCATTGATAGTGAATAAATTAGAAGTGTAAAGGCTAAATAACTAAAATATCAATACACTGAACTCCATTTCGAGGACTGGTTACATCAATAATAAATAGCACAGGTAGGTTAAATGAATGTCATAGCTGTATTTTCACTGAGAATTTGAACCTTAACCCTCACGCATTATATATATATTTTGTAATAATTTATCCCTTAACTTGCTTACAGTGCCGATAAGGGCAGTGGCCGAGTTTAGTGCTGAAAAAGACAATTTCCCAGACGAGGAGACTTTACCTGAGCATAGGCCGAAGGTCCTGGTTTGTAGGACAAGGATGACTGAGACTAAGGGTAAAAACACTGTTCAGTTTACATCTTATAAATAGATAGGTGGACCGTTATTTTTTTGAGGGGAATTTGAAGTTTTACAGTAGTTCAAGAAATATACAATAAGTACCCCAAAGACACACAAGAAGAAAACATTAAGACTTTGCTAATAGGTGAGCAGTCACAGTGAGGTCTCACAAAGCTATATTACCATAGGTATGAAAACAATAGCAATTAAGTTAGATTTTTGGCATAATGAAATTAATGTGTCATATATTTTGATACTGCATTTAGTGTGTACATAGTTAATGTTCCAATATTTTGTGACATCAATTGAAAACACATTTTTAGTCAATCTATAAATCTTAATGCACAGCCTCCAAACAATCAGAGTAGCTCCTCTTAAAAATATTGAATAAAATTCATGAAACACCCTCTGTAGGATAATAAATGTAGGTAAAAAACTAAACAAAAGTCAAAGATAACTACTGATGAAAAAGAGTTTTGAAATTGAAAAAAATAAGTTTGGAAAAGGATTTAATTATCTGCAGATTTGGATGACAAGGTGCTTTAAACAATGACATTTTTGTTGTAAACATGGGGTTCGTAAGCACAAGAGTCTCAAAAGTATCTCAAAATGTCCACCAGAAGGGGGGATCCATCAAATGCTGGCTGGTAGCAAGGCAGCAATTGTTGAATCTTTACAGATAAAAAAATGATTTTATCACAAAAAATGTTCTTGTTGACAGTGAAGCTGTGAAGAGTACTGTACAGAAAATAAAAGATGCCTCAAATAGGAATTTACAAATCAATGGCCTAATACAAGAACCCAAAGAAAAGTATCAAAAAATCAGTGCAAAATGTCAAAATCCAGAAAATCACAAAAATGCAAATTAAATTAAAATCATATAAACTCACCAATACCAAGATATTCAGTGAACAGCAAGGGACCGTGGATTCAGTCTCTTGATGGTGATGGGCAGGTGGCCCTGCCTTTTTGGGAACCTCCCACAAGACACAGAACATAGCAGGAGATACTGTACATACAGACATAGAAACATTATTAACACTACTAAATAAATCAAAAATGAACAAAATGGAAATAAAAACAGCATTTGAATCTCAGTCTTGACCCTGTCTGAATCACAATACCTTTAACCTGTTGCAGCATTACCGAGATTTCAGGATATGCCTGACAATGTGGGTCGCTGTGCTAACAACAGGATACACAAAATAGTAGTACCCATTAACATCCAAAATGCCAGTGGAATTGGCCCAAAACATATTACAATTAAAGTACTAATCAGTTCAAAAACAGATTTCAGATTTGTGGTCTAGAATTTCAGATTCCTAGTCAAGATCAACTCTCACATAACTAGTGTAAAAACACCTGATTTGTGTTAATAAAAGGCAGAGAAATTACTAAAAAAAACTGATTCATAACAGTTATATGCCCTGTCCCCATAAAATAGATTCTCAGGTTATAGGGACGCCATAATGATCAGTTGGAGGACCACCCTCTGCCTATTTATTCAAGGCAGAGAATCAGGCCCTGCAGAGTGGCACTGATAGTTGTACTGTGATTTTTCAGTTTTGTGAGTACTTGGATTGCTTGTTTTTTTATATATATACAGTATCTTGTTTCTGGTTGTTTGTTTTTATATTTCAAATTGTGGAATTGGTTTTGTTGACTCTTGAGTTGCCATTTTGGCATTCCCTTTACCTTTCTTTTTGATTTTTTTTCTATAATCTGCCTTGTTGGATTATTTTTGATTCTGAGTTTTTTGGTATAGTTTCTTCTGGTCCTTTTGAAAATTTTCCTTAGAGAGGATTAAAGATTGTATTAAATTAGGGCTTATCCTTTTTTGTGTCTTTATGTGGAAGAGAAGCCCATTAAGAAATTTAGGCCTCAGCCTAGTCAAGGCCTACATTTTGAATGCAAGGACCGTCTAATTCAGACCTTTTTGAGTTTGATGTCTACAGGAAAGCCCACGGCTCCATTTAGGAGGTTAGACCTTATATTCTGAACTTTTGTGCATTTTGGTATCTTGTGGTAGAAAATCATACCACCTTCCTTTAATGCCTCTTTTTTGACCAGCATAGTCCCCAGTTCTTTTAATTTGGTTGTTGTTGGACAGTATTTTTTAAAATTGGCTTCAATAATCTCAATAAATGTCAATTTTAAATATAATTTTTTTGCTTAAGCTTGTAGGAGAAACTCATAACTATAAAGTCTTAATTTAAAATCCACAGTATTGTCACTTGTGTGGAGTACAGTAAAATTCTTAATTGCATGTGCTAATCAATATGCAACATGTTGCCAATTTCCGTATAACAAACTTACCTTAAACCATCTTTTTTAAATCAAAACTTTTGTCTTTCTAACATCAAATATAAATTCACTGGGTCAATTTTGACATAGACAGGCCACTCATCTCAACAATGCTTATCAATCTTATTAATCGAAAATAGGGTTAATTCACTGGTAAGATTTCCTAAATATGACCATGGAACCTCAACATTTAGATTTAAACTGTACAGCTATCCATTCCTTTTAACATTCATAGATAGCAAGTTAGATACAGTACTCTTGCATTCTTATTTATATAAAAGAAGTAGTACCTAATATTTCTGGATATTAAAATATAATTTTAAAATGGTACAAGTGTCCAGCAGCTTTTAGCAGACTCAAAGTAAAGTATATTTATAACAGGAAAAGCAAAACTTTCATTTTCAGTTTTATTTTTTCCCTAGTGGCAAAACACAATGTTAAAAATATTCAGATATCTTCTGGTGCAGGACATGTTTCAATTACTATGATTTTAGACTTAAGTCCAAATTTTGATGCAACTGACTATTGCATTCTTTTGCATTAATTAGTGTTACTTTTAGGTGTGAATATCTTTTTCTCACTTGATTAATTTGTATTTAACAGATAATTTTTATTATGTGCAGCATTTTAATAACAGTACTTCTTCATTCCTGTCTGCAGTACGATTAGGTATTCCCTCAATATTAGGTTCTAGATCTAGAGCTACTGTATTTCTGTATTTGTGGCATGTTTTGCCATTCATGGATAGGATAATTGGTAACTCTAAATTGAACGAATATGAATAAGTGAAAGTATGAGCATAAGAATGTACTGTGATGGACTAGTGCTCTGTATAGGTTTGATTCGTCTTACACCTAATGCTGCCAGGATAGGCTCTGACTCCCAATGACTCCACAATTGCAAAGAATATGTCCAATACCTGCATGAATGGAAATATCATTTACCAATATATTTGTTGTAGACTGTATTCTAATGACACTCACTTGTATTTATCAATAAAACTAAGTTTAAATTGTGTTTACATTTACGTCATTAATTAATCATACTAATGACACAGAACAGTAAAAGACTGAATATTTGCTGTCCTAGAACTTAAGCTGGAAATATACGTTTTTTTTTTTTTTACTTTGTGGAAATTCTTCAGATAGCAAGACAGTACCAAACAAAGAGGGAATTAACTTTATTTTAGACAATTCACATAAGATTTATGTGTTAAATATGGCAACGGTGTAACCTTTAGTCATCCATTTTCACAATAAGATCTGCAAACCACATCTTAAAATATAGCAACATTAAATTAGTTTCTTTACAAATATTATATTAAAAACTTGTCCATTCATTTAATTATTTAATCCCAAACCTACAATTAAAATATTATACTTGGGATTATAAACAGAACTAGGAATGGCTTACATTTAAACCAGAAACATTTTTCAGTCATTTTTTGACATATAAGATTGTGCGTGGCTTTGCTTTCCTTTACTTTATGGAAATTATTAAAACTGTTGCAGATCTTCCTGTGACTTCTGAAGAGCTGCTCATGCAACCAGCTTTTCATATTAATTTTTAATATTTTGTCTGGCATTGTAATTGGTTATTACTAAGTCTTTACTATTTTTTTTTCTCTGTGTGATTTTTGGTTGCATTTGGTGTCACTGATGCTTTCACCAGGTTATCTTTCTTCAGACTTTGGTAGGGGACCTCAGAATGTCTGGGAGACTGGCATGAACAGTGACAAACTCTAATCAAAAATATCACCCTGCAGTGTAATTTCATTGGCTTTTTCTAAAGACCCTGTGCCATATTCTCTGATGTTTGTATATATTGTATTTTTGTTTTGTTCCCCTGTGTTGTGTATTGGCCTTAGCTACACTGAAAAAAAAATGTGATGATTCGCACTTAATATTTTCAATCTGAACCAATATAATTCTTTTTAGCTTTTTGATCCCACAATTTTTAAGTTGAGGCAAATCATTTAGAGTGATTGGGTGCAATTCACTTGTTTTATACTAAATCTATTTTTTAATTTGTTCTTCTTTTTTGGCAGTTGGAAAGCCAGCACACTGGAAAGTTCGACCAGAAGAATATACAAACGGCCCCTCAAACACAGCACAGAAACAAACTAAAATATTAAGTTAACTGAAATAGGATTTCTACATTTATTCCCTCCACCATAACTTACTTTGGTAGAAACATTTTTTTTTACTTTGATTGAGATCTGAAACCAAATATCCATCCATCCATTTTCCAACCCGCTGAATCCGAACACAGGGTCACGGGGGTCTGCTGGAGCCAATCCCAGCCAACACAGGGCACAAGGCAGGAACCAATCCTGGGCAGGGTGCCAACCCACCGCAGGAAACCAAATATTTCAAGCTACAACACTAAATGACTAATCTTAAGTTGCTTGAAAGAGAAAATTTACGTTGAATGAACAACATCAATGTTATATTTTTTTCAGTGTACACTTGCATTAGCTTAATGTCTTTTACCTTACTATCTGCTTATATTACAAGTGGTTCCAATGTAATCTGGAAATCTTTGGTTCACTGCAAAGAACCTGCCTTGACACTTTTGTGTTTAAATCAGTGAACAACTTGTTTGTGTCAGTTACCAAGAGCTTTAAAAATTCAAGTTCTTTTGGAGGTTAATTTCAAAGTTCACAAACCTTTGGCAGATTGTACCATTTTATGCATCATTACCTCTTCTAGCCTACATCAAGGAATGCAGTCTGGTGCTTTGCTGATACAGGGTCTCAGCCCAAGGCTGAAAATAGAAAAACATTGTAGAATTATTATGTGATTAAAATCTGGCACATCTGTTGCGACACATAATCCATTTGCTTCCCTTTCTTTACTGGACTCTGTATGTAATAATCCAGAAAAAGCAGGAAAATAGAAGAGGAAGGGGGAAAAAGGAAAAAAATGAGGATAAGTGAAAATAAATAAACTTAACAGTATTTTGCAGCTTTCATATCTGTTATGTTATTTTTATCATATAAGGATATTCACATCTAATTCGAAAGGAAAAAAATTATAAAATACTAAACGTGTAATCAAGAAACGCATTTGGTGCACATTTTTGGAGTTTTTGTTAACTGCATTATATTTGTAAATATGCAAAGAAACATGACTTGATATAGGAGAAGTGTCCTATATAAAAATAGTTAAAATACAATGTGTCTTAACTTCATACATTATGAGATTGTGATTTCATAAGCTACTTTTACAGTGAATCTTGCTGTATATGATAAACATTAATAACACAAAAATGGTGCAATTAGGATACAATGCATGATCACAGAAAATCATGAATAACAATACTGTTGCTCTACTGTATTAACATAACATACAATATGTAATCCACATTTAAAGTATACTGTATATTAAAAGATACCACAAGACACAAACTGTTCTAAGATATAAATATATTATGAAGGGGTAGAACTTCCCACTTAGAAAACTTATCTAGTCGTACAATTTAAATCACAACTTGAATTGACTTGACTTGACTTGAAAATGCCCATAATACAAATTTGGCATGGTGGTCTTACTTACAGTATGTCCTCTACCTTCTCATTTTTCCTGTTTAACATTTAACTGACTTGCCGATAATTTACCAATAGTTTTGAATAATCCTTATTTATATGTGTTATGAGAATTATAGAATACTCCATGTACTGTGCTTTTGCTGTAATATTTTGCAACTAAAGCACCAAATAAACAAAAAATCACCTGAATACACAAATGCTATAGGCAAGCATCGAGTGTTACTACATTTAGAAAAACTCTTATAATGTCTGGACATCACACAATACAGTTACAGTTTAGGAAGATTGGTGGATGTTACTACGACATATCCAATAAACAATGCAGGCTCAAAACAAGGGTTAGGTTAGCATATACATAAAACCTGTGTGGTCAGAGAAATCTGATCTTTTTAAATATGAGAGTCATGCTAGCAGTAATGAGCATGTTTGAATTACAAATAAATACCTGACAATGTTGAAATACACCAAGGTATAGCTTGTAATTACACCTAATATCTCACGTCTTAATGAAATCAATGTCACCTGCCTCGTGTTCATATTTCAGAACAGATGATGGCAAATGAGAATATTTAGTTTTGGTAATATGCAGTGGTGGATTTTTCTTTAATGATGACAGAATTCCTGTGACTGCTATTTTCACGCAATTTGAATATGCAAATATAGAAGACTGAATGGGAAGTTGCAGTGTTAGATATAGGCAAAGAACTTTAAAGATGGTAAAACAATTGTCTTTGTCCCTGAAATAGAGGTCAAGAAGGTTATGCACAATTTAAATGAACCTTTACCTGAAGGGAATTTTCATACATTTAAAGTGGCTGCAAAAAATAATTGATTGGAATGTAATTCTCGAAGAGATAAAAGGTATATAGATTTGATTTGCAATTAATCATTTAATCATTTTTTTTAAATTTTGGTATACACAATTATCCTGAACTGGGTAAGAGGGCTAGAAAATGGGTGGATTTTTAATAAGTACTTTCCTGCGGACATCCGTGCAGTAACTATCCAATTCATCCTTTCGCTTTTAAAGCTGGTTAATCCACCTCACAGTGACAGCTGTCACAGAATATCACAGGAGTATTAGGTGCAAGAAGGCAGTGTCAGTGTTATATCCTCTTGAGATGTGAATACTTCACCCTTACAGTAAAATAAACACATCCATGCAAGACAGAGGTCTTTATTGATCCACAAAAGCAATGTTAACAAATAAAAAAAAAAAAAACAGAAAACAACAAAGAGATACATCAGGTCCAAGACACAAGTACTCAGATATTCTGTTGCTGTTTTGCTAGATCTACCGTGTCTCCTTTTTACTCCTTCATTCTCAAACACTTCCTAAATTTCTTAGGTGTTCTCCTCCACCCACAGAGATCATCTGCACCTTTTATCCATTACTGAGTCAAAGCATAAGTGTCACAAATTGCCACAAGAAACAAGTTAAGGCATTAAAGAAACACTGGCCACAAGCAAAATAATAGTAAACAACAATACAACAACAAAAAAGGCTTTCGTGCATGTATGCCGCCCAGGATGACCCATTTTAAACGGCATTTACCTTCAAATTACTATATCTGAGGACGATGCACACTGAGCTATGTGCCGGTGCCTCCGCCACAAACTGTTTTATTTTTTTTCCATCAAACACGTCTTTAAATAAATAACATAGCACTTTCGTATTATTAGAGAATTAAAGGGAAACATCATGACTCAAAACTGTTTTGTTTTTTTTTGGAAACGGGGCAAACAATATCATTGTACCTTGGATGTCTGAAGGTTACAAAACAATTCGCAAATTATTATCAATATAAAAAGAGGTATTAATAGAAAGGGTGTTTGGTCCTTTAAACAATGCACCGCCTTCACTGGGCTGGTTGCAACGAATCACGTCAGCACGGCGTTAACGTAAATGACATAATGCACCCCCTTCAGTTTTTTTCCAGACGGGAGGGGCATCAGCGGGGTGTGAGTCCGCCCCATTGTGGGCTTGGAAATGTGAAAGTTTCCTCACAGTTATCCCGCCTTCAGATCCGCCCATAATGTCTCCGGTCTGCAGCAATACCCTTCTCAAAGTTTCGGCTGGTAGGTGGGGCACAATCTGACGAATGCTACGGCATGGCGTGTCGTACGTATAGCGTGCCTCGTAACACTTCCTTGTTTCCCTTTTGCTTGAACGTGGTAGCAGATGACAACATTTGATTGTATTGTTTTCTTGCGTTTAATGGTGTTGTGACTCGGAAGCTTTTAATCAGCGTCTTTATTTTAACCAGTTATATTCTTCATGCTGAAGTACCTTTACATATCGTGTGTCTGTGTACTCCATGCTCTACTCAACACAAGCCATGTTGCAGGAAGAGACTTTACCCGCCAGGATATGGCTGACTACAGGTTGGTTATTACCTTCAGAAAGGATTTTTTGATGCAGATGCGATTTGCCCTTCGTTTTAGTGATTGTATAAATGGATTAAATGACAGGGCAACATATCATCCTTCAAAGAGTGAACCTTGCCAGCCAGACTCAACTTTCTTACTTGCGACCGAAAAGAGTCATTTGCAGCTCCAAGTACTGTATTGAACTTTTCTTTCTTGCATATATTGAACATATTTTGCTTATGATATAATTTTCCTTATATGTATTTACTTCGGTGACGTTAACGCATTCTGACATGGTCTTAAAGCCAAATCCTGTCCAGACTTTTGCTGCATTTTCAGAAAACCGAAAAATAAAATGGAGAAGAGCACCTTACACAGTTACCTACGGATATCTTTCAATCCTAATTATGTTGTTTAAATTTTATTTTGCAGCAGAGAAGCTTTTCAGTAATGAGAGCGTTTCCTTCATGGGTAAAAGCAGACTGCTCTGTGTTTAGTGCGCGTTAAAAGCTCGCAAGAGCCTTTCATTTAATATTAGTAGAGCCCTGGTTTTAGTTTTCATTTCCCTGACATGCCATAAAACCATTGTTTTTGTGTATGCATTTGTATTTCAACAGGGAAAGAATAAAGTCCATGTTCTATCATGCTTACAACAATTACTTGGAAAATGCTTTTCCATATGATGAACTGCGACCTTTAACTTGTGATGGCCAAGACACCTGGGGCAGGTAAATACTAAAAGTTAAAAGAAATAGTTATCTGTTTGGTATCACATCGATTTTATCAGTCAACAACATCCTACAGGAGTTTTAGAGTGTGACAGCACTGCTGGGTAGATTACACAGTAATCATTTGCTTTCAAAGTTAATACTTCACTTCAATATTCTGGTATACCTTTTTTATATAGGGTTCCATTATTTGTTAACTTTATCAACATTCTAAAATAGAATTTATAGTTTTTATAATAGCAAGGTCTTTAAGACTTTGATTAGTATTTTTAACAGGGGTTCTGACTATAGCTGATACAGTTCTGTGCAAAGTTTGGACACACATGGCCCAATTACTTACTTTTGTCTTAGAACTCATTAGGTGTTTAGTCTGGTCTGACTTACTGTAGCTCATTAGGTGTAGCCTGATCAAGAACTGTCATCTGGGATTGTCAGCCAATGACACATCCAGATCTTAATAAATTTCTTTGACCCTTGAAACATCTTGCAACACTCAACAGCCATGAGTAAGCAAGTGACTGAGCAGAGGAATGCTACAAAAATATCAAAACGCTTCTAGCTAGCGATTTCCACAGTCCACAATGTTATTCCGAAATGGCTGTTAATAAGAGAACTGACAGAACAGCTCTTAAACGGTGCTGGAACCATGAAAGGTTTGTTTGGAGAAAAAAAAGGAGCAGCATTTAAATAAAAGAACACCTCACCAACTATTAAGTACAGGGGTGCATCTTTCATTATTTGGGTTTGCGTGGCAGCTAGTGGCACAGGAAAAATTGTGAGAGTACAGGAAACGGGATTTCACTAAACATCAACAAATACTTGGAGAATGTCAGGAAACTGAAGCTTAAAAAAGAATGGCTTCTACCATAAAATAATAGTTCAAAGCAAATTTTAAAATCTACAATAAAGCACCTCAAGAAGTACAAGATGAAGGGCCTTAGACCTAAACATAATTGAAGTTCATTGAAAATCTGTGTGTGAATCATGCTGTTTAGTGTGCACACAAGATAGTTTGCTTCCAACCATGAGATATTCTCAATGTACAAGGAAGAATAGGGAAACAATTGTTAAAAAAAAAGAATGTAAAAACTTACAGCTGGCTACAAAAACATTTACAGGCTGTGAGGTGCCCAAATGTCTACAACTGTCATATTTTTTTTTTTTTTTTTTTTTTTTTTTGCTTTATGAAATAAATTGTAACTGTACAAAAATAGCATTTTTAAAAAATATGGTCTGTTTCTGTCAGCAGTATTTAATATTTTTTACTTCAGATGTGAACAAAATATGTAACCTCTTGTGTAGAAATGTAGTTTAATTATGCAATTGAAGTTTTAACAACTTAGCTTTATCTTAAGTACAAATGTTTTGAAAAACACTGATTAGTACTTCGTACATGTATAAGATATTGCAGTCAACGCTGAAAATGTTTTATATAACTCTGTGGTAAAATGCCAAAATTCATTCTTGGGCTTGTTTATTCAGCAGTAATACAATGCGATTTTGTTTAACATCTGTTTGTACTGTACATGTATTCAAGCTGTAAAATGACCCACTGTATTTAAGAGTAGCCTTGATGGTATCAAGTGAAACACTGAAGGACTTCGGATATTTTAGTATGTTATTTGGTGTTTGATTGCACCATTTAGCAAGCCTTTAATTCAGAGTAATTGTCTAATTTTCTTTGTTACATTAGTCTTTATTAAGCAGTATAAAATTCAAACTGGTTTTGCTTTTTTCTTCTAGTTTTTCACTAACTTTGATTGATGCTCTTGATACTCTTCTGGTAGGTCTGTTATTTTTATTGATGTCTTGTCATTAATTAATTGACTGTGTACATTGGAACAAAATCATTAAAAATGAGAAAAGATCATTTAGGAAATGTCTTATTAAGCAAAGATCATATCTACAGCTAGGATTGCTACCATTGCACAAAAATCTAATAACTCTGCAGGTTTTTGAAATATACAGTAATATCTGATTTCATCCCCTATGTTGTTTATTTTTAGAATACTGAATACATTTGATAATTCTGTTTTTCTAGATTAAAGTCCATGCTTTATTGCAGCATTGTTCCTGTCATGGCTTTTCAGTTTACCATAGAGTTGTCTCAGTATAGTTTACTACAGCCTTCATTTTTTCTTTGTTTTTAAATGCACATTGGATCTTTCCGTATGATATTCACAGTCTGTCACCTCAATGTCATTATGAATAGTTATAATGCTTGAAGTGTATATTTTGGACATTCAGAAGCACATTTTGCATTTGAATTAATATTGAAGATGATTGTAATGCATTCTCTCTTTTTGGTGTAGAGCCTGTTACCTCTTGGAAACATACTATTATGTTTTCTCAAATTTTTCATATCAAAGTTCATAGAAATATACATTATAGGAGGCTTTCCTTATTTAACTTAAGAAGGGACTTTCTTTTTTCTACTTTTCCCACCCACATTCAGTTTCAAAGGCAAATGACAAATACAATATAAATAATGATTTTCATAGTGTAATCAGTGCATGATCCCAACGTTCTCCTCCTCCGTAGTAGTATATATATATATATATATATATATATTTCCCATTGGGATTAATAAAGTATCTATCTATCTATCTATCTATCTATCTATCTATCTATCTATCTATCTATCTATCTATCTATCTACCCTTCAGTTTAACTGGTGAAACACATTAATGTAGGTGGTAGTGGAATATTACAGTTGAGTTTCTCAGTACAGTCATTTGGACATAGCATTACAGAGATGTCATCAGGATCTCAATTAGGAGGCACAGTCTAATTTGTTTTAGCGTCCCTTCCCATTCTCAGTTCTTGTAGGCTCCCTCTCCTAGTTCGTTCTTCTTTCCATAATTGTGTTTCATATCCTAGCTGACAAAATCTGTTGATTTTACATTTTCATAGTATCCCGGATGTCTGAAGCATTTGGTTTTTTAGCTCCATTAAGTGTTCTTTATTGAGCTCCCATGAGAGTGTGTGTTTCCCTAGCCAGCTAATAACCATTGTTGATTTCAGCTTGTTTTTTATCACAGGCACTTATTCTTGTGTGTTGAAAACTGAATGTGTTGATTAATGTCATATGACCCTTTCATTATCCTTTTTTATTTTTTTATTATTTTATCAACACAGTATTTTTAGTAAGATTTTATTTTATTAAACAAAACCCATTTGCATGAAAATTTACAGGACTGGGTAATAAAAGAGAGAACTCTCGCAAGGTGAGGTAAATGTTATGAAAAGGATAAATCTTCCCAAACACTGAGCCAAAAAAGTGAAGTGTTAAGTAGTAAAGGCAAAATGGATTTAGAGAAACTCCCAACATCACTGAACTGATTACCTCATAAACATATCTCAACAACACATATTAAAATTCATGACATTTGTTAAATGTTTTATATAATCAATGGGATATGTATACATTTTTACACAAAAATATTAATTTATTAATGTGAAATTACAGGAACTCAAAATATAGTCAGATTTAATGTTATTATTTTTGGCAAATTCTACTAAGCACTGGAGGGTTACATGGATTGCACTATGCTTCTATAATGTCTGCTAGCACACACAATTCTTTCTGTGAATTATGCTTATGCAGGTGGTTGGTGGTTAAATGTTGTGAATGGGATTTCTGCTTTTTTGCTGTTCTTGTCCTCTCTCTCACAGGCACATAGTGCTAGGGAACATATAAAGTGGGTTATAAAGTAACTTGTCACAAGCAATTGATTCTGCTAGTCTGTTTTTAGCAGTTTCAAATCAACATTTGAAAAGGGCAGTAATGTAAAAAGGAATTTAAATGGTGGATGGGGTGAACTTTTATTGTACTAGATAAGACCTATTTATGCAACATAGATATTGACTGTTCATAGTTTACATGCATGGTGCTCACCTCCTGTAGAGCAAATGCAAAGAAGCAAGTTAAAGGAAAGAGTACACTTACATATACTGATTTTTTTCCTTTCCTGTGGGATTCTACATACTCTGAAACAGAGAGGACATAACTGCATGGCAGTAGAACACATTTGAAACCGCATTGCTTTGGTCACATTAAATCACTAGAATATGAAAGTGTAGATTACTGTATAAAAGAAAACTAAAGTACAGTACTTAACACAAAAAGCAGCCACATATATTTGGAAGTCACAATGGTGTTGCCACTCCAGCAGGAACAAATTTAAAAACTTGTAAGAGCAAAAACCTTTCAGTTTCAAAATCCGTGCTGTAAAAGTTTACAGAATTGTCTTTTATAAAAACTAACATGTTGAACAACATGTTGTCCTGCCTCCACCACCAGCTTGCCAACAATCCTGTAAGCAGAAAAAACAGTCCAGGTGCAAATAAAACCATTCATACTTACAATTAAAAAAAAAAAAAAAAAATCTCAACCAAGACACAGCATGTTAGAAAAATTTCTTCAGGAAATAGTTAACATACATAATTAATGCTACATGACCATGCTTTTATATTTATATATACTGTATATATGTATGTATTGTAGATTTACTTTTAAATGGATAAAATTTTCATTTTATTTGCCCACCAATCTACACTCAATAACACATAATGATGCAAATTGAAAACATGCTTTTAAAATTTTTTTTAAAATTTATTAAAAATGAAAAATTGAACTCTTTCATTTAAGCATTCAGGGCCTTAATTCACTGTTTTGTAGATGCCTGTTTGGCAGTAATTACAGCTTTGAATTTTCTTGGGTAAGTCTCTACAAGCTTCAAACACCTGGATTTGGGCAGTTTATCCTCTTCTTCTTGACAAATCTTCTGAAGCTCCATTAGAATGGATGGTAAATGTCTGTAAATTGCTTGTTTCACATTGTTCCAAACATGATCTATAGGTTGGAAGTCTGTGCTTTGATTGGAATGAATGCAGTGCATTTGTATGAGCAGGGATGGGGGAGTTGGGTGGTCCCCCTTGGTGATTTGAGCATGATCATTGAAGTAATGGGATGGAGTTCCTGTGCAATCAACAGGGTTAGATGAATCAAGCTCGATCGTCAGTGATTTTCCTCCTTGGTAAATCGAGCATGCTCATTGGAGTGGAGTTTGTCCAAGATTGGCCGCGATTCACCTGTGATGCCACTGTGAATCAAGCACAATTATCATAGAGGTGAGTGTGTACATGGTTTCCTCCAGGGTTGAACATGAACCACCTGCAATGCCACCATGGACCATAGGTTTTGAAACACTGTTAGACACATATGAAAGATAATTAAAGGAAACAATGCAGTAGACCACAATTCTGAGTGCTACATGGAAGGGCCTGAATACTTTTAAATACTTTTTGATAATTTTTTTTTTTTTTTTTTACGAATTTGCAAACCTTTCTGAAAATATGTTTTCACTTGTCATTATGGGTTATTCAGTGTAGATTGGTGGGCAAAAATGACAAATCTATCCATTTAAAATTGATACAACACAATAAGTTGTGCAGAAAGTGAAACAATCTAAATGTTTTCTGAATTCATTGTAGATAAGTTTCCTTTATATAGGTAAGTTTTGCTAATTCCTGCTAGTTTACAAAATTGTACGTTTGGATAGTTTTAATGGTGGAGTTAATTTTCTTAGATTCTTCAGTCAAGTAAAGGATCAAGTTGCACATTTATAGTTTTAGAAATCTGATAGAATCAACAAGATATCTAATTAAATCTTTACGTGAATAACAGATGTAAGTAAACATAGAGAGTGAATTGTGTCTTATTAATCGTAATGAGTTTTGTCATTGCATACACAATAACAAAATAAAACATATTAGAAATAACATTATTTATGCAAAGACAAAAGAAAATGAGAACTGTTTTTTTTTTGTCTTGGAAACACAATGTCTGTTTAATCCATAACATAATTTTATGTTATCAGGTACCTTCATTAAAGATATTAAATAAATCTTGAATTTGACAATATAAAACATTTCTTTAATTAAACATAATTGGGCAGAGCAAGGTAAGAAACACATTTTATTTTCTTTGGGGAATGTATCACATTTTCAGGAAATCTATATTAGTGTCTGCAGGAATCCAGGCCCTTCTCACCAAAGATACTTGGTTACTGGTGTGTCTGAACCTTTTGATAGAGGTTCTTTCTTCAGCTCTTGTGCAGTACATGGTTGAATGCATTTATGTACTCTCTAAGTCACAATGTATATAATATATATACAGACACTAATGTTTTTTCTATGTGAAGTGCTTGGTCCACAGTCACAAATTGCTGGTTTAAAGTTGTATGTCCAACCTTTGTGTTTCCTCAGCCTGTTACTGTAGTTTAGTTATATAAAATTGTCTACATTTATGTAAAAGGATGATGGCAGAAAATGTAAACATTAATTTAAATAAAATTGATCAAATCTTACTGTTTTTAATATACAGTGAAAAAAATAATTGATTTTTATGTGAAAGTTAATGCTAAAGATGAAAAGTTTTCTTTTTAATATTTCATTAACAATGTTAAGAGAAACATGCCTGTTGTCATGAGATTACTCATATGGATGCGTTTGATTCCTCTTGCAGATTTTAGGGAACAGTACAGAATTTCAGCGGGTAGCTCGCCTGCTGCAAGACAGAATTAACTTTGACATTGATGTCAATGCATCTGTGTTTGAAACCAATATCCGAGGTGAGTAGTGTGACACCAGATTTTCAGAAGGTATATATTACTAGAAAAAATTTGGCTTTCTTGTCACTTTTTTGAGATATGCTTTGCTATATGCTATTACAGAAGTCAAAAGAATAGCTTTTGTCTTCATTTTACAGGTATTACTGGTAAATGTCAATCTGAATATACAGTAGTATTAGGTGTGGAGATTGTTTTTACCTAGTTGATAAACACTCCTGTGAAGCAGAAGGCAGAATACTTGCATTGGGCGTGATGATGTCAACCATGTCAACTTTACAGTTCTTGAAATTAATGATAAAATTCTCTTGGCCATTGCTAAGAAGGCTCACCAGTGCTATTACTTTGTCAGATGCCTGTGAAAAGCTCAGTTCTCTCAATATATTCTCACTAACATTAATAAATACACAGTGGAGCCCTTCCACACAAAACTGCATAACATCTTGTTATAGCACCATTTAGGGCTATAAAGCACCACAGATTGTGGTGATGTTGGTGCAGAATATTACTGACAGCTAATTCCTGCTAACTACTTAACTCAAGCTATAGCATATTAGAAAGATTAATAGTTTTATAAAAATGTGACATGCAACATTAAAGTATCTTATGGGAGTCATTTCAAGTAGAAATAATAGCAACGTATGTATTTCTGAATAAGAAAACCTTTACAGCACAATACAGAAGTTGTATAGTAAAAAGTGGTTGTTAATATACTGTAATGGTAACATTAATTGAATATTAATTGAAACTTGCTTTTTATGTACGTTGTGATATCAGTCTGCTAATTGCTGAGCTAGGTTTGACGTGTTTCCTCCTTTGGTTTGTATTGGTTAGATCCACTTTTTATAAATAGTTTTTTTTCAGAATTAACTGTGTTACCCCAAGTATCTAATTTGAAGGCATATCATTTTCAGAAATGACTTCTACTTATGTACAACATGAGTAGGTGGCCCCACATACAGTAAGTCCAGGATATTGTTTGCCTATTCAGTGTTATATTTTACATAACCAATGCAGCAAGATTTGGGCTTCCTGAGAGTGAAATGGTGTATGTTACTCAAGGGTGCAAACAAGAATTTTATTGTACTGTTTATATTAGGGCTGAGGTGATGATCTATGAAATTGGCCACCAATTAGCTGACCACATTGTCAATGTAAATAAAAACAGATGATTGGGAACAAACATTTGCAGAAATCTCTACACAATGCTAAACTGTAGCCATCACTTTATTATTATTATTATTATTATAATAAATCTGTTGTGCCTCTCAAAAAGGCATTCAAGCAATCGTATTTACAGCTGGAAGTGTGTGAGATTCTTCTGCTATGCTTCATGGCCCTTTCCCAACACTCCAGAGTGGATGGAGAGGCAGAGAAGCAAAAGACTAATACAGCGACCGTAGAATGAACAAAGTTATCCCTTACACAGACTCCTGCTCTAATAGCTCACTGTGAAACAATTTTTTGCAGCACAGTTCAGCGAGTAAACATGGCTTTTCTCTTTCTTGATGAGTCATTATATTTTGTTTGTAGGTGTAAAAAAACAGGGCTCAGATCATGGACCGCAGCATCCTTGGGCTGCCTGAGCTACTTATAAACAAATATTAGTGATGAGCCTGGAATTTGAGCAAAATTGCGTTTGTTTTCCTTCATAAAAATAATCTAACTGTACAATAAAGAGCATGTAAGATCCAATCTTAGAAAGTTAATGTTCAATTAATTTAATTTTTGCTTAATTTCAATAGAATATCAGTTCCTGATAGTTTTATTATGGTATAATTTTTTAACCTCTGTAAGTTAACATGAAATAGAACTTTAACTATATCTGTATAACCGTGTGTTTAATTAAGTGAGTTATTAAATAGTCTCACTGCTAGCCAGGACTGTTAGATTAGTTAGAAATAGAACATTTGGGATATAGTTTTCTGACTGTGCTTACCATTACACATGTAATATGACTGTATGACCAAACTTTGAGAAAAATGAAACATGATAAATAAGCTTTAAATAGAACTTTCTTTAAACAAAAACTTTTCTTTGTAATATAAATTTTTCTCTATTTTTGTGTGAACAGTTTTTTTGCTTTGAATTTTTAATACATTTTTTAAAAGAAGATATTTGGATTGTGGATTTATTTGAAAACACATCACACTATTGCCTGAACTGCTTTAAGAAGTAAACTAAAATTTGCAGAGCGTTGGTAATTTTGGACAAACATATCTACAGAGCCCTTTTAAATTTGTGTCATTGAGGCAGGAAAGAATGGTGTTTAATATATGTAAATAGTCTTACTGACGAGGGGACTACACTTTTCATCAAGCAGTAGAAGTGCCCTGTGGCTGGTAAGAGGCAGTCTAATCAGCGTGTCGCACTTAAAGTTTAAATGGGAAGAGCACAAATATGTTTATAGCGCTGCTTCACTGCAGTTCTTACAGGCTTAGAATGCCAGTGGTTTCTTAAATTTTACATTGCTCTTTTAGGTAGTCCACTATCGTTAAAGTGTTTTCTCACTGTTCTCTCTGAAACTGGTGTTTTGCGCAAACTGTGGGTCACTGATCCCCAGGCTAAGTTCTTAGTGACGCTATGCTTTTTATTTATTTATTTATTTTTTTTTGGTAGGTCAAATATGTGCTAACAAGCCATAATAAAATGGAAGAAAATATGATTCCCCCATAAGGCATTCTGACCGTCTACCTGTACATGAGTAGAGCAGCTAATTATTTGTAATCCACAACCCACAGTGGAGCATCCATGTTCAGTTGACTTTGGCAGGAGCTAGACTAATGGTAGAATGCTGCGTTGTGCCTGCTTTGAACTACCCATAAGCCACTGAAAAGTGTTTTATTGCATGGCCTTCTACCCGTTGTGGTTACTGCATTATTTTTAAATTGCCATTACTTTTTTAATTTACCCTTGTATCAGATGATTTAGAATTTAATGCATAATGTTTTATTCACTGTCTGAATTTGTATTGTCAATTGTTTGTTGTATTACTAGTCAATGGGAGACATGCAAGTAAGAATTTGAATTTTTATGTAGACATGACAATAACATTGAGCTTGAACTTGAATTATTTTTTTTAGTTGTGGGAGGACTGCTCTCTGCCCACCTGCTTTCAAAGAAAGCTGGTGTAGAAGTGGATGTGGGCTGGCCATGCACAGGCCCTCTTCTTCGAATGGCTGAAGAGGCAGCTCGTAAACTATTGCCTGGTAAGACAAATAATCAATCGCTGTAATGTAGGATTCTCTAATTCTTTATGCATCTTTAAAATTATAAAACACACCAAAAAGCTTTATTGTATTGTTTATATATGTTCGTAGATATTATGGATTGATTGTTGTCCATACTAAATTAATGACATTTAATACAGATGCATTGGCAACTGGATTTTTTTTTTTTCCAGATTTTTATGTTAATGTTAATTTATGATATTGTAAATTGCAGATGGAGTTGAATTTCATTATAGCCAATTTATTTACTTTGTTATAATAATTGAAAGTAAAGAAACTGAAATAACACTGACCACACATACAGGTTAAGTATCCCTAATCTGAACTGTCTAGGACCAGAAATTATATAAATAATGAGATTTCCTTGAGAAACATGTGATCAAGTAGGGAAATGCAGCCAAATTGGCTAAATAGCAACTTACATGTATAGTAACTCTTTATCACTGACCCATGATTAGAATACAGTATGTGACAAGCATATTATGTACTTTTTTGTAGTTCTTTTTTTAAAAAGGCCAATGCCGCATTTTTTTGGCTTTTCGTCTGTTTATATAGTCTACCTGTTGTCACTTTTGGGAAGCTGGCCGAACAGGTCAGGAATATCTTGGCTAGCCTACGCTCTATCAAGCCTGCTTTCCTGGAAGCCATTAACCGACTAAAGAGGCGCTGCATTCAGTTTTCTTATGGTGTGGTACTTAAATAAAACATGTTTTTGGAAACATAAAAAGGCAGTTTGCAGTAGTGTCCGGTTTTCCTAACTTAATCAGAGCACTTTACTGCACTCATATTGCAATAAGAGCACCTACCGAGAGTGAAGTTGCTTTTGTTAATTATAAGCAGTGACATTTCATTTAACGCACAAGTCATCTGCAATGTCAGTATGAATTTTGAGGAGCACTCATGTATAGACATTTGCAAGATGATTGTGATTTATAAATGTAAATTGTGTAGCAAGGTGCTTAGGCCAGGTTTTATCAATCAGAATTTTTTTTTAAACTGCTAGACAGCATTAATCCCATGTTGCTTTGCACTTCCCAATAGTCAATTGAGTGATGGTTCTTTGTGGTGCTTGCTGCTTCACAAGGAACCACATACATTGGTCACATGTCCTAACTCAGTGTCTCTTCATGGGAGATCTGACCCAGACTTGGAATGAATAAATCCATTTGGAATCTGCACATATGTTGTTCACATCTGCTCAATAGTTATATAACACGCATTGTGTCAGCGTTCAAATGTTTTGAATATTTGGAGCATTTTGGATTGGGGATTCTCAACCTGCAATGAGTGCAATGCAGCAAATGGACCATATGGGGCTATAATACATTGTAGATACACACAGGATTTGTAAACTTTACAAGGATGATCATAAGGCTCAACACTAACTTGAAGTGATTGCCAAATTGGCAAACATGCATCAACCAAAACTATGATTATGGTTATGGTTACAATTTTCCAAATGCAATGTTCCCTTTCTGTCTGTCTAAAGTTAATTTCTGCATTAAGTGTAAATCTGGTTTGAAATTGAAGTTTGCGTTGTGAAGTTCTTTGAAAACAAGAAAAAAATGGGGGTAAATAAACCAAGTTTGTTGATAACGAATGATTTCGAAAAAGTATATAATGTGAATTTTAAGTTTCCTCTTTTTATATGAGAATAAGTACAACATTAAAAAAAACCAAATAGAAGTAACAATCTGTTACATGTAAGGTGACTTCAAACATTATTATAGTGTTTGCTCAGCAATAATTTTAAATAAGCATTTATTAAACTTCATTAGATGCTAAACAGAAATTTACTACACCTAGTGGCAGTAAAACGTTTGCGGTTATCATTATTGTGCTGTTGATGAATGAATATGTCTGTCAGTGCATAAACCAAACTAGGCTCAGTAGGTTGGTCACTTTAAGTATACATTTTATATTTGTTTTTGCACAGGTGGTTTTTACAAGAGCACTGTCTTAGCAAGGGTAGATATAAAACATTTCAGGGGATTTTATACTTTAGATACGTGTTCATGTGAACATCACTAGTGTTAAGATCTAAGTAACATATCTGTTACATAAATCAGACTTGTCCTGTCAGCTCAATAAAAAAATGAAACTGTCATGAAAGAGGGAACTTTGTTCAAGCTCACTAGTGTTTCAGCTATTTTGTTTGATTCAAATTCACCTGTTATGAAACTTGAGCAGGCAAGTTAATGTAACTTTCAGGATTCTAAAAAGCTATTCTTGCACTATCAGCTATGTATTCCTCCTTTATCACTTATTCATAACAAAAGGGAAATTACATATACAAATAAAACCTAATAGCTTTGGAAATGTTATCTTTGGATGAGTGGTGTTAAAGGTTTATTGGCTGAATACAGAGCATATCAAGTAGTACAGATGTGTTGTTAAGGAGACTTTGGTCAGTATTTCAATTTTGTATCCCAGTGCAGGCTTGGTTTGTGGCTCTGATTTTGTATTTACAATATTTGTATAACTGTGTAAATCTAGAAATTATGACATGCTTTTAATTTATGCCTTTTGAAGTGGCTTTCACAGTTAAAGTTACAAAATAACTAATACTGACAAAAGACCCTTGCATAAGATAATTGGTTTATATGGTTAAAGTATCCAACTACTCCAGCATACTGTAGGTGCTGCTCAATGTTCATATTATTATTATTTTTTTTTCTTTTTTCTAAAGCATTTCAAACACCAACAGGAATGCCTTACGGAACTGTCAATTTACTGCATGGAGTGAACCCAACAGAAACCCCTGTCACTTGCACAGCTGGAATTGGAACTTTTATACTGGAATTTGCAACACTCAGTAGGCTTACGGGGGATCCTGTTTTTGAGGAGGTGGCAAAAAAGGCACTGCGAGCTCTTTGGAAAACACGTTCTGAAATAGGTCTGGTGAGTGATTTATAGATGATATTTACAATGATTACTCAAATATATCAAACTTTGTTATAACATAAATTGATTTATCTCCCCTCTCCATTTTCAGGAGTTGAAATAAATATTGTGTTTGAGCTGCTTGTTTTGCAGTCTTCTTTGAGATCATGCGTGCCATACCTGGTAGATTACGAGCCATATTTTTAGTTGTTTAAATTTTTTTGGCCAGATCCAAATCTGAAACATTAAGACAGTAAGAGAACCAGTGTTTAACTTTCAAAATTTTGTTTGCTTTAAATGCAAATCTATTTAAAAATCATATTTTTATATAAATAAAAATGAAATAGTTGGATTTAATTTTTTTGCCCAATTTTGAATAAATAATGAATGAATCAGTTGGCCTGTGACTACTAGATTTTTGTTATTTTCCTTAATGTGGGGATGAGATTTTTTTTTATCACTTTTTCCAGCATGCATCCCCAATTTCTACCACAAATACTAATAGACATATTGTTAATTCAATAAAGACCTAAAACCATGTTTTCCAATTAAAAATTTTAGATTTTTTTTTTTAATTTCAAAGTTTGAGCTTTTGGCAAAACTCAAACCTTCACAAAAGTATTTCTTACAAAACCCTAAATGTGTATGCCAAATTTTATGAAATGGTTTGGCAGCTGCTGTTACCAATTTTAAAAATTTTAACTTACAGAAGAGGAGGTACAGTATTTTCTGCAACAATGAAAATGAAAATTATAAAGTGAAAATTCAGTCTCATTCACCATTTATTTTTCAAAGTCTATGCAAGAATTCTGCAAAAATTACAAATGAAATACCATTTTCAATTTCATTTTCTGCCTGAACAGCAGTGAAGCTGCAAAAATGAAAAGTAAAATGCCAGTAACACTGGCGCCACCTGCTGCAAATTAAATTTTAATTTTCCACTTAGCATTTTCATTTTCAATTTCTCAACATGCAAATATATTTTAATAGTGTGGGTCAGTGGGTGGAGCTTTGCACCTTGATTTCCCACAATTCTTTGACCTTTGTAGCTGGATCAAAATCATACTTCAACATTTTTACTATTTTTACAAAAGCAAAGCTATTGAGTTAGTGATATTCCAGGGCCAGCTACACTACAGAAGAAAAGTAGATATTTATAGCCACATGTGTCCATAAAAAATTCATATATTCAGGACCTTTTGCAGAATGACTTCAGAATATTCATTTAAAAGAAGTCCCCAACAAAAGTGAACTATAACACACTGACTATTACAAACAGGGTTCCAGCATTGTAAAATACATTTTCTCACATTGCTATCTAGATTGAATACATCTTAATTCAGTTTCTGTGG
The DNA here is from genome assembly GCF_900747795.2 of Erpetoichthys calabaricus. NCBI lineage: Eukaryota > Metazoa > Chordata > Cladistia > Polypteriformes > Polypteridae > Erpetoichthys > Erpetoichthys calabaricus. The sequence goes on along the minus strand of NC_041403.2, from coordinate 92,668,221 downwards.
ATAAGTCCAGTAACTGATTATCATTCATACTTTGTAGCAGAAGCCAGAAATACAGCTGGCTGTGAGTTTACACTTGTATGATACTATGAGACTGCCTAGCTAATGTGAGCGGCTTATATATGATAACACTGGGTGCTTTGAAATCTCTAGTACAAGTTCATCAACTAAACAAAGTACAAACTACCTGTGGACTCGTTTGACAAGTCATATCATCTTAGATAAAAACAACAATCCTTTTTATGATACAAATGCAAAAATAACATACTGGGAAGATTCCCTTTTTTTGATGTTACGCCATGTAGTTTTGTAATGATGATAATGAAAAGGATTTAATATCCAATTTTCGTGCAGAACAGAGATACAATATTTTGATATTATACAAGTCACTGTTGACCAGTTTTGAACAATGGCAAACGATTTTAAAAACATCCGTGTTGAAAAAGGAAAGAACACTTGTGTTACTTGTGTTTTATAATCCAAATGTCAGTTGTCCAGTCATATGTTCACAACATACACTTTTTCCTTTTTTGTGAATATCGTTAAATATATAATTATGGAAAAAATCATATCACGTAATAAACGGTAAACACAAGTTACATGAGACCAAGTTTTTAAATTTTAGATCGGCCTCTCCCCCCTCATTCATTTGTCGGTAGTCTTGGTTGAGGAGTATTCCTTTAAACTATGATAAAACCAGTCTACTTCTATTTCAAGCACTTGTGAAAATCTCCTTCCCCATATGCAGTCGACAGTGATCCTCCATTATAGGTTTGAATTACTACTGTCACATGTACAGATTACAATGAAATTCTCACTTGTATGTGCTAATCAGCATGCAATACTCCTAGTGCTATGATTAGAACTATTTTACATCAAAATTTCTGTCTTCGTTACCTGAAAAATCTTGGCACACACACGGGGGATCTATACCAAATTAATTTATAATGGTGTGACAGTATTCTTATATCATAATAGTATATCAATCATGATATTCAAGATTTACATAACATTAAAAAATTAAGAATGTAACAAAGTAAGGTTGCGTAATTTAAATGAACTTAAATTAGTTCTGAATTCTAAATACAGAGCAGTAACTGTTAAGGAGAAAGTGAGGTGAACATACGCCTAAACAGTATGCCTTCATGACTAATAAAGGTGATTATAGATGTGATCAAAGAACTGAAAAACAAATCACTAGGAGAAGATTATGTACCTCTCAAATATTCAAAGTGTGCATTGAACTGATACTAAAATGACCTGGTTAATTATGAGAACCAGTTAAAAACAATGGAAAAAGATGAAATGCCTAACAATGTAATCAGACTCATACTGTATATAGTATTACTACAGTGCAGTGGAAATGAATGTGACAGTATGGGAAAGAGAATCTGATCTTTTCTATTTGACCTTGGGAGCATATAGTCTTGTCCCTTACCACAGATCCTGTTCAAGTATTTTATTACCTACACTATGCTATCAATATGGGCATGAGCACAGTCCCACAATAGCTCCAAAGGATTTCAACATCCTAGTATTCAACAATGACTATAATAAAATGCAAACAGTCTTAAGCTACCTTGAGAGGAGTATTAAAAAAGAGACGTCAGAGTATCTAAAACAAAAATATTGTCTACAGGATACTGGAGGAAGAAAAGCTAACTGTAATACTCGCCTCTGTTGACATAAAGTCGGTAGAATATTTCAAATGCTTTGGATCCACTGTCACAACAGGACAATCTCTAATGGAAATTCAAGTATGTATCTGCAAAGCCTGCCAAGCTTTCTGCCAGTAGAATCAAGCGCTATCAAGTGGAAACCTGGTCAATGTAACAATGTTATCAGGAGGTTGGAGAGCTTTTACAGCAAGTGTCAGAATGTTTCTCCCAGTTGGTTACTCTGAGAGAGTTTTAAACGAAGAGAGAAGGTGTCTATTTTGTGTAGCTCATCCAATCAGTGAAGTGATCAGACAGAGAAGAATGCACTGAATGGAATTTAAACTATGGAGAAACAACTGTGAATTCACAAAACAAGCAATGATGGCAGGCTCCTGTAGTGGGTGAAGGAACAGAAAGGGAAAGCAAAGAATGCATTGATTGAAGCTGTTGCTATTGGCCAAGTGATTAACTATTAACCTGCTGGCAAAAGTAATTAAATCATTAGTGATATGTACTAGTACAAACATACTTTGGCTTAGGGTGTATATTTAAGGACACAGGGTAAATTTTAAATTTGCCCTGTATTTCAAATGTAGATTTTAAATTTAAATTTTTTTTTTGTTTTGCACTGTGGGTGTCCTTTGTACAGATATGTTACTGATGGAATGGTTTTAGTGAATCATCTGTCCCACCTATTTGTTTTTTATTTTAAAATGTTCCCTCTCATGAAAATAACATCTCAAAAGATGATGCAGTATAGTGTGTGCACACAGTAAGAAAAATAGCACAGACAAACAGAACAAGAAGTATTGCCAATAGCAATTACATGTTCCACCTCTTGCATCTGCCCCTCCAACCTAGACAGCTTAAATCTCTTTTCTTTCGTGTTAGAATGAGCTGTCATATTTTCAAGGATTCTGTTGTGAATGGTGCCTTAATAGGCTGATTTTGACAGGAATAGCACTTCTTTTCCATGCTACAGACTTTTCTTATGAAAGCATTATCATCAACATATATGGACTGTTTTTATGTTGGCTGAATAATCGCATATTGGAATTCAGTGTCTGAGTAAGCTTTGGTGAAATTTAGAAAAGTCAAGACTTGCTTTTACCCTAAATAGGAAGTCATTTGCTGTGGAAATTTAAGTGGTTTCATCCTTTACTTTAATTATTTAAACACTTACACTTCCTTTGCTAAAGGTTCAGAATCATATAATGTTCCTATGGCTGTAATTTAGCCACCCTTTTGTTGCTTGTGAGCCACAGAAGTACTTACATTTCTATTAAATGTTTTTGTTTCAGGAGTTAACCTCAGTCGACATTTGAGCAGTAATGGATAAAAGCTTCAGGGATCTGGATTTGATTTTTGGCGAGTCATAATCAATGTATGCTTGGCACACATTCCTTGTGTCTGCATGTATTTAGTCCCAATGACTCAGTTTTCACACTCCTCTTGAAATGTACTTGCTAGGTTCATTTTTCAGGGTTGGTTCTTCCCCTGTGCCGATTATTGCTGGGATAGCCTCTGGCACCCTGTTGCCATATAATGAACAAAGTAAGATGAAAAATGAGTGGATTGGATTAACCTAAGGATTATTTGTTCAGTTATTGTTCTGTAATGTGTCTTTCCAAAACAGGTCTGTTTTTTAAGTTGTTTGTTTTCTTTATTTTCAGGTGGGCAACCACATTGACGTGCTCAGTTCAAAATGGGTTGCACAAGATGCTGGCATTGGAGCAGGAGTAGATTCTTATTTTGAGTATCTTGTGAAGGGAGCCATTATGCTGCAGGATGAAGAGCTGATGTTAATGTTTTCAGGTCAGAAGTGTCTCCTTTTTTGTGTTTGGTCTTCTCAGTTGACATACAAGTAAAACCTTCTAAATCGTTTTCGTTGTGGCAGCACTTGTTTCATAGGAAAGGGGATAAAATGATTGATTAATAAAATTAAGTCATGCTATACTATAGCAAGGTATTTGTATTTTATTTTGAAGTCAATGAGCATTCAAAACGTAAGCTTTAAAATGCTTCCTCGTAAGAGTTCACATTTGAATAAATCTTTGAAAGGATTAGTCATCCCATGTATCACATCCTAGCCTAGAGTGACCTACCACCTGGAATTTGTATCACTTGATGGCAAACTATAGTATTTGTCAAAAGTACATTCTCAGGTGTCTTATAGAGTTTTTCAGATGTGTAGCACAGGACTTGCTTGTGAAAATCTTCATGATAGAAATGCTATTCTTTTACTAACAAATTCAGTTTTAATAGTATATTAAAATTAAAAATGAGACCTTTTCACAGTAAAACTTTCCTGCCAATATTAATTATTGGACAGAAAGCACAGAGTGTCAGAAAGCTCATAAATAAAAACCGGGGGCCTCATGTATAACATTGCATAGAATTTGCACTAAAACATGGCATATGGACAAAACTGGAAATGTGTGTACACACAAAAAAAATCCAGATGCATAAAACTGCATGTACGCCAAGTTCCACACATTTGCTCATTATAAATCCCAATCAACGTGAAATTTTAACACACTTGCATGTGCCTACAACCCCACCCCAACTCTTCCCAGAATTTTGCATAGTTGAATATGCAAATCAATCTAATCTTCTGTTCAGTGTTTTGTTAAATGACAATGGCAAAAGCACATGGAATAAAAGAATTTCAGAGATTGCAAAGTGGAGGCAAGGAAAGACATACTATTTGTTAGCTTAAGCAGTAGTATTGGCAACAAATGGAAATTGATGGTGTGATATGGAGTGGAGAAGACACTCAAAAGTTCAAGTTCAGAAAAAAAATAAAATAGGAAAGAAATAAAAAGTGGTCAGATATCAAAGTCGACATGAAAAGATGAGTCGCAGCCCACCGTCTGTTTATTCTGTTTCGGACAATATTACAAAAGCTGAGCCCTGTGCGGTGGTCAGCCAGTGATGGGGCTGCTGTACCCAGCACATCTTTGGGTGCTGGCTGCACACACACCTCTGCCTTGGAAATCGCAGGGTGACCATCTGGCTGTGTGCTGATGGGTGCTGTTCTGGAGTCAAAAATGCAATAGTGGATGCTGTAAGAGGTGTGGTCAGCGAACTAAGGAATGTAAGGGCTGTATTATGTGATATTAGTGCTGGGCGGTATGACCAAAATTCTATATTACGGTATTTTTCAAAATTTATACCGGTTTCACTGTATTTTTTTCCCATGCATGACCCTGGCGTTTTCCACTGCAATTACTGGCTAAGAATGACCTATTCCACTGTCATGAAAATTGTACATTGTACAAAAAACATTTTAATGTGCACACAAGTATTAATACAGGTTTGCATGGCCCCATAAAGTGATAGTTTTCAAGGGGGTGGCACTAATGAAGAGAAGGAATTGCATTGCATGACAGTTGCAGTCAAAACATAGAACTTTTTTATTGAACAAATTTTGCAAACAACTTAAACTAAAATTTTAACAGCATATTTTCAACCATCCAGAGGTGCTTGTCAAAAGTTGTATTGCACTGAACATGTCTTAGAAAAGGATTACATCTTGCCTGAAGAAGGGGCCTGAGTTGCCTCGAAAGCTTGCATATTGTAATCTTTTTAGTTAGCCAATAAAAGGTGTCATTTTGCTTGGCTTTTCTTTAGAAAAGGAATAAATAGTAAATATTTTTTGTAAACCAACTACACTTTCTGTTAATGTTAACAGTCTCTGTCCACTGACACGTTAAAGTGACTTTTTAAACAACTTTAGCATCATTAAACTGCATAATATTTAAACTAATAAATAATAACAAATAAATAATAGTGCAACTTCCAGTAATAATACTATTACTTCAAGCCCAGGTGCATTACACAGTATTCACCAAATAAAAATAAAATAAAACAAGTGCAACTTGGTGATGACATCTTTACTAACTGAACCATCATTTAGGCAAATTGCATTAATATGGTCCTTGCTTCAAGCTAAGCTATATACATAAATAATAAAACTGCAACTTGCATTTATAATGCTATTTGTGGTAAAGCCCTACGGAATCGTATTAGGGCCACGGTGAAGAAAAAAAAATATGGACACAGGGAAGAAAAAAAATATATATATGTCAAGAATAAAGTCGATATGTTGACTTTATTCTCGACATTTCCACTTTAATCTCATAGTTTATTTTATAATTAAAGTAGAATATTGTAAACTAAACTTCATCCTAAAATGAATGTTTAATTTACTAGATTTTCTCAAACCCCGTCATAAGTTAATGTAGCACATTAAATGCTTTGTGTTGTGTTCCCTGACCCAGTTGTTAATCACTGTGCGGTTCTTAAACTGACTTCCTCCACAATAAGAGGTGGCGCTGGCAGCGATCACTGCACAGAATACATTCACTTCATGATATTCCTGCTCTCTGAAAATTTAGAATGCTAAGATATATACTTGATATCATTTTTAGGATAATATGCATTAAAGCAGGTATTAAACATGCACGGTAGTGCTGCTCCGTTGCAGTAAGGGGTCCCCAGGTGTATGTTCAGTGTAGAGAACCTTATGGCAGGTGTGACGAGGCTCCAAAAAACTGGATGTATGAATAGCTATCGCACAGGTTTAACTTAAATATTGTGTAAATATTGGGTTTGTGATCTGGTGGTCAGAGACACGAACACAGAATTCAATGGATGTTCTTCTGAGTGGGCTTTCTTTATTGCATGCATGCTGTCTCTGTCTGGCGTACCAAACCCTCCGCTCCTATCCTTCCTTTTTCTTTCTCCACCTAACCAATCACCATACGATAAACGTCTTTGCGAAATTATAACTAGTTATAAACTTAGACCACGGAGTATTCAGAACTTTAAAAAAATCTTTGTTATACATGTTTAATTATGCCATAAATTCAGAGTTGTGCCCATCCCAGGAAGCATTATGTGCGAGGCAGGAGCAAATCCTGAACGCTAGCACATCGCAGAGTGAATATGAGCAAAACATACACTAGCAGGGTCAATATAGCATAACAGAACCCCACATCCTACATGACTTTGAAAGGAAACTGAAGTACGCCGAGTAAACCCACCAGAAAAACATGCAAATTCAAGGCAGTATACACCCGAGACCCCCTTGCTGCGCAGCAGTGCAACCTCCATGCCACCGTGCCCCCACATGATTAATACATGTTTTAATGCATTTCATCATGAAAATTATATCAAGTATTTATCTTAGCATTCTAAATGTTCAGGGAGCAGGAATATCATGAAGTGAATGTATTCTGTGCGGCGATCGCCTCCTCAGTACAAGAGGAAGTCAGTTTAAGAAGCACGTACCGATTTAACATGGCTCGGGGAACACTTAACACAAAGCATTTAATGTGCTACATAACTTATGACGGGGTTTGAGAAAATCTAGTAAATTAAATATTCATTTTACGATGAAGTTTAGTTTATGATGTTCTACCTTAATGACAAATTATGAGAATAAAGTCAACATGTTGACTTTAATCTTGACATAAATGGCGAGAGTCAAGCAGAAATGTCGAGAATAAAGTCAACATGTCATCACACTATTACACAGTACCCATATACATTACACTGTATTGAAAAAAATAAAACAAGTACAGTGGAACCTCGGTTCACGAACGTCTCGGTACACGTACAACTCGGTTTACGACCAAAAAGTTCGCCAAAGTTTTGCCTCGGTTCACGACCACACACTTGGTATACGAACAAGCCAGTTTTCCTTTCGGTTTGTGCGCGCCAATGATTTCCGCATGTGTTGCATTGTTCTCCGTGCGTGCGTGCTTTCGCTGTGAAGTCTTTGTGCTCTATTTCATTTCCCTTCCGGTTCGTACGCGCCGATTACTGTATTTAAGCACGTGTTCAGCCTCTCCCTGTTCATTGTTCTCAGTCAGATATGCGTGCTTTACCTGTGAACTCTTTGTGCTCTACAGTATTTCGTGTGCTTTTGCAGTTAACCATGGCTTCTAAGCAAGTGAAGAGTGGTGAGAATTATTGAGACTTAATTATGAGAAGTGTTGCAATGTTACTTTTCTCTTTTTTCAAATGTTCATTTTTTCCCCGTGCTTAAAACTCATTTAAAAAGAGTGTTTACAGCAATCGGGTTGTAATGCTATTAGCTTGAACTCCTGTAATGTTACTTTCTTGGTTGACTTTTAAATAAAGTTTGGATTTGTTCAAATGTTCCTTTTTTTTTCCCCTGTGCTTAAAACTCATTTAAAAAGTGTTTATACAGCGATCGGATTGTAGCACGAACTGCTGCAATGTTACAGAGGGGTTGGGGGGGGGCTCAGTGTTGCTGAGAGAGAGAGAGAGAGAGCGAGCCTGCGCCTGCAGCTGAGCAGGGAGCCTGGGAGTTTGTGTCAGTGTTATTCAATGTTTTTACATTAGTTTACTATTAAACTGTGCATTCTATGGTGTAATTAACTATATTTGTGCTTAAAAATCTTTAAAAAAAATATATTTACATACAGTTCGTACGGTCTGGAATGGATTAATTGTATTTACATACAATCCTATGGGGGAAATTGCTTCGGTTTACGACCAGAGGTTTGGAACGAATTATGGTCGTGAACTGAGGTTCCACTGTACAAGTTGGCTTACAGTATTACCCAGTAGTATAGAAACAATATTCACAGATTTGAACATAATGGTCCACATCCGACCTTTTAAAACCAAAGTATCTCCAGGCAATGGACGTGACTCCTTTGTTTCGGCAAAAGTTCTTCTGTGTCATCATGTTCAACTTTATCATTTGCTACAGCTTCAGTTTCGGAATGTTCTCTGTCCATTTTCACTGTGCAATACCTCCACTACCGCATGTACTTCATTGCATGCCTATTTAGCAGTGTAGTAGTGAAAAAGAGCCCCCACGCAACACCTCCACTAACGCATGTACTCCGTTGTACCTGTTCAACGGTGTAGCAGTGAAAAAGGTATCCCCCTTATACAGTTATTTGCTGCGCCACATTCTGAATGTTGTTTAGGCTATTTAAACCGGTGTTGTGGTATAAGAAAAATCCATATCATAACAAAAATAAAAAACAGTTTTCGGTATGAACCGGTATACCGCTCGGCACTATGTGATATTGAGCACAAATTAAATATTATTGGTAAAAAATAATTGTTGTATTTGAATTAATGTTTTTATATTCTGCTAGTCACATTCCAGTGAGGTTGTAACATTATCCTATTTGGCTGATCATTTGGTGGATCAGTGTCAGGTTCATCATACCTCATCTCTTCAGGTATGGGCAAGCCACGATTGTGTCCCACATTATGCAGCATGCTACATGCTTGCACAATGTGACACACTTTCTGTGGACTATAGAGCAGCACATTAATAGAGTGGAAATGCTATCTATTTACATAAGCAAATTCATTCTCTGAAGGTACCTTTATAGTGTAGCTTCTGCGCCGAGTGTTACAACAGATCGATTCTCTGCTCTTTACATGACTCTTTGAGGTGACTCGCAATCTTTAAAAGGACTGCTTGCATTTTGTTGCACTAGTTGGAAGAAGGACCTACAACTGTGCAGAGTTGCTGTTTTGCTATAGATGATGCAGTAGTGCCAGCTCATTCTTTTGGCGATTCATCCCTGGCTGATTGTAACTTGTCCAGCATCGTTGCAATAGCAATGTGCGTGTAGTTGACTGCTTGGATTATATTTGGAAAACCGAATGTTGCTGCGAATTGTGCTTTGATGTTTCCCAGTTAAACCACAGTGTAAGGAAATCTCATATACAGTAATCCCTCCTCCATCGCGGGGGTTGCGTTCCAGAGCCACCCGCGAAATAAGAAAATCCGCGAAGTAGAAACCATATGTTTATATGGTTATTTTTATATTGTCATGCTTGGGTCACAGATTTGTGCAAAAACACAGGAGGTTGTAGAGAGACAGGAACGTTATTCAAACACAGCAAACAAACATTTGTCTCTTTTTCAAAAGTTTAAACTGTGCTCCATGACAAGACAGAGATGACAGTTCCGTCTCACAATTAAAAGAATGCAAACATATCTTCCTCTTCAAAGGAGTGCGGGTCAGGAGCACAGAATGTCAGAAAGACAGAGGAAAGCAAACAAATCAATAGGGCTGTTTGGCTTTTAAGTATGCGAAGTACTGCGGCACAAAGCTGTTGAAGGTGGCAGCTCACACCCCCTCCGTCAGGAGGAGACAAAGAGAGAGAGAGAGACAGAGAAAAACAAACAAGCAAAAATCAATACGTGCCCTTCGAGCTTTTAAGTATGCGACGCACCGTGCAGCATGTCGCTTCAGGAAGCAGCTGCACAGAAGGTAGCAACGTGAAGATAATCTTTCAGCATTTTTAGACGAGCGTCTGTATCGTCTAGGTGTGCGAACAGCCCCCCTGCTCAATCCCCCTACGTCAGGATCAGAGAAAGTTAGCGCAAGAGAGAGAGAGAGAAAAGTAAGTTGGGTTTCTTCTCAGCCATCTGCCAATAGCGTCCCTTGTATGAAATCAACTGGGCAAACCAACTGAGGAAGCATGTACCAGAAATTAAAAGACCCATTGTCCGCAGAAATCCGCGAACCAGCAAAAAATCCGCGATATATATTTAAATATGCTTACATATAAAATCCGCGTTAGAGTGAAGCCGCGAAAGGCAAAGCGCGATATAGCGAGGGATCACTGTATCTGGATGACAAATGGATAATACCATTCTATACAGCTGGCATGATGTGACTCAGTGATGTTTGTGAAATACCCAATCAGTCAGCAAGTTCATGTTGAAAAGCTCCTGTGGCTAAAAAACCGAGGGTGGACAGAACTTGCAAAGGAGCAGTTAGAGCACAGTTCCTCAAAGTCTGCCTTTTCAAAGTGCCAGTTCAGCACACAGCTCCAAGGGGGATAGCTCTTGGAAATTGAAATCGACTTAGAAACCAGTCATCATCATCATCTATCAATATGTGTTCTCTCCTAATTCTTCATTTGCAATGTATTCTAACAATGCTAAAGCAGCTATGGTAGTTGGGGTAGTTTTCTCATTTCTTGTGCTATTATATTGCTACGGAATACTTCCAAGTGAATTAAATTTGTAAAGGATATGCAATTAATTTGGGTGTATTTGATACAGCTTGTGTCAAGGATTCGAATATGAAAAACAATGGAAACAACACAGAAACAGTAGCACTGCTTTGACACTGGGTGCTGTTCATTTGTAAAACCAAGCAGGAAAGTATGTACTCAAGGTGTGAGGCTACCATGAAAATGCATGGCTTTACACCAAGTGTAATTTTTATACATCTCGTAAAGAGTGTGGAAACGATTGTATGCAATAGTTTTGTGCATATGCACTGTTTATACATGAGGCCCTGGGTGAGTATTTTGTATGTGTGCAAATTTAACCAGCATTTAGATTATTGTTTGCATGTTATAATATAGATCAGCATTCAGTATATAACAGACAAAAGAGATTGGGCTCATCTTTTTGTCACCCCAATAAAATAAGTCTGTATAGATTAACACATTTTGGTGAATGTACAATTTTTCATTTGTGAAATTATTTGTCTAATTTAGATATATACCCAATGTCTGATATCTAATTACTATAAAACTGATCCACATTGTATGTTCTCGATGATGCAAATAATAACAGAAACACACCAACCAGCATTGCAACTCAGACAATAACTCTTAGACATGTAATGGAAGAGAGTTTTGAGTAGTGGAAAAAAAAAGTAATAAAATTACTCTCCTTAGCACCACTCCAGTACAGAAATATTTTTACAAGTAAGCTCCTTATATTTAGTACCAGAACATACTAATATCTGAAGGCAGCTTACTTGTAAAAATATTTCTGTACTGGAGTGGGGTTAAGGAGAGTAATTTTATTAATTTTTTTTACTTGTATTTAATCTTTTTGTCACTGTCCTTACAATTAAATTTCTGTTTCAACTACAGAAAACCAGAAGTTTTTTTTTAGTAATCTATAAAAGTACAAACGCCTTCACAATCAAAATGTTCTTAACAAAACTTGCTCGCTCTTAATATTATTTGAGGAGTACCATGAAAATCAGATAACCACCATTGCAGCATGGAGACCCATTCAACATTTAAAGGGAGTATTAGACCAGATTTCAGCATTTAGTCCAGTTACTAACAGTGCTGATTTAATGTAATGGATCCTGGCTTTACTTCATGGGTACTGTTTACTGGAGATATTTATTTGGTCTAACATAATGTCCTTTTGGCAGATCACTGAGAAATAGAACATTCCCTAACAAAACAGTTTTTCATTCTTTGCAGATTAGATGGATGGATGGATGGATGGATGGATGGATGGATGGATGGATGGATAGATAGATAGATACTTTATTTATCCTAATGGGAAATTCATTAGGTAGTTGATGTAAAAAAAACACTTATTTTAAATAAAGGGGAAGCTTAGTTGAAAGCACCAGGACAAGGTTGTTTTAGTTATTCTTGGATTTTTATATATTTGCAATATACTTTAAGAAAACCCTTTTACTAATTGCCATGTAAAAGGCTATTGTTGTTTACCAGTATTGTTTTCATATATTTATTTTTGTCTATCTTTAAAATTACAGAATATGATAAAGCTATAAAAAACTACACAAAGTTTGATGATTGGTACCTCTGGGTTCAAATGCATAAGGGGACTGTTACTATGCCAGTGTTCCAGTCTTTGGAGGCCTTCTGGCCAGGGATGCAGGTATTATACATATTTTTATAAATTCAAAATTGATAAGCACAAGATATAGTAAAAATGTTTGTATTATTAAGCTTTCAGTATTGAATGTTACATACATGTATAATAAAAATAATTCAATGAAACCATTGGTAGTTATCAATAAAAAATGTTTTTGTTCCAGTGAAAATGTACAGTTTTTATACAGTATGTAGGCATAATCTGTAATTCTTAAAGTGCAGTGTTTTATACTTTCCCATGCCAGGATTCTCTCAGTTCATATACCACAAGTTGCAGTATGATAGGTGTAGGTGGCACAAGAACTCACAGCAGCTGTTTTTAGAAGTTTCCTTTCAGAAATATATTCTCTTTTTGCTGTCTAAGCAAAATGATCTGTATCATTGTAGTTTTTAGTATTCTGTACAAGAAAATAGCATCTCGGATACTGTAAAATTACAGAAATACGTAAGCTTCATTAAATGGGACTAAATGTTGTGTGTTAGCTGAAGGTTAGTGGAAATGAGCTTGTAGTCACCGGACACTCCTAAGCTGGAGGGAAAAAGTAAGAAAAACTGTTCGTTATTACAGTAGGCCAGAGGTCATGTAACCTAAATGAACTGTTATGTGGTTTAGTCCCGAATCCTGCTAATTTCACGAACCAGTTTCAACTAAGAGTCATCTGTTAATAAATTATGTTGGTGAATAAAAACACATAACTTAAAACCAATAGAAGATTAAGACCAAGCTTCAAAATAAAGCAGGTTCTATTGTAAAAAGTAGAAAAATATCCAAACATTATTTTCCTGCCAGCACTTGAGAAGAAAAGGTGCTTGGTATTTTTTTTATATATATATATTTGGTGACATCAGAAAAACTACATCATATTTTGATCCTTTCCTCATTTACGATTTGTAGAGCCTCATTGGGGATTTGGATAATGCCATGAAAACCTTTCTTAACTATTACACAGTTTGGAAACAGTTTGGAGGACTCCCAGAATTCTATAGCATCCCTCAGGGGTACACTGTGGAGAAAAGGGAGGGGTATCCTTTGCGACCAGGTATGATGTATTAATTATTCTTGATAATTGACTATTTTATATATAACAGTCTGATCAAAAACTGAGTTTCAGTAATAACTTTTGATATGCAGCTTTCCCATCAGTTTGTTTTTCTTTTTCCTTTATTACAAGTACTACAAATACATATGCCAATAAATTAGCTTGTTTCTCTTCACTGCATGACTTATTCCTTTATTTTTGTTTTTATGTTCTTTATTTCGCCTTATACAATTTCTTGTATTAGGATTATGTTAGTTTTCATATACCCATTGGGGTCAGAGCGCAGGGTCAGCCATTGTACAGTGCCCCTAGAGCAATTGAAGGTTAAGGGCCTAGCTCAAGGGCCCAGCAGAGTAGGATCTCTTTTGCCAGTGACGGGGATTCGAACCGGCAATCTTCGGGATACCAGCGCAGATCCTTAGCCTCAGACTAGTTATCTTTTCTGTTGATGAATATTCGCAAACCCACATAATTTTTGTAATTTAGGTGTTTTGTAGCATTACATTGTGTTCCAGGTTCCACTATATCTTATAATACGCCATACATCTCGTACAACTTACTTGCATTTTTCTTTTACATACTAGAGATGCCAGTCTTTATTGTGTTCATTGCAGAGACAGAACTGTTAGGAAAAATGGATGGACCAGTAAATGAAAACCTAAATTAAGTTGAAATGGGCATGGGTGAAAACCAGGAGGATAGAATTCACTGAAAGGCAAATATGAGAAATGCTGAACAGAAGGCATAGTCAAAAAAATTTAGAGCATTGTTGTCAAGCGGTAAATAAAAAACAAGAGAGATGCAATATTTTCATTTTTCTTTATCCAGAAACTTGGACGATTGTTTGGGGGAAGAGTCACAGAAACTCAAACAACCTGTTGCTGTGTTCTAACAGAGTTGCAGCATCAATGAAAATAATTTATGAGATTTACTATTTTTGTTTCTAAATAAATATTTATAGCTTCTTATCATTTATAGCTTCTCATCAAAAAATACAGAAACAAATATAGAAAACCTAAACAAAATAACTGGGGGTGGGGGGAATAAAAATTCCTTACCAATTATACAAATATTCCAGTTTCATGACAAGATGATACTCTGAGTGGATGACAACTTTCCTAGAAATCTTCATTAATAATAATTCTTTACATTTATATAAAGCTTTTCTCACTACTCAAAGCACTCTCCATGCAGGGAGGACCCCAGAAACGAACCCACAACCTCCTTACTGCAGAGCAGCAGTGTGCCCAGTGCGCCACCTGCATCTGACCCTTTCTGTCACCTACATTCACATCATCTTAATAAGCAGAATTCCCTTCTTTATCCAAAATTATTCCATTGTCAGTACCTAATTTTAACATTTACTACATCTTTTAGGATGTTCCTTACTCATGGCTGACAAGCATTAAAAATTATACTGACTATCTTTGGGATAATCGCTACAAATTTTTTTATGAACACACTCCTAACAGCCTCTGCACAAAACTGCGCCCTCCTCAACACTTTTATTATTATTTACCCCTTTCTGCCTTACTTTTTGTCTCATTTAGCTGCCGTCTTTGACTTTCATATCTGGTTTCCTTTTCTAAACTTTTTTTTTTCTTGCACTTTTTTTTATACTATCAAAACAGGATTGTCTTCATCCAAAAGATCACCACATTCCATCATTTTCTTGAATAGGAGCAAACTGTGAAATAATTTTATTGAACCTTTATCTGCCCCTTGCGTGTTTGCCAGTCCCAAGCCACCATCCTGACTACCTTGCCTGTTCAGTCATTATTATCACTACAAACACTAACCACTGTTTCACTCATGTTTTCTCAGTTCTCGCTTCACTACTAATAGTAACCTAGCAAGCATTTTCTTCAGATATTTCCCTTCACAAAATCCTTTATTCATATTACAATATTTCACTAACTTCACCTTGTCAACTTCTGCCTTTACTAATTGATAATTGATCCTGAATGTTCTCCTCAGTTGCTTTGACAACATGAGAATTTTACTGTCATGTCTTATGTTGTCATTAAAGTCCTTTTGTTTTCCCAGTCTAAAAATTATTTTATCAGTTCACAGCTACCAGCTATAACTTTACAAGCTCTTGATATCAATTTATCGGCATGTTTACTTGTAACCCTTCCTCATTCAGCTCATGGAGTTACTCATGATTTGCCATTATTTTGTATGCAGCTTTGAATTGGCATTACCTAGAAAGTAGCTGTCCATATAACACAAAACATTTTCAGTATTTTTTGCAGTGTCACATGAAATTAACTATCTTGTGTGCAAAGTAACTATGTAAATTTTTAGATGTCCAAATGCTGTTTGAAATGTATGATATGGATACATCACTGCACTCATTTCTCCTTTGACTTTCCTTTGCAAAACATGATGCAGTATTACCAGTGAAAGCTCTGAGGATAAAGAGAGGGTGTGCAAAAATACATGGTGATTTTAAGAACCGTTTATGTATTTCTGCCAAGCTTAATAGTTGTGATTAAAATGCTCTAAGAGGGTATTTTGCTTTCCTTTTTCATATTTTCCAAAAACTGCCAAGACAATAATGGCTATGAAGTATTAAAAGAAATGTTATATATTCTTTACTTCCCTATTGATGTAACCTTTGTGTTCTCTAAACAGAGCTGATTGAAAGTGCAATGTATTTATACCGTGCCACTGGTGATCCAACTTTTTTGAAAATGGGATGTGATGCTGTAGAATCCATTGAAAAAATCAGCAAAGTAGAATGCGGGTTTGCAACAGTAAGTGTCTGTATCTGCATTTTTGTAGTTTCTCAACTATTCTCCTAAAATACATTGTCAAATTGTAAGTGTGCATCTTAAAAGATTCTATTGTTTAAATCGTTTCCCTCTTTTCTTTGAGTGTGTGTCTTTAAAAGAGTCAATTGTTTCTACCTTTTCTTTAATCAGATTCTTTTAATTGTAATTACTTTTCCAGATTTTTACTTGCATTTCCAGGGCACCAAGGAAAAACATCTATTATAGATCTTAACACATAAGAGCCTGAGAAATTGTGGTTTGACTCTCTGTCTCGGTAGCTCATACATTGGGCTACTTTTGTAATCTTAGTTGAACCTAGACACATTTTTTCTTGACCTGTGAGTTATGTCACTCGTCATCAACAATTAAACAAATAAGTAAATACAGTAATCCCTCCTCCATCGCGGGGGTTGCGTTCCAGAGCCACCCGCGAAATAGGAAAATCCGCGAAGTAGAAACCATATGTTTATATGGTTATTTTTAGAATGTCATGCTTGGGTCACAGATTTGCGCAGAAACACAGGAGGTTGTAGAGAGACAGGAACGTTATTCAAACACTGCAAACAAACATTTGTCTCTTTTTCAAAAGTTTAAACTGTGCTCCATGACAAGACAGAGATGACAGTTCTGTCTCACAATTAAAAGAATGCAAACATATCTTCCTTTTCAAAGGAGTGCAAAGCAAGCAGTCAAAAAAAAAAATCAATAGGGCTTTTTGGCTTTTAAGTATGCGAAGCACCGCCGGTACAAAGCTGTTGAAGGCGGCAGCTCACACCCCCTCTGTCAGGAGCAGAGAGAGAGTTAGAGAGAGAGAGACAGATAAAAAAAATCAATACGTGCCCTTTGAGCTTTTAAGTATGCGAAGCTCCGTGCAGCATGTCCTTCAGGAAGCAGCTGCACACAGCCCCCCTGCTCACACCCCCCTACGTCAGCGCAAGAGAGAGAGAGAGAGAGAGAGAAAGTAAGTTGGGTAGCTTCTCAGCCATCTGCCAGTAGCGTCCCTTGTATGAAATCAACTGGGCAAACCAACTGAGGAAGCATGTACCAGAAATTAAAAGACCCATTGTCCGCAGAAACCCGCGAAGCAGCGAAAAATCCGCGATATATATTTAAATATGCTTACATATAAAATCCGCGATGGAGTGAAGCCGCGAAAGGCGAAGCGCGATATAGCGAGGGATCACTGTAAACAGAATTTCATTAGTCTGGATTCCAAACTTAAAATTGTTCTCATATCATGGGTAGAGTTGACATTTAGGCTTGGAGGACCAGACAAATGATAAAGAATTACTGTAGTTTTTTGAGTCACAACTGTACTGCGAATTTGTAAATATTAAAAATCATATCCCATGTTAAATATAGCAAATTGTTTATAATATAAATTTACTTTGTAAACTAATATTTAGTTGAAATTGTACAGAATGTCCCTGTTTGTTTTAAGGATAGGCAATGAGTAAGAGAGAGTTGTTCTGGTCAGGATGGATTATGGTATTTATTGAGCTATCCATCCTCTAAACCAGTTTATCCAGGACAGGGGGCATCTGGGGCCTTTCCAGCAATCAACGGGCCCAGGCAGGAACAAAACCCGGACAGGGCTCCAGCCAACTGCAGAATGAAAATATATGCACAGGATAATTTAGCATTATCATTTCACCTAACCTACATGGTTTTGGACTATGCAAGGAAACCAGTGCAAACATACACAGACTTGAATCTAAACTCCACACAGGGAGCACCCAGGATAATACACCCGGTTTCATTAATATGAGGCAGCATCTCTGATTGCACCGTGAATTGTATTCATTGATTATTAAAATATTTGCAATAACTGTGACCTTAAAAACAATTGTAAGAAAAAAAATACCCATTATTCGAGACTTCTTTTAGTAACAAAATGTAACTGGAGAGTGGGAGGCCATTTCTCACTTGCCACCCCTTAAACTGTGCCTATGCTTCACATCATTGGTTATCCGTCTGTAACACGGTGGAAAAGTAATATGAAAAGTAATATTTTACATTACATAAAATTACAAAAAAATGAAATTTCCCTACAAGAAAAAGTGCAAAGCTTTTTCTGGACTCGGCAAGAATGAAATAACTCTATCTAAAATATAGTGCTGGAGTGCTGCTTCTGTTTTGTTTTCTTTCTTTTTATTTATTTTTTATTAAATACATGGAGAACTGTCTGGATAGATTTTTTGTTCATGTGGCTCTCTGTGGTTCAGTGTTGATAATGACTCACTGTAATTTTAAATATTAACGTTTAGAACTATTGTCTGTTATTCATTTGCTTTTTGTTCTTATTATAATTGGATAAGCTCGGCGAAGCTCAGTCTACATCGTTCCTGTCACAGCAGATAGGTGCTTTAAGGAGGTTCTTTTTAAGAAATACTACATGATTTACAGTTGAAATACTTTTACATGCAAAGTGTTGTGGTGTTTTTGTGTGTATTGTTCCAGGGAGCGTTAGCTTTGATTAATAGGTAAAAAAAAGTTTTTATAATTGAACTGTTATTAATATTTGTTCAGATGCTTTCCAGAAAAATTAAAGGCATAAAAAGCACTGTCAAAAATGAATTTTGAATATTAAAATTCTTTAAGGAGCAGAACAATGGTACAGTGGTTATTATTACCACCTCACAATTCCAGGACACCAGTTATTGTCTGTGTTCTGTTTGTGTATTCTATGTTTCCTCTCCCATCTCTTTGTGTAGTCTGACTTTCTTTCCCCATCTCAAAGGTAAGACTGTTAGGTTGTTTGGTGGCTCAAAATTGGCCTGATATGGTGTGTAGCTACATGTGTCCTGCAGTGGACTAGTTGTTTGTGGCCAATTATTCTTAGACACATTCTGGTACTCCCAAAATACAAAACTGTACACAACAGCTTTAGTAATGGATGAATGGTTTGAGTTCTTGAAATGAAGCTGTGGTGATAATTATTTTTATTTCCTTGTAGGTTAAGGATGTGAGGGATCATAAGCTTGATAACCGAATGGAGTCCTTTTTCCTTGCCGAAACAGTCAAGTACCTCTATCTCCTGTTTGACCCAGACAACTTTCTTCATAACAGTGGTTCACAGTTCGACACAGGGGGTGTTCTGAATGCTGATTGCATCTTAGGTGCAGGAGGGTATATTTTCAACACTGAAGCCCATCCACTTGATCCTGCAGCATTACATTGCTGTAGTAGAAGACAACAGGAGTTCCTAGAGGTGGAAGAAATGATGCTTGATTTAAAAAACTCTCATCTCCATTCAAGATCACCAAACAATATAGGTCAAACAGCACAAGGAGAAACCAAGAATGAAATTGAAATAGAACCAGTCACTGAATCTGACAAAAAGAAAATGAAAGCACCAATCCTCAGCTGCCCTAGTCAACTTTTTACTACTAAACTTTCAGTACTTGGACAAGTATTTTCTGATGATACATAAAATACTTGCACGGCATTAAGTTACTTAACTTTTTAAAAAATAAATATTAAATTTCAGATTTTTTTAATTGAATGCGCTATTTTTTATACATACATACATACATACATACATACACAGAGATATATAAATAGATATTCTTCACAGCTACATTTTACTTTATTAAATTTAATATTGCCATGACAGGTCCTCCCTGGTGTTTTCAATATCTTTTCTCTTATTGGGAAACATAAATAATTTTTTTTTTTAATAGTCTTGATAAAATATGTGTATTTATTAATTTACCTGACTTTGGGTCATTATAGTGCAATGGATAGTGCTGGCTTCTGGGCACCTAGCATCAAATGTTGGCCTGACCATAGCAGAGTTTTCATAGTTACCTCCTGTTTGTTTACATTTTTCAGTTTTTTTTAAACAGCTAATAATGGGGATTAGACCATCAAGTCTTGAATTACATTGAGCATCAATAGACTAGTGGTTCACACTGACAGCTAAGAGATATAATATTTAGGACTGCATATATATATATATATATATATATATATATATATATATATATATATATATATTGTGTATATATTTTTTTTTCCTTGTTATTTGCTTTTTTTATAAAAAAAAAAAACAAACTTCAGTAGGACACATACATGTATCACAGTGGGAGAAAAGTACTTTGCAAATGTATTAAATCAGTGGTTCACAACCATTTTTTTTTCTTTTCCTCTGAGGGCTACAGCTCTAGGATTATAAGCAAAGTGGGATGCACAAAATGAAATGACACCATATGTTAGGCTTACGCATAAAACAGAGCATATAGTATATGTTTCATTGGTATTGATATCAGTATTTAATCACTTTTAGATCTTATCAGTAAACGCAAACATCCTAAAGACATCTTAAACTAATATACTGATTTGGCACACACTTCAGTTACAGGATTACAAGCCTTTACATGTAAAGTAGTGTTGAATATTCTAAACATAAGCCTGCAGTGGAAGGACCAATGCACATGATTTGTGATTGCGGCTAATGACGTGCTTGTCTTGATGAGAACAGATTGAGAACCCCTTTTCCAGTTATATCACAGTTTTATTAGCCAGAAATAGAATAGCATTAAACTTTTCAACAATCACTTTTAAAAAGCTAGACAATTGCATTAGTATTTAATATACAGTATACATACTATAGGTAATATTTTAAAGAAAGAAAAATTAACTAAGAATTGCACTTTTAGTTGGCGGTAAGATGCAGTAATTAAGTTACATCTCCTCTGTATTTAAGTATTATTAAGTGTTATTGCTAAATGAAATTATGTTAAGCAGGTTAAACAAAAGTAAAGTAGATGGTAACATTGCTGCTAATCTGGTGCCTCTCTGCTTGATAGCAGTGCTTCCATTACAAAATAAGAGGTTTGAGCAGGAGAATGTACCATCTATCCATTTTTTGAACCTGCTTATCCTTGGCAGAATCATGGGGCAGCTGAACAAGGAGCCAGTCCACTAAAAACTAAGTACACATAGACACACACTCGAGGGACACTTAAGTAGCACCAGTTCACCAATCTCATATGTCTTTGGACTGTGGGAGGAAACCATAGCACCCAACAGAAGCCCGGTGGAGGAGTACCCTGGTTCTCTTTTATGTGAGAAAGTACTACAAGTGTGCCGCCATGACATCCTGTACAATTCGATAAAATGAGGAAAGATTTGGACAGTTCCTAAAATGGGTGTAATTTTATGCAGGCAATAATCAGGTCAGAATTTAACCCAGAACGCAGTAGTTAGGAGACATTTTAACTACTGCACCACTGTGTCATCTGTTTGGTTTCCTAATTATCTTTACCACCTATTTTGATAGCAATATATAATAAACATAATCTTTGGAGTCCAGAGGTAATCTCTAATTTAGCTCGGAGGCTGAATTGGGTCAGAGGTTCATTGGGAAAGGAGAAGTGTGGCCATGTACTATAAATGCAGAGAGGAAAAGAATGGGCACTGAGACAAAAGAGTACAGCTGTGTATTGTGAGTACATTTCTCTTATTCATAATCCATATTTTGGTATTGACAAGATATTAATCTATTCTGACTTCTGTGACTGATGATGGCATCTTTAGTTTGTGTTAGCCACTTTCTGTGGCTTTTTACTTAGATGTGTTTTTATTTTTGTGGCTGTTCTCCCTGTCCATGAAGATCGTTGAGTCGAAGATTATTGAATATATATGACTTGCTACCTTTTCAGTGAGTTGTTTAAGGAAGTAGAAAATAATAATGGTCTTCCTTGCATTGAGCAGTAAGCCAGTATTTGTGCTGCATTTACTACTTTTATCCTCATCAAATGTTTTTAAATTTTCATGTTTCACGTACTGTAAGTGGTGTCATCGCCATTATACTGGTCATTGAAACTTCTGATTACACTTCCCACCTTCTACCAATCCATGCTATTCATATAGCATATACAAAATATCCATCGGTTTGTTTATTCATTGTGGCACAGAGCTAGTGGCTCCCTCATCAACAGTATACTAACATATGTAAAATGTCATTCATGTTGGCAGAAATGTTTTTGGACTGTGGGAACACCCTAGAATTTTGAAGGAAATAGCCACAAACAATTGGGATTGTCATATGGCTGGGTAGTGATTTGTATTCGACATTTTGTAAATTAAGGAATTGGATGGAAGCTAGGAAAGAAAACTGCTCATTTTACATTTCAAACATATATTGAGTGACCATGTACAGGTGCATCTCAATAAATTCGAATATCTTCGAAAATTTAGTTTATTTCAGTAATTCAATTCAAAAAATGAAACTTGTACATAGATTCATTACACACAGAGTGATATATTTCAAGCATTTTTTTTCTTTCATTTTGCTGATTATGGCTTATAGCTAATGAAAACCCTAAATTCAGTATCTCAGAAAATTAGAATATTGTGAAAAAGTTCAATATTGTAGACTCATGGTGTCACACTCCACTCCACTAAAGAAGCTGGCTGTTCACAGAGTGCTGTATCCAAGCATATTAATGGAAAGTTGAGTGGAAGGAAAAAATGCGGCAGAAAAAGGAGCACAAACAACAGGGATAACTGCAGTCTTGGGAGGATTTTGAAGCACAGCCTATTCAAGAATTTGGGGGAGATTCATAAGGAGATCACAAGGAGTGGACTGCACTTGGAGTCAGTGCTTCAAGAACCACCACACACACATGTATCTGGGACATGGGCTACAACTGTCTCATTCCTTGTGTCAAGCCACTCGTGAACCAGAGGCAACGTCAGAAGCGTCTTACCTGGGCTAAGGAGAAAACGGACTGGAGTGTTTGCTCAGTGGGCCAAAGTCCTCTTTTCAGATGAATTTTGCATTTCATTTGGAAATCAAGATCCCAGAGTCTGGAAGAAGAGTGGAAAGGCACAGAATCCAAGTTGCTTGAGGTCCAGTGTGAAGTTTCCACAGTCCATGATGATTTGGGGAGCCATGTCATCTGCTGGTGTTGGTCCACTGTGTTTTATCAAGTCCAAAGTCAGCGCAGCCGTCTACCAGGAAATTTTAGAGCACTTCATGCTTCCCTCTGCTGACAAGCTGCCAAAAGTACCAATATCTGGTTTAATGACTATTTTTATTGGTCTTATGTAATTCTAATTTTCTGAGATACTGAATTTTGAGTTTTCATGACCTGTAAGCCATAATCGCCAAAATGAGAAGAAATGATACGCTTGAATCACTCTGTGTGTAATAAATCTATAGATGAGTTTCACTTTTTGAATTAAATTACTAAAATAAATTAACTTCAATAATATCCAAATTTATTGAGATGAACCTGTAAGTAGGTAGACTTGCTCCTTCCATGTAATTTGTGGATGAAAGCGCCTGCAGGTCCCTCAAGACAAGAGTGAGACAGCATCAAGAAATATCCAGCCAACAGGGGTCCTGTGTCCAAAGAACAAACGGGTGATGAAAGGCTATGATAGATGTTGCTACAATCTAACAGTTGGGTTATAATCTGTTAAATAAAAGCTGAGGTTTGAAAAGAATGATTAGGCCTGCTCAATCATGAGTCTTACTGCTAAACCATGATAAATTTTATGGATTACTTGGAAAGAACTTCTTGAGTTGGTTCTCAGCTGTGTACTAGTAGTTAGTATAGTACTTTTCTGAGGTAAGGTTGTTCTCACTAATCATGGCACTGGGGAGTGGTGACTTGTTGCAAGTTTATTAACACAGTCAAGTAAGAATTTGAATGACAATAATGAAATTAATGAGCTCCTACACCTTTTGAAGAACATTTCCAGTTCTGTGGTCAATTGCAGTAAAGAAATATGCAAAGCACAGTTGGAGTTCAGCTAAACTCGTGCCTAGTAAGAGTTGGCAACTGAACAGCCAAACATACTATTGTTCCTAAATCATTTCAAAAGACTGCCTGAAACACCTGCAGTTTGCTTATAAACACAACAGGTCAGCCTTGCACTGCACAGTACCTTGGAACATCTGGATAAAAAGATGTATTTGCATCTCTGACTTCAACACTTTAACTCCAACAAGACTGTTCACCAAACTCCCTGACGTGGGTTCTTGGTTTGAGGACATTCCACAATCATAGGCTTGACAACAGCTGATGATGAGACGACTTACCAAGAGGAGAATAGGCTTTAGTCAGAGGACAATAACTTCTCTGAACGTCCGCAAGACTAATGTTGTGCTGAATTTGAACTGAGAAGTGGGGATTTTTATATGGAATTCCCCCAGAAGTCAGAATTTCTACTCAAAAACTCAGGCCTGATCTGTCAACTATGAGTTTGTCCGACTTCAGATTATAACATCCAACCAAAATGGTGACATACACATGAACTTTACTGAAAGCTATAGTATTCTACTGCTCATTAGCACTTCTGTCTATTTGTGTCACATAAATCAGTCATTCACGCAGTACTGTCCAATGTCTAACTGTGGATATATTGCTACTGTGTTTGGATGCACAAAATACAGTGTAATACGTTGTTATCAACTGCTATTTATTACAAAAAAGCAAGCACAACCAAGGTTTTACTTGAGGGGTCCAAGTCGGTTTTCTGAATGTTTTACTGGAACACAGTCAACTCGGCTGTCACGTCATTCCCAGCTTAGACATCCGGCTTCTGAGGTAAATAGAATGTAGTATAAAGAGATGATCATTGATTTCAGGCAGCTGCCCATAAATCACACCTCCATTTATATTGTGGGCAGTTGGAAAGAGTCAAGAGTTTTAAATTTCTGGGGGTTACCATCAGTAGAGCGGTCATGAGAAACGACCAATAGTGACGGAATTTCTCTGACTTCTGAGATGGCCCAACTGTGTTCAGCAGCCCTCATCAACTGTTATAAGTCTGCTGCACAGTCCACTCTGGCAGGTGGCATGGAATTCTGGAGTTCAGCCAGGGACCACAAGGTATTGGAGAGGGTGGAGAAAACCATGCAGATCATCACTGAGACCTAAAGACCATCACTGCAGGACATATTTGCCAAGTGCTGTCTGGGAAAGGCAAAACAAATCATAAAGGACCCCAGTCACCCTGCATGGACATTTTTATTTGTCCTTCCATCAGCCAGGCGCTATAGAACTATTAACCTCCAAATTGCAAGTTTTAAAAACTGTCATATGTTATAAACCGTAATGTGCTGAGCGAATTAAGGAGCCACATCTTCTGACGTTTTAGCATACATAATGTATTTACTGTGATTATTATTAGATTTTAGGTGGAGCAGATTTTTGAGCCTGATGTCATATGTTAATTATTGTGCCTGACAGGAATATTATGCAAGTAAGAATTTCTAATATTCACTAATATTTTGTTCTTGTATGATGAACGTCACAATTACTGTATTCCAATGCTAAAGTGGTGTACTAGCACATGTCTAAATGACTATATACCTGTGGCACTTAACCTCCATTACAAAGAAGTGCTTCAAAAGACTCCCACCCACTTTGGACAGATACCAATATGTCTATAGATTGCCAGAGGACGGTAATATTCTCTACACTGTACTGACCCATCTAGAGCAGAGGGGGACATATGTGAGGGTGCTCATCATTCAATACACTTGTCCGCAGTAGGTTGATCACTAAATTGCTTGACCTGGATCTCGGCCGGCCCATATCTGTGTGGATCAAGGACAAACCGCCAATAGATTGGGATGATATTTATCTTCCAGCAGCGGCGCCCCTCAAGGCTGTGTACTAAGTCCTCTCCTTTACTCTTTGTATGCTCATAATTGCACATCTGTACACCCCACAAGCACAATCATAACATTTGCAGATGATACAACAGTATTAGGGTTAAATTCAAATGGGGATGAAACACAATGCAGGGTTGAAGTCTCCAAATTTGCTGGGCAGTGCATGGAATATAACGACATTGAACATTATGAACACTGGAGAACCTGTTATCGATTTCAGAATACATTGTGTGGATGTCTCAGTATCAATGGAGGGAGACATCATTGAAAGAGTCTCCAGCTTTACATTTCTAGGAAAACGAATCACAGAATACTTGACATGGACAAGTAACACCAGTGCAGCAATGGCTTTTCTTTGCAGATCTTTGAGAAGACTTAATGTGCCCTCGTGATTTCTTGTGCCCCTTTACCAGTTCACCATTAAAGGTGTTCCAACATACCATATTGCAGTATGGAACGCAAAATTGTGCAACTGCAAAGAGATTCTGCTCAGGAGAGATAATTGGCCATCCTTGACCCTTATTAGGGGACATTTTTAGGACACGTTGCCTCCAGAAGGCTAGATGTATCCTGAAAGACTCTACTCATCCTGGCCACCTCCTTTTCACAGTTATTTTAGTGTGATTGATGCTTCACTTGCTTGTATATTCTATTTAAAAACTGTTTTTTTGTACTTATTTTATATTTACTGTTTTATATTGTTTTTATATTACACCTCTTTTATATAGTAAATTTTTTTGTACTGGGTAAGTCCAGTGACGATAAAGAAAAGAAGAAGGATTTTGCTGTACATTGCATATGTGATAATACAAAGACCTTAACTTTGAACTAAAGAGGAGAAAAGTTCACAATTTTATTTCTAACAGAAAAGGAAATTGAGCTTATAAAATAAAGAATATTAAAAATCATCTTCAGTTCAAGCTGAGGATAGCGTACTAGCTTGTTGTTCTGTGAAGCCATTTTGGCCAGCTGTGCTGCTGCTTCTCCCTCTCTGCCTTGTTGTCAAGATCTTCTGCACCGCTCCCCTCCACATTAGCACTTTCTGCTCCACTACATTTGCTTAGATGTTTGTCAAAGCCAGAGGGAGCTGAACAGTCTGAGTCCATATGGTTGTAATGTGGAGGATGAACTTGTGTGCAAAGAGAGTCTGCAGTCTGAGCAGAGGAGAGGAGAGGGAGGCAACATCTCCAACAGATGCTCAAGAGGCTCCGACACTGGCGTCCCCACTCCATTGTACTTCCTAAAACAAAATATAAGAACAGTATGAAGGTCTTTGTCTTCTTTTTCATCTTTTCCCACTTCCATATGGGGTTGATGTGCTTAATCAACTTTCTCCATACAACCCGGTCCTACACCTCCTCACCAGTCAAACCTTTTTCCTTCAGATCTTCTTATCCTTTATCCATCTTCCTCTACTTTGGCCTCCCTTGCTTTCTCTTCCCCTGTACTTCCATTAGACATTAAGAATGTACAGTTGCTAAAATATTGCATGACTTGAATGCTAGGCCACCTTTGGAATATGCTCCATCTTCACTTCCCACGTCTCTTATAGCACCTGTTTAAATGTGAAACTGTATTGATTTTTCATTCATTTGCATTCCTGTTAATGTGGGTCTGCACAGATAAATAATGCTATGGTTTCAGAACTGGTGTGCACCATGAATGCACAAAGATATTAACATTAAAATATTTTGCTTCTCCAAAGAAGACAACAGGGTATTTAAAGGAATATGTGTTCTTACCTTGCACCTTTATTTAATGGCACAATCCACTTCTGCAAGAAGACCTTGCAAAACTCACTTGAATTCTGCCTGCAGTGTTACGAATGGCCTCCCGGCCCATCACAAGGGACTTTGCTGTGTCATGGCACTGCTCATCTCAGTTCCACGCTCTTCCAGAGGTTATTTCATGACTGTCCATCTGTGAAATTGGCCGTGCTACATCTTGGTACTAGTACTTGGTTTGTTTTGTTTCCTCCACAACATCTTTGATAATGTAATGTAATTTTTGAGACGTTTATAGGCTGTTCACTAATTATGAGTTTTAGAAAGTGGTGATCTTATAATTATTATAGTTTGCAAAGCCTGCACTTTAAGGTTTTTGAAGTGTGAATTTATTGTAAAACAATACTTGGTCATTATAATGAGATTTGTAAATTTCCTGTGCAGCAAACATTCTGAATCATTATTAATGTGCTTCAAATTCATAGATGTCATAAATTAATGTGTTATTCCTTGTTAGTCCTAACCTTCTACCTTCCTCAGCCTGCCATGCAGTTCTACCTGAAGAAATCGCAATGCTGCAGAGTAGATATTTTGGTCATTTCTTTAACAAGAATTCCAACTGCACCGCAGTAACGTAGCCACTCAAAATGTGGAGCTACAACCATGACATCTAAGGATACTGTGTGCCAACAGACGTCCAACCGACACCACGGTGTACATAATGGTGCAGTGAATTGGAGTTCAAACTACGGTGCAGACGCTTTTGATTGATCAAAGAGCAGAGCGGGCAGCACTTTGGGTGCCGCTTATAAAGTCCTCTGCACAATATGTTTCCTTTAGTTGTGGCACCGATGTTATACAGGCACACCACAGCACAGTTTTTATGTGCTGTTTGGAGTTTCCTTCCGCCCCAGCATATGGCCTACATTACTATGCCAAACAGACTGAAGTAATGGGAGGCCTGCACAGCTTCTTCCACTGAAGTCAGAAACCCAGGAGTTGTTGGTGCTATCGATTTGGACACAGACTGTATACCCATTCGATTCACAGTCAAATGAAAGTTCCCATTTGCGTCAACAGACATGGATATTCTTCAATTAGTTGTCCGATTGGTGAGTGAGCATAATGTCAGATTTCTCAACGTGGTAGAAAGATGGACTGACAATGAATGGGATTCTCAAATTCGACAAAGCAGTCATCTGAAATCGGGAAGAATTATACAGTGGCATTCCCATGGGTGACTGTACTTATCCTTTACAATGGCATCTGTGCATAACTCAGCAGCATTAATATCAGAGCTGCTCTATAACCTAAATCATGAAAAGTCAAGAAGCCAAGATGAATGACCTTTTGAAATTTTAAAACAACGCAGTTCTTGTCGAACAACAGCCAGAACCCCCATCGTCATATGCGTCACCATACAAAACCTTGTGATCCACCTCCATGGCATCTCCAGTATTATTAGACCACAGCCACAGGACGGTGTCAAAGTACGATCATAAATAATAATCTTTAATATGCAGATTAATTTTAAAATTACTTTTTGAAATGTAAACTTGCATTTGCCTACATATTTAATTCTCCCACCATCTGAATATCCTCATCATTCCTATTAACTACATGATACCCATTACAATAACAAATCAACACAGTTGACAAGACCAGATGATGCAGAAGACATTAAAAACTCATAGTATGTTTATTTATTTATCAATTTAATTTGTACTGGCACTCTTCACTCTCTAAGATACCTTAAACGTCAGAGGTAATAAAGACTGACAGTACTGTACAATTCATTATTAAAAAAAAAAAAAAAACACTTCTGTTAATACATATGTAAAGTTCAATTTTAATGAATGTTTATTACACAATTTTGTTTAATCTACTCTATACTGTATATATAAAATCCTAAGCCTAAAAGTGCAATGATTTTATGTCACGTTTTTTGTCACACTTTAAATCTGGCTTATTTTCAAACCTACGTATATATGTTTGGTATCATTCTTTTCAGAATTTATCGAACTTTAATGTGATGTTGTTAGATTTTCAGATTGTTATTCTGTTTTTAAATTATAAACTAAAATATCAAGAATGTTGTGCATCGAGCATAGTGGACCTCAGTTTAACGGGAATACTCCAATCAGTAAGAGAGTAAATATTTTATTCTCATTTCATGATTTTTACCCAGTTAAATAATAATTAATTTTTCTTTTACACATTTATAGAATTTTGTGATTTTTGACTCCAATAAACAATAATTTTTCTTTTGTACATTTACAGATTTTAGTAATATTCTGGCCGAAGGCGCATGCACCTGTATACCTGGCTCTGCCCCACAGTGGTCTGTTGGCTCTACCCCCAAGGAACCTCCAGCAACTGTGAGTGGTGGTCAAGTTGCAGACTCCACACACTGTAATGCTAGGACAGTGAAAGCAGCCTTGCCACAGATGGCCACAAGCCTTCTCAAAGTGATTCCCTGCCATGCAAATGGTTAGGTAAGTGCCTGGTCGACTGTGGAGTGGTGGATGCCAATGCATCTGGGGCATCAGTGGCAACCACTACCCTTGACCTGGTCATGTTGGAAGGAGCCACTTCTGACTCATTGGCCTTCCTGCAGCTTCAGCTTCACTCCCTGCCCATGCCATTTAAGCGCGAGCAGTGGAATGAAGTTTGCAAGGAATGCAGTCAGCACTATCGACGGTCACCCCTCAGATGTTTCTATCCCACCCAAGTCCTAGTTTGTGTTGAACAATAGCCTGTTATATCGGGTGGTGGATGTACAAGGTGAGCTGAGAAACCAATTGTTAGTCCCCTGAACCTATCACCTTCAAATTTGTGATTGGTCCCAACCAGTGTCCCAAAAAACGTGTATATCACGTTAATCTCCTTAAGCCCAGTCATGACAGAGGTGAAAATGATACCGCAGCTGCTCCCACAATGTTGCAACTAGTGGATGCCAAACAGCTAAACAATGGGAAAAACCTCTCCTCCAGCAAAAAAAAGGGAACTTGTGGCTGCTGAGGTCATTTACCCAGGCCAAATTGCATTAATTGCCCATGATATAGTAACCGAAGCTGGAGTCGTAGTCCGCAAAAGCCCATACCAGCTTCTGGAAGCAAAAAGGACAGAGGTAAAGCTTTAGATCATATGCATGCTTGACCAGGGCATAAATGAAGACAGCCACAGTCCTTGGACTAGCCCTATCCCGTTAATACCTAAACTTGACAGAAGTTGGCATTTTTTTAACAACTTCCGTCAGCTAAACCAAGTCTCCCATTTTGACGCCTGCCCCATTCCGAAGGGTGAATGACCTCTTGGGGTGTCTAGGTAGCACTCAGTACCTATCCACCCTTCACATGACAAAAGGCCACTGGCAGATACCCCTGAACGACTCAGCAAAAAGAAAAGGCCATGTTTAGCACCCCCCAGTGGCCATTGGCAGTATTGCATTTTACCCCTTGGGCAGCAAGGGGCCCCAACTACTTCCCAGTGTCTGGTGGACAGACTGCTCAGACCCCAACATGCTGCTTATCTTCACAACCTTATTTCAGCAACTAGGATGAGAATATGCAAAACGTTTTGGCTGTCCTCCACAACATCCTTTGCCTACTTTCACAAAAAAGGGCACCTAATACAGTGGCATGGACTCCTGAAACCGGGACTACATTCTG
The DNA here is from genome assembly GCF_900747795.2 of Erpetoichthys calabaricus. Classification (NCBI taxonomy): domain Eukaryota; kingdom Metazoa; phylum Chordata; class Cladistia; order Polypteriformes; family Polypteridae; genus Erpetoichthys; species Erpetoichthys calabaricus. The sequence goes on along the minus strand of NC_041403.2, from coordinate 92,637,043 downwards.
TGACATGAAAACAGTCCTTATATCAGCTCCTGTATTGTTTGCCCCTGACTTATCTTTACCCTTTCTTCTCTAGACTGATGCCTCGGACACTGGCCTTGAGCTGTACTGAGCCAGGTCATCGAAGGAGCTGAACACCCCATTATGTTCCTGGAGTGATAGAGGAGGTACATTGCAGTTGAGCAGAAGGCCCCTGACATCAATTGTATAGTCTCCCACATTCGACATTACCTGCTGGGGCAGAGGTTTACTCCTTCCATAAGCATACCAATCCTTGGGACACTAGTTAATTCCTCAGCCTTTCAAATTTACTGTCCTATTTAGGCGAGGCACTCTCCACACCAAAGCTGATTCCTTCTCCCTGTTTCAGGACCTGATGGTACGGTCTTTTCATCCTACTGGGGCAGGCTTGGGGATAGCGTGTCATGCATGGGTGTCTAAGAATCACTTTCCGGACTCTGCTGATGCATGCAGTACCACTTTGAGGTGAGAGGGGGCGCTGTCACTAACCATATTCTCTCTTTTTCCCTCTGCAGTATTGAGAAGACACCCACTGACAACAACTGAGCTACGCCCACAACGTCCCCAGAAGTTCCGCCCCTTCTGGTTGGAACCTATTAATACTGATGTCCCCAGAAGGAACGGTCAGAGTTGGGAGCTACGCTATCTCATCACAGACGTCCCTGACCATGATCTGCTTGATAGAACTATCTACTGGGAGAAGTCACGTTGGCTTGTGAGGCTGTTGTCATATCTCTGTCATGCGGTCTGTTTTTTGGACACTGACATTAAATGGGGTGACCAGGTTGGCACCCCAACTATATCTGCAGACCCCTCTGTTCCTTTACCTGTTGACTATATATGTATATACTGCGTGGAAGCAAAGGTCTGTGATTTGGTTTGCATATTGTAGCTAGTAATCCACAAAGGGAGAAAAATAATCACGTATCTTAAAAATATTTTTTATTCCTAAGCTTTCGACAGCCTACCAGGTGTCATCATCAGATGAAAATGATTAAAAGTACAGGAATCAAAGACAAAATATTGCAAATGAGGGGATGGGGTGCAAGGGGGATGGTGGATTAATAAGGTGGGGTTCAGAGGGTGTTGGTCATAAAGTCTTTTTATTATATAGATGTCCTACTTTTTAAGCCTGCATATGCTGCATTAGACATGTCCAAATGTCTGTTAATGGCATTTTCATTTTGAGAGCCATGATTCAGCCAGCTCTCTGGTACTTAGTATTAGCCCGGAATTTTACTTGCACTGTGTCCCAGTTAAATGTGTGTCCAGTTAAATTGGTATTTGCATACAGTATATCAGAGATCATGGGTCCTTCCTTCTGACAGCATTGCAATGTTCTTGTAGAAATGTTGCAAGTGTGTAGATGTATACAGCTGGGCATGCACTGCCTGGTATACTGTATACTGTGTTCTGTGTCCCTGATGCAGATTTCTTGCTTTTGGCATTAAAAAGAACTGTCCTTAAGAGTTTTTTGCGGGTTTATGGGATATTTTGATGCCTGATTTGGAGAGGATGTACGTTGTACTTTCCAATACACCACTTACAGTTGTGCTTGAAAGTTTGTGAACCCTTTAGAATTTTCTATATTTCTGCATAAATATGACCTAAAACATCATCAGATTTTCACTCAAGTCCTAAAAGTAGATAAAGAGAAACCAGTTAAACAAATGAGACAAAAATGTAATACTTGGTCATTTATTTATTAAGGAAAATGATCGAATATTACATATTTGTGAGTGGCAAAGTATGTGAACCTCTAGGATTAGCAGTTAGTTTGAAGGTGAAATTCGAGTCAGGTGTTTTCAATCAATGGGATGACAATCAGGTGCGAGTGGGCACCCTGTGTTATTTAAAGAACAGGGATCTATCAAAGTCTCCTCTTCACAACACATGTTTGTGGAAGTGTATCATGGCATGAACAAAGGAGATTTCTGAGGACCTCAGAAAAAGAGTTGTTGATGCTCATCAGGTTGGAAAAACCATCTCTAAAAGAGTTTGGACTCCACCAATCCACAGTCAGACAGATTGTGTACAAATGGAAGAAATTCAAGACCATAGTTACCCTCCCCAGGAGTGGTTGACCAACAAAGATCACTCCAAGAGCAAGGTGTGTAATAGTCGGTGAGGTCACAAGGGACCCCAGGGTAACTTCTAAGCGACTGAAGGCCTCTCTCACATTGGCTAATGTTCTTGTTCATGAGTCCACCATCAGGAGAACACTGAACAACAATGGTGTGCATGGCAGGGTTGCAAGGAGAAAGCCACTGCTCTCCAAAAAAAAAACATTGCTGCTCGTCTGCAGTTTGCTAAAGATCACGTGGACAAACCAGAAGGCTATTGAAAGAATGTTTTGTGGATGGATGAGACCAAAATAGAACTTTTTGGTTTAAATGAAAAGCATTATGTTTGAGAAAGGAAAACACTGCATTCCAGTATAAGAACCTTATCCCATCTGTGAAACATGGTGGTGATAGTATCATGGTTTGGGCCTGTTTTGCTGCATCTGGGCCAGGACAGCTTGCCTTCATTGATGGAACAATGAATTCTGAATTATATCAGAGAATTCTAAAGGAAAATGTCAGGACATCTGTCCATGAACTGAATCTCAAGGGAAGGTGGGTCATGCAGCAAGACAACGACCCTAAGCACACAAGTCGTTTTACCAAAGAATGGCTAAAGGAGAATAAAGTTTATGTTTTGGAACGGCCAATTCAAAGTCCTGACCTTAATCCAATCGAAATGTTGTGGAAGGACCTGAAACGAGCAGTTAATGTGAGGAAACCCACCAACATCCCAGAGTTGAAGCTGTTCTGTATGGAGGAATGGGCTAAAATTCCTCCAAGCCGGTGTGCAGGACTGATCAACAGTTACTGGAAACGTTTAGTTGCAGTTATTGCTGCAAAGGAGGGTCACACCAAATACTGAAAGCAAAGGTTCATATACTTTTGCCACTCACAAATATGTAATATTTGATCATTTTCCTTAATAAATAAATGACCAAGTAATAATATTTTTGTCTCATTTGGTTAACTGGTTTCTCTTTATCTACTTTTAGGACTTGAGTGAAAATCTGATGATGTTTTAGGTCATATTTATGCAGAAATATAGAAAATTCTAACGGGTTCACAAACTTTCAAGCACAACTGATAGATAGGGAAGGGTGTGGTAAATAAGAAGTGAGATCAGGTTTGAGTCAATTGTGTACTGAGGTCTGTGGTGCCCGTTTTTAGTATTCTTTGTATTACATTTGGTTTGAATCCTTCTGAACAGTCTTAACACAACTCAGTATAGAGCAGTGTAATATTTTGTCCGCATAACACTCCTTGCGAAAAACACTCGTAATTAAGGCACAGTCATTGCCTCTTTCAATGGAGATGTCCAGGAAATGAATGTATAGTTAATTTATTTTTCCGTGGTGAACTGAATTATAGTGAAATACTGAGTTGATGTGGCTGTGGAATTCATTTAGCTGGTCGCTTTTTAATATGACGACTGTGTCATTGACATACTGAATCCAATGTATGTGTGAACGGAGTTACAGCCATGCTTTCAAATCGTTGCATAACCAGTTCAGCTAGTAGTCCTGATAATAGAGATCACATTGGCATGCTTTCTTTCTGTTGGTAGTATTTTCCTTTAAAATGGTTTTCAGTAAAAGCGATATTTAATGCATTATGTCCTTCGTGGTCAGCTTTGTTTGTTTTGTTATGGTGTGGTCATTGTTTAGTTTTGTCACTAAAGTCTCTGTGGCCAGACGAGTTGGAATCATGGTATATATAGTGACACGACATCAAACAAGACCATGATTTCATCATCAGCGATGGATACATTTTTAATCCGAATCATATGTTAAATATTTCAGCATTTGAAAAAGTCTTTTAAAAAATTATATGCTGGTCCACCTGTATATATATATATTATATATATCTATATATATATATATATATATATATATATATATATATAGTGATGAAATAATATCACAACCAAAGGTAAAGTGTTAGGGAATTGCCCCGTATATTGCTTGGATGCAATTAATGGTCAAAAATGATTCAAAATTAAATCAGACATTCGACAATATGGTAGTAGAATTGCTGGCTTTTATACAGAGGGTAAAATGGCCGCCGAAGATGATGTGGCAGGAAGTCACATCATCAACGAGGGACCGGAAGTACCATCATTTGGGCTGGACAGAAGTGACGTCCTCAACGAGGGACTGGAAGTGACATCATTTGGGCTGGGCGAAAGTGACGTCATCAGCAAGGGACCAGAAGTGACGTCATTCAGGCTGGACCGAAGTGACATCATCAAAACAGGACCGGAAAAAGTGGATATTGTTGTGGAGTCGTTTTCCAGAGTGAGATTTGTTGATGGTGTGTATTGGTTATTTTTCTTCCTTGGTTCTATAAGAGTAGCAAGAGAGGCATTATTACCACAATACAACCCCCTGTCAGATAATAAATCGCTCACCTCTGGGCTTGTTGACTGTCTCCTAAGCGCACGTGTGTGACTACAGTGATCCCTCGCTATATCGCGCTTCGCCTTTAGCGGCTTCACTCTATCGCGGATTTTATATGTAAGCATATTTAAATATATATCGCGGATTTTTTGCTGGTTCGCGGATTTCTGAGGACAATGGGTCTTTTAATTTCTGGTACATGCTTCCTCAGTTGGTTTGCCCAGTTGATTTCATACAAGGGACGCTATTGGCAGAAGGCTGAGAAGCTACCCAACTTACTTTTCTCTCTCTCTCTCTTGCGCCGACTTTCTCTGATCCTGACGTAGGGGGTGTGAGCAGGGGGGCTGTTCGCACACCTAGACGATACGGAAGCTCGTCTAAAAATGCTGAAAGATTATCTTCAAGTTGCTACCTTCTGTGCAGCTGCTTCATGAAGCGACATGCTGCACGGTGCTTTGCATACTTAAAAGCTCGAAGGGCACGTATTGATTTTTGACTGTTTGTTTTTCTCTCTCTCTCTCTCTCTCTCCCTCCCTGCTCCTGACGGAGGGGGTGTGAGCTGCCGCATTCAACAGCTTTGTGCCGCGGTGCTTCGCATACTTAAAAGCCAAACAGCCCTATTGATTTGTTTGCTTTCCTCTGTCTTTCTGACAGTCTGTGCTCCTGATGTGCACTCCTTTGAAGAGGAAGATATGTTTGCATTCTTTTAATTGTGAGACTGAACTGTCATCTCTGTCTTGTTATGGAGCACAGTTTAAACTTTTGAAAAAGAGACAAATGTTTGTTTGCAGTGTTTGAATAACGTTCCTGTCTCTCTACAACCTCCTGTGTTTCTGCGCAAATCTGTGACCCAAGCATGACAATATAAAAATAACCATATAAACATATGGTTTCTACTTCGCGGATTTTCTTATTTCGCGGGTGGCTCTGGAACGCAACCCCGGCGATGGAGGAGGGATTACTGTTTATATATACTATATAGATATATATTTTGATAGACGGCCGGGGATCTTGCCTGATCGGGATGCCCTTTTCAGAACAGGACCGGGGAAGTGGACATATCACCAACAATACCTCCCCGGGACATGAGAGTGCAGCCCCCCAGTTTACATCGGGGCCACCAGGGGGTGCCAGAACAGTTCTGAAGCCATGGTCAGCAGCACTTCCATCACACACCCAGAAGTGCTGCCAGAAGAGGAGCCGAATTCCCATGCAGCACTTCCGCCACACCTAGAAGTGCTGCCGGAACGTAATCGAGGAGGACCTGGAGCACTTTCGGGTGCAATATAAAGGAGGCCACCTCACTCCACTTGGGGAGCCGGAGTCAGGAGGCAGAGGACGGAGTTTGTGACTGGAGGAGTTAAGGCGGCAGAAGGAAAAGAAGAAAAGACAAAGAAAGGACTGAGCAGAGTTTATTGGAGTTTGTGCAATGTATTGTGTGTGCAGGTGTAGAAGAAAATAATAAAAGTGTGTTTTGGGAAATTGTTGGTCTGTGTGTCTTTCTGTAGCCAGGCTGGTCTTTTACAATATATTATATATATATATATATATATATATATATATATATATATATATATATACACACACACACACACACACACACACACACACACATATAGAGCATATTATGTATACTTACTGTATGTTATATATAAATATACTGTGTACTATGAATTGGACACAACTTGAAGGCTCATCTTTTAGCATTTTCAAACCAAGCCAGAAGCTGATGCTTCACTTACTGCCTCTCCTGTTCTTTTGTCATCAGACCTGAAAATCAATGGCATGTGTAGCTATGATGTCACTTCTGACTCCGATCACTTGGACCCGCTTCTTTTACCAAGAGCCGTTATATAGACTGCTACCACATCAAGCAGTAAGTCAATGTACTCGCATCTGCAAAGGCATTGTTATACGGCGATAACTTTCTTTTTGCTATTTTTTTCAACCAAAAACATTGGGTTGAACTTTGTGGTACCCCAACTCTTTAGCTTGTTTGCTTCTTGCTAGTATTATATATACATTTGTATAGTATATAATTTCAGCAAAAGAACCCTTATTGGTAAATATGGAAGCACCTATAAAAGATAATAAATAAAACAGTATGATGTAACAAAGCCACTGTCTACAGTGTTATGAGTGAATGATGTGACTATGTTCAAAAGACTGTCGAGTGACTCTGAACTCTAGTTAAATATACGAAGCTCTGTCAGAAAGCTTAGAAGATGAATTAGAAAGGGGACAATTTTTGAGGCATGAATTTCTGTACAGGGTTATTTGCTTTGTATATTAATGATTCTCTTTGATAAATTGAACATGCTGTCATTATTCTTATGTTTCTGTTTCCTTTATATTCGCTCATTTTTTCTAGTCCATGTAGGCAGGAGGCAGCACTAATGCAATAGTTATAGCAATAGAAAACAAAAGCTGACAAACACCTAAAAAGCAAAAGGAACTTATTATTTTATCTATTGTATTTGTTACTGAAGGATATTAATACATATAGCATATATAAAAACATTGTACTTCAAAGTAATTTCTTGTAGTAAGTCTAAAGCACAACCAATAATATAGTGTTTCTCTCTTCTGCAAAAAAAGTCTTGATTTGGGCATCCTTCTGTAACTGTACCAAATTATTATTAGTTATTATAAAATGAGCTGGCCACTTGTTCAAAAGAGTCCCTACCCCTTTCTTCATTCCAGGAAGAACATTCAGGTGAGTTGGCAGCATTTCTGCCCAGCCGAGTCCAAATGCAGTACAAGGTATTTGCTGTGTTCCTCAGATGATATTTCCTCTGACCCCAAGTGAGTGGTGCAAGACAGAGTTGTTGGCGTGAAGGTGTTGGAAGTGCACAAGGTACTGGAAAGATCATTGGAGCTGCACAAAAAGAGATGTAGAGGATCAGAGTGCTTTTGGAGGGAGGCGAATCAAGGCAACATCATCCGGTAAACAGGGAGAGATGCTGCGTTTGACAATGAATTAGGCTATCCGCATCAACCATGATAAAACACCACAAAAAATCACACACAATCAAGCTCAATGAACATATACTTTTTTAACAGTCATTCTTTTACTTAAGAGAAAAACAAAAAACAGAGAGAAAGAGAAGATTTAACATGTATAAAAGCAGATTTTCATGTTGTTGCTGTTTATTCAAACACTATAGGCATCTGCGCCAGTGAAACTGTGCTCTCACTCTCACTCAATGAAAAGTCTAACCTGCTTAATCCAGAACAGGGTCGCAGGAGGCTATCCTAGCAAGCACAGGGTGCAAGGCAGGTGCAAACCTTAAACAGAGAGACAGTCATTCACATTTGCAGACTCACACACACACCTGCTAGGCCCAATTTAGCACCACCAATTCACCTAACCTTCATGACTTTGGACAGTGTGTGGAAACACACACAAACATGCAAACTCCACGCAGAGAGGACCCGGGACGCAAACCCTGGGCGCCACCCTCTATAAAAAGTGACTATGCGTTTTTATTATTATTTTATTTTCTTTGTATGAGGGCACAGCAAGTTGTTCTCATTCAGACCCGGCATGTTAAGCAATGCTTCCTGAGGCTGGACACACTTTTGCTGCCCTCTTGCCTCTACATACCCTTACTTGGATATACTTAGTCCACATATCCATAAGTACAAAACACCAAATCTTCAGAATGACAGACAAAATAATGAACATATAATCTTATTTATGAAAAAAATTAGAAAAATAAATGAAAAGGATTGGCTTAAAATCAATAGAAACACACGCAGTAGACATTATAAAGCAAGACAGACATATAAATTCTTCACTGTACATGTCTGAGCCCCGTATATAATATGACTGACATTTGTGGCTGCAAAATTAAACACGAAATAACACTGTGCTGTTTCACTCATGCTGCGCGGTTCTCTGAACACATTGGCAGTTTGAAAACTTGGGCCAGCAAGCTGGAAAACATCTGTTTTTTTCAACTAAACATGTGCTTTATGCACTTAGGAGACATTACACAGACACTGCATGAACACCATTTTAAAAAATGACAAGAAGTATATATATGAGAGGACATGTGAAAATAAATTAGGGAAGTGAACAGCAATATCAGGTACTGACGTGTGGCTTCGAAATGCGGATGCACTGTTCAGATGTACGGATGCTGGCATTGGGACGAAGCAGAGTGAATTGCACTTGTGAGATATTTGAAACTTGAAAATATTTCTTACCATTGTTAAAGACATATACAGATTAGGTACTTTATAGTGTATGTATGCAAGTTCACATTCCACTTTCATTTTTCTGGTATTGTTATATTGTCCTGTTACCCCAAATAAAAAAAAAAAGTTGTATTTGACTAATGTGCCGCCTGAGGTGACTGCCTGTTCTGCTAACCCCATGTACCAGACCAGTGATGGTGGTGATGGTGGTTGTTGTTCTTCCTCTTCTTTTAAATAGGCTGGCGGTTTCTTGATGCTGCAGGGACAGAAGGAGAAGACAATATTAACGACAGTGCCCTGTCTCATCCAGGTGGGTTATTACATACCTTGATTGAGTCCGTGAGGAGATCCTCCGATGCGCATGCATGACACCATGTATGGCTTAAAAAAAATGTCCTTTTTTGAATATTCATGATTTATTCACTATATGTATTTGGCCATGTTACTGAGTAACGTCTTTACTTTCAAAGAATGGCAGATCACAGATGAAACTTCAGTGAATATGAACTTGAGGCATTACTTATATTTAGTAGAGTTTAAGGAGTGACCCGGGGAGCCTGACCCACCTCACCCCCCAGTGGATGTGCTATGTTGCTACAATAAGTTTCAGTTATAGGGTCTTTTTCCTTGATTTTAAGGCCACAGGTAATGTAAAGTTGCCGGTACTGAAGGGATCTTTAACCGCTGGACCCTTGAGCAAGGCCTTTAAACTGAAAATTGCTCCAGGGGTGTTGTAAAATGGCTGCAATAAACAGATTTTCCACAAGGCTTGCAAAGTTCTGTGATGGTCCTATGAATGTGAAAGTGAGTTCATCTTAATAACTGCAATCCATCAAGCCACCAGATTATTTGAAAGTTCAATTTATTCTCTATCATAGCTATCATCCATCCATGTGCTAGATTTTGACACCATGTGGAGACCAAATACTATGGATAGTTGTGGGACTACTTTTAAAGTGAAATATCTAACAGAGTGGTCACTTAGTATAGAATGTGTCACATCAAAACAAGTTGTTAGTCACACTTGCTAAATGAATGTTTTCATTACATAACATGCACAATTTAATTCCCATTCCTTAGGAATGGTCAGCTTTCACTGGTGGATCTGTTATGCTTGTATTCGGTATACATGTAGATATAAAATGTTTCTGGTCCGAGCTGGTCGTTTTTCTTCAAAATAAAATACCAGGTAAGAGTGACAAGCTACTAATATGCGTATTAAGCCTGGTGGCAGCAATAAATACCACGAACAGGGGGCACTTATGCACACACACACACATCTCATTACTGATTAAGCAGTTAGCTTCGGTGTTTAAAAAGAAAACACACTGTTGACGGAAAAAACGCACGGAAAACCCATACCGGCCCTAAAACTGAAGCAGTTATCCACTGCGCCACCGTGTTGCCCTGAGCTACCAATGGTAATATGGTAGTAACGAAGAGGCTCTAGCCGATTAGTTCGTAAGGGGAGTATAAATCGCTGTTATTAACTCCTACTCTATGCGGCTGTCGTACAGGCAGCCGGTAGTAGTGTCTGGAAAAAAACAATACGCTACCAAATAATCTAATTGAATAAATAAAAATCGATACAGCAAAAACATAGATAGACCAAGGCCAATACCTCGAAATCAATGGCAGCCGCAGCAGCAGCAACCTCGGCAGCAGCAGTCAAGCTGTCCGGCAGGGGGCCGTGCGCCGTCACGCTCCGATTTATTATCTAGGTGGCGCGCGACAGCTTCCTGTTTGGATCAGTCCAGGAAGGAGAGCCAAATGGCGTCGGCGGTGGGGTTAGGGTACCTTCGGCGAGTGGAATCCTGCAGACAACAAACGGGGAATATTGTCTCTCGAATCCGACAGGGCCAGGTTACCGGCCGAGGACTGTGTCGGGGCACTCAGGTAAGTAGTTGTGCGGTTACCGAGTTGGCCCTTGTCGGGGAGCCGGAGAGGGAGGCCCGTCACCGCCGCGAGCCTCGTTGTGGAACAGAAGCCCGTAAAGAGGCTGTGGTCTCCGGCTGATGGCTTAGGTGACGGTGGCGGAGTGGGCAGTTTTTGAATCCAGAGCGCATAGTTAAAGAGAATACCAGTAGCGAAGTGGTCAGCAGGAAACTCTACATTGTCACGGTAGCAAAATAAAGGAGCGAACCTGTCACCTATTTATCCATTATTGTTGTCTGTGGCTTTCCCGTTGCAAGTAAAGCTACAGTACAGCAGTCTGGAGCAGGCGTACACTTGCTGGGTACCGGAGGAAAGGAAACATTTTCATATCATGGTAATGAGGTCCCGTGTATTCTTTTGACTTTTATTTTAAAAATAAGCAGAGAAATGCTTCCGTTTTTTGAAATGTGTGATCGGCTTTCCCTTTTCTAGAAGTGTAAGCAACGGTAGACGGAGAACGTGTGGGCTGTGATTCAGAAAGTCGAGAAATTATCAGTGTAGTTCGATAAATCCAATGGTCGCAGAAATTCTGTCTTTAAGTACTGCTGTCTAACTCAGTAAATATGTTATAACTGTAAAATGACTTCTGGTTTGGAGCTACAGACCTATTGGTATTTTATATTAGAAACTGAATTCTTCACATAAACAAGATTTTCAGTTTTATTACCTTTGCCCGTCTAGTGTGAGTTAGTTTTTCATCAGATGTAGTCGGCACAGGTACCTGGTTAAAAAGATAAAATAAAATGATATTCCTCAGTAATAGGAGAGAAGACTGTTATAGTAGGGGTGCTAGTGCACAGGTGACACAATTTCTGTTATTGCATTAATCAGTGCTTCAGTTGTGCCCAGGCTGGCACCCTGTCCAGGGTTTATCCCTGCCATGTGCCCTTTACTCGAGTGACTTAGAAATTGCCATGGTGTATGTCCCCAGGGGGAAATTCGGCTTTCTACAGAAGCTCTTTAAATAAATAAATAAACACACACTATGGTCTGAACACAGATAAAAATGACTACAAAATAAAAAAAGAGAAAGAAAACTTCTGATTTGGCGGTCCCAGTCCCAGTGAGGCACTATGGAGGCCTATTGCTGTTGGTATAAAGGAGCCCCAGTAGTGTGTCTTGACATATTTCTGCTGAATGATTCATTGGCTGAAAGTACTCAGTGTGTTGTTACATGAAGCATTTCAAATAGTTGTGGTGTTTGGTTCAGTACTTTACTGCCATGATCTATGAATGGCTGATTCCACTCTGTATTCTCATGAATAGTTACTGTATATTCAGTATATCTGAGTGTGACAGTTTATAATTACATATCTGTTTAAAATTTCCCTATATGATTAACATGTTTTGTCTAATCCAATCTAAAAAATCTGCAGTCTTGGAATGCAGTCCGTTTCCTGCTTTGATAGATCAGAGAGGGTAAAAGCTTTAGAGTTAACATTCAAAAATGGTATATATTCATTTGTTCTTTCTTTATTTTGCTTTTAAATAGTTACTGGTAATAGCAAACCCCAGAAAAGTTTTTAACATTTCAGAAAAGTGACATGTTTTATAGTCTGTTAAATGTAAAATGTCTGCTGCTTACTATTTGATATCTAGTGTAACTAGTGTGTCAAATGTGCGTTAGTTTTTATCTTTAGTATTTCAAGAAAAAATGTGAAGCTAAACAAAGTTTTCATCCTCAGTCAAATGTGATTAAGAGGGCTTGAGACACAGAGAGGCAGAGAGTCGCCTTCATTGACTGAAAGTATTTGCAAGAATGGAAATGATATTTTCACAGAGGGTAATCGGGACCTGTCTGTTATTAGTGGTATTCATATAGCAGGCAAGAGAAAGGCAACTCAAGTAGACAGTCTGAGAAATGGGCTTTGTGGTAACATACAGTAATTGAGAGAGGAAGTGCTGAGCAAGACAGTTTGATAGGTGGAATACTGAAGGTACATGTAAGGCAAGAGTTATCAAATATTTTTAAACTTACTCATTTACCTGCTGGCAGGTAATGTGGCCAGTAAAATATATAGGCATCAGATAAGACACACATCCCACAGTACAATTTATATTGCAATTCAGGCTTCACGGTACAATATTCTCATGATATGAAATCTTCATAAAAGAATTGTACTATATGTTTAATGTTATATTATTAGATTTTAATAAATCAAAACATTGAAATTTAAATTCAAAGTAGTGTGCAAATACAGTAGTTTTAACGTTTTTTTTAAGCTTTTTCTATTTTTATTAAAAATCTTAAATATTTCTAGAACAGTAACATGTGTTGCATGTTGATTAGCATATGCAATTAAGAATTTCACAGTACTCTGTAATGGAACGTAATGGACCTATAATGTAAAGTAGGGCTGGGCAGTATGACCCAAATTCTATATCACGGTATTTTTCAAAATTATAACGGTTTCACAGTATTCAACGGTATTTTTTTCCTCATGCATGAGTGGATGTTAACCACATTTTCCACTGCAATTACTGCAGTAGACTGGCTAAGAATAACCTATTCCACTGTCATGAGAATTGTACATTGTACAAAAAAACATTTTAATGTGCACACAATACAGGTTTGCATGTCCCCATAAACTGATAGTTTTCAAGGGGGTGGCACTAATGAAGAGAAGGAATCATATTGCATTACTGTTGCAGTCAAAATATAGAACCTTTTTATTGAACAAATTTTGCAAACAACTTAAACTATAATTTTGACAGCATATTTTCAACCATCCAAAAAGGCATTTAGACTTAGTAAAATATTCAGAGGTGCTTGTCAAAAGTTGTATTGCACTGAACATGTCTTAGAAAAGGAATAAAGAGTAAATATTTTTTGTAAACCAACTATACTTTCTGTTAATGTTAACAATCTCTGTCCACTGACATGTTAGCTATATGGATTGTAATGGTGTTGGTTATCTTGATCCACCACTTGCTTTTTTCGTCGTAGGCAGTCCTCTAGCAAACGCATCTACAAGTGATGTCTGACTCGAGTGTCCCCTAGCTTTTTCAGTTTTACCTAAGGACGGGGAGGGTGCCAATCTTAGTTCCATACATTCATGGTACTACAAAGCATGTTTGTGGCTAAGGTGATGCAGCAAATTGCTCGTGTTACCGCCTCCAAAGACAACTTTAGCTCAACAGCATGTGCAGTAAATAGTTGTTTAGTTCACATCCGACCTTTTAAAACCAAAATCTCCAGACAACAGATGTGGCTCCTTTTTTTGGCAAAAGTTCTTCTGTGTCATCATGTTCAACTTTATCGTCTGCCACAGCTTCAGTTTTGGAATGTTCTCTGTCCATTTTCACCGTTCAATACCACCACTAACGCATGTACTCCGTTGCATGCGTGTTTAGCAGTGTAGCAGTGAAAAAAGTCCCCCCTTGAAACAGTTTCCTGCTGTGCCACGTTCCGAACATTGTTTAGGCTCTTTAAACCGGTATTGTGGTATAAGAAAAATCCATATCATAACAAAGATAAAAAACGGTTTTCGGTATGAACCAGTATACCTCCCAGCACTAATATAAAGCCACCGAAATTTAAACTTTTGTTTAAATTTCACCCCAGGGTGAATATCAAACATTGCTTCCACACTGGCTGTCCTTTCACTCTGCTTAAGTGCCATATTGAGCCGTTAGGTATGGGTTCAACTTCTGACTGGATCTGAAAAGAACTTGCAATTAGGCATTTCACAGAATTTTTGTATTTGATACCAATACAGTGAAATTTCACAATATTCAGTATGATGGCAAAAACTGAAGTCCTATTCAAAGTTTTTTTTTTTTTTTTTTTTTTTAAGTAAAAGTATCTCCGTTATTCAAGTGGTTAGTATTGTGCCTTTTTCTGTAATAGAATGTATAATATATAAATACGAATAGTAAAAGCGAATGTAATAAAATATATTATTACTAATAATAACATTAAATTAAAAAAAAGTGGTGTATCAATTAAGTAGCTGCCCAGTGATCATTTAAGTTAACTAATATTGGCATTCATGAATATCAAATTACAAGACTTAAATTTAGTTTGTGATGGACATGGTAATTCTTCCAGGGTTGCAGCAAATTAGGTCATCTTGGACTGCCTCATTTATCTTACCATGTACACATTGTAAATTTATTCTCAGACTCCCGTAACTGAAAAGTACTGATTAAAATAAATACTAATATAAAATGTAATGTTGACTTAGAGAATTCCATGATAATTCAGGATATTTTCATTAAAAAAAGTCTTTAAAGCTGCTTTTGTAACAACATGCTTTTGAAATCTCATTTGTCAGTGGAAAGCTCTTGTTAGTTTTGTAACATTTACTAATAGTTTGAAAAGTTAGAGTAACATTCAAAAGATGAGTTAATTGCCACAAATTCCTGGGGCTTTTAAGTATGTTCCTTTTTTATTTTTTATATAAAAAGTCTAGGGGGCTTCGCTCTCCAACCCCCCTGCCTGCGCTATGTGCCAGCCACTTTGTGTCTCTGCCGCTCGCGTATGTGGATTTCACTTTTCCCCAAACAACAAATCTTTTAATTCTTGCGGATAGGCCTCTTCAATGGGAAGAAACACCACTTTTCTGTGATGGCAACACAAATTAGACAATCTACAAGTCTCTGACTTAAGTTTAACGCCAAACAATATCTACATGCGTCTGTCATATCACCTATGTCCATAAATTTTATCTCTTTTCGCTTTTACCTTTTTGTCAATATCGCATTGAATTTTGATTCCGTGTTTGGAATTACTTCGTGACAATGCAACTTATAACTGCCTGTGAGTGAATATCGTTTCTTTCTCTCTACATGAACTGTGTCTGACAATAGCATTCACACAAATGAGAAATGATTGAACCGTATGCGTGGTTGTAAACGTTTTAGATGTGGACAGGACTTTTCCAAATCTCTTTGCATAAAGTCTTGTCTTGCGGGGCTTGAAATTTTCTCTTGCAGGATTTCATTTTCACCAAACAACAAATCTTTTAATTCTCTCGGATATGCCTCTTCACTGGGGACAAAACACTACTTTTCCCTGATGGCAACACGAGTTAGACGAGGTACAAGTCTCTGAATTAAAGTTTAAATCTGGACAATATATTCAATCTCTTTTCACTGTTCCGTTATTTCACAGAGTAATAATTTCCGTTTGTTTGCGTAATGCGATCTTTCCTGTCATTTTTTTTGAGACTTTCGAATTTTCATTCTTCCATCTTCTCTGACCTGCTCTGCATGTGCATCGCACCAACGTATTTGAATTCTTTACTACGTTCTGCTTTGTCATGTACTCTTTGTCTTTTATTTCCGGCACGGGGCATGGTTAAATCTCTTGGCACAAAGTCTCGTCTTGTGGGACGTGAAAGTGTCTCTCTGAGAAAGTCACGTCTCGTCTCTCTTCCCAAGATTTTTTTTATTATAATAGAGAGACATCTGTAGGTATCTAATCAGAGAATTAGCACAAAGCCTCTCTTTCTTTGTCAGAAGTATGCAGGACATGGTATTAAAAAGCGATAGCTCTCACCATCTATATGTTAAAACAAGTACACCTCCCATCTTCATAATGAGATAAAAGAGGTAATGATGAAAGCCTGTGTGTTTTGTCTTTTTTTTTTAAACATGATAAGCAAGATTGCAAAGCACAACTTTTGCAAACAGGACTTTTGTTGGTTTTCTTTTTGAGATGTGTTAATGTGGTGCAGTAGCACTTTGAACCATTTTAATGTGTAGTTTTTACTCTTGCTTTTATTATGTAATTATTGAGCCTTCCAAAGTAATATCCACTAGCAGCTATCCAAACACTGTAGTACTACTGATACTGTAATAAAGCTAGTACTGTTGCATTTTTGGCATTTTGGATTTGATTTTGTACCAAATTATCAGTTGTTCTGACATTCCTGCTTAGAATTCTTATTTCCTTTTAAGAAAAATGAGTGTGAACAAACTGCATGAAGCTGAGATCTCTCTGCTGTGAAAGTATCCCCTTCAGTTAGTGCTGTGTAATTTCTGAATCTGTATCATTCAAAGATGTTAGTGTCTTGAGCAGTCATTCTCATATCCACAGCTTGCTGTATCTAGTAGTGTTTGAATATATCATGAGAACTGTTTCAGTATATGTTTATGCTTTGCTGTTCCTTAACAAACCTGTGAATACAGTGGTGCTTTTGGTAACAAGTCAACCTGAACCTAAATTACACACAGTGAATGGAAATCTGCCACGTTTGGGACTGGGAAGCCACTGGTCAGTCAGACTGCCTATTTTAACACCTCTCCTTCATCAAAAGCACCCACAGTGGGCATGTGAATGTTACTGGACCTTTAATCCGTGGAAGAAGTTTGCCCAGTCCAATGAATCCCATTTTCTGTTGCATCATGTGGATGGCCAGTTATGTGTATGGTTGTATTGTTTGTTTCCTTGGGGACAAGATGGCATCCGGATATACTATGTGAAGAAGACCTGCAAATTAAGGGTGTTTGATACTGTAGGCAGTATTCTGCTGTGAAACCTGGGTACCGTCTACCTAAACATGGTTACAAATGAGTTACACTGTACACCCCTTCGTGGCAATGTTATTCCCTAATGGAAATGGCATCTTTTATAATGATAATAAGATAATAGTGTGATAGAACATGTGTGTAGTGACCTGAAGATGGCATTTTAGATGCTTCCCATCCAGTTTAATGGAGCTTGAGAGGATATGCCAGGAAGAATGAATAAACTGCCCAAATCCAGGTGTGCAAAGCTTGTAGAGACTTACCCAAAATACTTGAAGCTGTAATCGCTGTCCAAGGGTCTTCTACGAGGGCAATCCCAAAAGTAAGGTCTCCTATTTTTTTTAGAAATACAAACAACCGTTTATTTTCTATAATGTTTACATCATTTTAAAGGTTAAAGACTTATTTATTTTTCTACATAATCGCCATTTCGGTCGATGCATTTTTGTAGATGCTGTGGTAGTTTTAGAATGCCCATGTCATACCAGCTCGCCGCCATGTCCTTCAGGAAGCGTTGAAACTCATCTTTCACCTCTTTGTCAGAGCAGAATCGGACTATATGATGAAGTTCCAATTGTCGTTCTTTACGCATGTTTTCCCCAACCTTCGCGACTGTCTCGTCGGAAATTGATGGTCTCCTGCGCGAACTTCGCACTTGGCGGTAGCGTTCAACGGGAGCTCCATTTTCAAGGGCTGCCAAGCCAAGATTGAGCATCCCTGCGAAGCTGCACATGCTTGTTTGGGAGTGGAGGAAGCACCAGTCACAACAGTGTGGCCAACAGCCATACGAACAGTTTCTCTACGTCCCCACCGCTTTGGAGACCTTACTTTTGGGATTGCCCTCGTACAAAGTACTGAATTAATGGTCCGAAAACTTGCATGAATTAAAAATTTCAGTTTTTGATTTGCAATAAATTTGAAAACCTTTCAAAAAGCATGTTTTCACTTTGGCATTTTGGGTATTGATGTAGGTTGATACACAAATATTGAAAATGTATCCATTTAAAATGAAGTCTAAACATAATGTTAGATGACTGTTCCACCATAATTAAAAAAAACAAAAAAACATTTCTAACTTTAAGCAAAACAGGACATAGGTGTTTAACCTTTTGTTTGACTTTAAGTCTTAAGTATAACTCAGTGCAACATGAAAAAATACATGTTAAACAAAAATCTTTTTTCATTGATGAATAGGCAGTTATTTTCTCTTGAAATGTTTGCCTGCAGTTTATATTGTTACTTGAATCTTCAATTTTAAACAAGAATGTTTACTGATTTACCAGGCAAAGGGCAACATTTTGCTGAATTAGTTTTGAGGTTCTGGTTATAACCAAGTTGAATTTGGTACACTGTTGAGGAACTACAAAATTCCTGGTCAAAGAGTCTGATTAAAGGTATTAGTATTGTGAGATCAATTAGCAGGATTTTGTGTCACCTGCAGCCCAGTGTTTCCTGTCTATGTCTGTTTTCAGTGAGCTGTGATTTTAAGATAATTCTCAGTTTACTAATTAAATTTTGACCACATCTATGTTTATGGCCGCAAACTGTGGATATTTGTAACAGACCTACTGTATGTTCTCATTAATGGGGCAGATTTGTGAAATTTCCTTCCTTGGTATAAGGAGCTAGGCAAGCTGAGAGGAAGTTGGGAATACTTTGTCCTCTTTTTTTTGTTTTGTTTTTTTTTTTTGTTTTCATTGAGAAAAAACAGTTGAGAGACGTGAAAGTAAAGTTTTGCTAGCATTTCCTTTGGTGTGTTTCAGGGATTCTCCACAAGGGGGAGCTTTTGTAATAGATTAAGGATTCGTTGACCTGGTTAAATAAGAAAAAGCCTGCCTCATTACGTTTGAAAATTCCTCATGAGAGCTAGAATAGGGTATGTTTGATATAACGTGCTGCACTTGTTACGGCACTCTCACGTTACAAGTAGTTTATAAAATTGATCAATGAATACTATTTTTAATTATAAATAAAATAGATGTGTATTTACTTTTTAACACAAGTATTTCAAAATAAGCGTGTCAACGGTTTTCATTGTAATCCAGCATTTTCACCTTTAATATTCCTCTGTCTTGAAGGTATGAGGTCCTATGGCTCTTTCAAGGTGGAGTCAGAGCCTAATGTAGTTAAAGTAGTAATAGATTAACCACTTTTCATTTTGCCACCCCTAGCTGTATTCTGCATTTCATGGTGGTGAAGTTACAATGTGTTACATTTTTCTTTATTTTTCTTTATTTTGTGTATTGATTTAACTTGGAAAGTAGAGTACACTTTATCCAGTTTGAAAAGCTGGGAAGCAATAACTTGAAAATTATAACACGTGCTTTGTGCTCACTGTGGTTGTTTCTAGATAGATACAGTATAAATCTTTATTTGTCCCCAAGGGAAATTTGTCTTTTTACAAAAGCTCTTTAAATAAATAAATACCGTATATGCTTGAGTATCAGCCGACCCGAATATAAGCTGAGGTACCTAATTTTACCTGGAAAAACTTATTGACTCGAGTGTAAGCCTAGGGTGGGAAATGCAGCAGCTACTGGTAAGTTTCAATAACCAAAATAAATACCAATAAAATTACCGTACATTAATTGAGGCATCAGTATGTTAAATGTTTTTGAGTATTTATTTCAAAGAAAAACAGTAAACTAGCTCTGTAAGTGGAGAAGAGGGTCAACAAAACCAATATGGTATCTCTCGCGCGTGCGTGTCTCTCTCTCTCGCTCGCTGCACAGGGAGAGACTGAACACGTGCGGAAATAATCGGCGCGAACAAATCGAAAGGGAAACTGGCTTGTTCATATATCGGGGGGCAGCGGGACCTGACTCGAATATAAGCCGAAAGTGACGTTTTTCAGCACATTTTCGGTGCTGAAAAACTTGGCTTATATTCGAGTATATACGGTACATGAATTGGTAGATAAGGAAGTAAATAGGTTTAAAAATATATACACACACTAGCCAACCGCCGCATAATTATGTATTGATGGGTGAACACTTCCTGAAAGACACAGTTGTCCAAATGGGGTGGGTTTGAGGATACGACTGTGAGTGAATGAAAAGATGGAACTCTGGAGAGAGCAACATACAATTGTCCGTAACTGAAAACTGGGGTTGGCAGATACAGGCATATCATTTTGAAAGTTTGTCCCTGTGCCTTATTAATTGTCATTGCAAAGGCCAATCTAACAGGAAATTGCGTGTAAAAGTAAAAGGCAAATTTGAATCTGATGGGGTCAGGGAAATCTGGGGAATAAGGACAGTTTGTGAGGTAGGAGCTGCGATTGTTTTACACCCCAGTACATTGCGGTGAATGCTGAGAACAGTCCGTCTAGTGCCTTTACAGAGACTTCTTGCTGGCATGAGGTTTCTGAGAAGCATGATGACTGAACCAATTTTAAGTTTGACTTTATGCAGAGGCATGCCAGTGGGAGTAATGGCTGCCCGGCGGGTCATGGGAATAACGCCGCCGGATCGCCAGTCGGCATCGTTTATGGTCGGAACTACGATGGTATGTGATCTTCTTCGAACCTCTGACTTTAGTTCTTGATTAATGAAAAGATTCTTGGCAAATGCTTTCGCTCTCGCGCGAATTGTTGGCTCTGTAGTGCGTGTGCCATGGTTGGCTGCTTAGTGAATTGTTAGTGGGCGGGGCTCGGTCTTGCGTGCGTCTTGCTTGCCATGGACTTAGTGAAATATATATATATATATATATATATATATATATATATATATATATATATATATATAATATAGATACTTTGGTCTGAACACACACCTGCAACCATCTTTAGAGTTATCGGGATGAAAATTTTTTCTTTATTATTATAAAGCATGGAATGTCACCTCTCTGAAGGGGAAGGAGCCTGAGCTAGTGTGTGAGATCGAGAGGTTTCGGCTAGATATAGTCGGGCTCACCTCGATGCACAGCGTGGACTCTGGAACCAGTCACCTTGAGAGGGGCTGGACTCTCTACCACTCTGGAGTTGCCCCCGGTGAGAGGCGCCAAGCGGGTGTAAGCATACTTATTGCCCCCTGACTTGGAGCCTGTTCATTGGGATTCACCCCGGTAGATGAGAGGGTAGCCTACCTCTGCCTTCGGGTGGGGGGACGGGTCCTGACTATTGTTTGCACGTATGTGCCAAACAGCAGTCTGGAGTACCCACCCTTTTTGGAGTCCCTGGAGGGGGTGCTAGAGGGCGCACCTGCTTGGGACTCCCTCGTTCTGCTGGGAGACTTCAATGCTCACATGGGCAATGACAGTGAGACCTGGAAAGGCGTGATTGGGAGGAATGGCCCCTCCAATCTGAACCTGAGTGGTGTTTTGTTATTGGATTTCCGTGCTCGTCACGGATTGTCCATAACGAACACCATTTTCAGGCATAGGGGTCTCCATATGTGCACCTGGCACCAGGACACCCTAGGCCTCAGTTCAGTGTTCGACTTTGTGGTCATGTCATCTGTCTTGCGGCCTGGACAATCGGACGAAGAGAGGGACGGAGCTGTCAACTGATCACCTGGTGGTGAGTTGGCTTCGTTGGTGGGGGAGGATGCCGGTCAGGCCTGGTAGGCCCAAACGTATTGTGAGGGTCTGCTGGGAACATCTGGCAGAGTCCCCTGTCAGAAGTAGCTTCAACTCCCACCTCCGGCAGAACGGCAGGGAGGTGGGGGACATTGAGTCTGAATGGGCTATGTTCTGTGCCTCTGTTGTTGAGGTGGCTGACCGGAGCTCTGGCTGTAAGGTGGTTGGTGCCTGTTGTGGCAACAATCCCCGAACCCGTTGGTGGACACCCGCAGTGAGGGATGCCGTCAAGCTGAAGGAGTCCTACAGGACCCTTTTGTCCTGTGGGACTCCAGAGGTGGCTAATAGGCACCGGCAGGCCAAGCAGAATGCGGACCTTGTTTCAAGCTAAGCTATATACATAAATAATAAAACTGCAACTTGCATTTATAATGCTATTTGTGGTATAGCCCTACGGAAGCGTATTCGGGCCACAGTGAAGAAAAAAAAACTATATGTCGAGATTAAAGTCGACATTTCCACTTTATTCTCAGTTTGTCATTAAAGTAGAATGTCGTAAACTAAACTTTATCCTAAAATCAATGTTTAATTTACTAGATTTTCTCAAATCCCTTCATAAGTTAATGTAGCACATTAAATGCTTTGTGTTAAGTGTTCCCCGACCCAGTTGTTAATCGCTGTACACGCTTCTTAAACTGACTTCCTGTACACTAAGAGGAGGTGCAGGCAGCGATCGCCGCACAGAATACATTCACTTCATGATATTCCTGCTCTCTGAAAATGTAGCATGCTAAGATAAATTTTCATGATGAAATGCATTAAAGCAGGTATTAAACATGCACTGTAGTGCTGCTCCCTCACAGTAAGGGGTCCCCAGGTGTATGTTCAGTGTAGAAAACTTTATGGCAGGTGTGACGAGGCTCCAAAAAACTGGATGTATGAATGGGTATCGCACAGGTTTAACTTAAATATTGGGTTTGTGATCTGGTGGTCGGAGACATGAACACAGAATTCAATGCATGTTCTTCTGAGCGGGCTTTCTTTACTGCATGCGTGTTGTCTGTCTGATGTACCAAACCTGCAGTTTTTATCTTTCCTTTTTCTTTCTCCACATAACCAATCACCACACAATAAACGTCTTTGTGAAATTAAACGTAGTTCTGAACACTCCGTGGTCTAAGTTTATAGCTTTAAAAAAAATCTTCATTATACATGTTTAATTATGCCGCCCATTCCAGTAAGCATTGTATGTGAGGCAGGAGCAAATCCTGAACATGGCGCCAGCACATCGCAGGGTGAATGCAAGCAATACATACACTAGCAGGTTTAATATAGCATAACAAAACCCCACATCCTACATGACTTTGAAAGGAAACTGAAGCACGCCGAGTAAACCCACCAGAAAAACATGTAAATTCAAAGCAAGGAACAACCGGGGCCCTATTGCTGCAAGGCAGCAGTGCAACCTCCACGCCACCGTGCTCCCACATGATTAATACATGCTTTAATGCATTTCATTATGAAAATTATATCAAGTATTTATCTTAGTATTTTAAATGTTCAGGGAGCAGGAATATCATGAAATTAATGTGATCTGTGTGCTGCCTGCACCTCCTCTTAGTGCAAGAGGAAGTCCGTTTAAGACACACAAAACAAAGCATTTAGTGTGCTACATAACTTATGACGGGGTTTGAGAAAATCTAGTAAATTAAATATTCATTTTAAGATGAAGTTTAGTTTACGATGCTCTACTTTAATAACAAATTACGAGAATAAAGTCAACATGTCGACTTTAATCTCAACAAACGGTGAGAATAAAGTAGAAATGTCGACTTTATTCTCGTCATAAGCGTCAAGATTAAAGTGGAAATGTCGAGTATAAAGTCAACATGTCGTCACACTGTTACACAGTATCCAGGTACATTACACAGTATTGAAAAAAATAAAACAAGTACAACTTGGCTTGCAGTATTATCCAGTAGTATAGAAACAGTATTCATACATTTGAACATAATGGTCCACATCCAACCTTTTAAATCCAAAGTATCTCCAGACAACAGACGTGACTCCTTTTTCCAGCAAAAGTTCTTCTGTGTCATCATATTTAACTTTATCGTCTGCTACAGCTTCAGTTTCGGAATGTTCTCTGTCCATTTTCACCACGTAATTCCTCCACTACCACATGTACTTCATTGCACGCCTGTTTAGTGGTGTAGCAGTGAAAAAGAGCCCCCGCACAGCACCGGTGTAGCAGTTAAAAGGTCCCCCTTAAACAGTTTCCCGCAGCGCCATATTCCGAACGTTGTTGAGGCTATTTAAACCGGTGTTGCGGTATAAGAAAAATCCATATAATAACAAAAATAAAAAACTGTTTTCGGTATGAACCGGTAACCACCCAGCACTATTTGTCACACAGTGTTTAACAGCTGGCTTTGATCTGTTCTTCCTCACACTCTCCTGATCTGTCTGCGGTGATTCCGAGCCGCAGGTGGTCTTCTAATCTGAAGGTGGGAGGTAAAGCAGGACGATTGCCTGTGCTGCAACTCCTAACCGCTCCTGTTCTGAGTGAAGTCTTGAGACTACATGCTTTCCCTATACAGTAAATAAATTACTTGTATTTTCCTTGGAAACCTGGACTCACCTGCCTATCTTTCATGTAACTCTGTGACCCAAGCTTGATAATACCTATATAATAAAACAGCGCTTCTTAAACTGCAAAAAATGTTCTGTTTGAAAATGAGACTTTAGATGTAACTTTTTTTATTGAAATACAAGTATGAATACAGAATGAAAACGACACAATCTATTTTTTATGGAAATACAGGTATGAACACACAATGAAGATAAAGGCACAATTTCAAAATGCTTTTGCCACGTCGATTTTTTTCATTTCAGAATCAACTTTTTCCAGAATTGGTGATTTTTCTTTCAGCATAAACTGACGCGGCTACTCACTTTTTTTGAAAACTTTGAGGAGCATTATGATATTTGAACAATATGGTATCCGCACACAACACAACTACCCATACGGACACTCGGTGGTAATGATGTTCAGTGAACAAACCATTTCTTTTGTATCGATCTTGGTCAGTGATTCACCGACATTAAAGAACAAATATTTTTGAGGTATGTGCAGCGCGCACTACATCTTATATAGCATTTCAGATAGATCTTGCCAAATAGATATTGCTGCAGACCAGAACTGTCATCTTAATGTCACTTAAATTGCTGCTATCATTGGGAAATAGCCTATCAGTAAACTGTTTTAGCAAATTGGTCATGATGACAACTAGCCAGTGACTGACTTGGTAGATGACACCAAGCACCATTGATCGGTTCACTCTGACTGAGTGACTATGACCGTCTCAGTACACGGACTGATTGAATGAACCAATATGCACCCTACTCCTCTGCAGAACCATTGAAAGTTCATTCACAAACTACAGACAAGAGATACCCGGTACAGTCCACTGAACTAGTTCACCAAAAGAATCCGAGTCTGACAAGAGACTCACAGTACATTGAATCGCAGTTCAGTTCATTGATGATATTTGTATGCCGGATTGCATCAGAAAGGATGGGATGTAAAAGAAAGAAAAACGGAAAATGCAGGAGATTAATCAAAAACTGGAAATATTTTTATTTAGTCATATTTCAATGTTCTCACAGTTTTATTGTGATGCGTGCACTATTTTAAGGTTCTGTTTCTACGATTGTTTTTTTTCTGTTTATTGTTAATTTTATTTTATTGTCAAAATTCAAATAGGAATTTTATTATAATATGTGTGAATTGCTTAGTTTGTTGCTTGCTTTTTATATTTTTGTATTGTTTGGTGGTTAAAGTTGTTACACAGGAGACTATTCTACATTTTAAATTACAATAACTTTTTTTATGATGTGAGCAAGTCAGTGATTCAAAGATTCAAATCATTTTGGTGAACTGAATGAATGAATGAATAAATCAAATCGCTAAAAAGAATCATTTTGAATATCACTGCTTGGTGGAGCACTGACTCTGAATTCGGGTTATGTGTATGATGAAAATACATTCTTGCCGAGTGTGCCCAAGACTGCCAGAGACCAGAAATTTCGCAGCAGACTCTCTCTCTTTGGGACAACTTGTGGCAGGGATTGTTGACACGGGACAAAAACTGTAGGAGCAGCATTAAGTATTTTTTGCATCTTCAGTGGCCATTTTTCGTTGAAAAAACGTTCTTCGTATAGAGATTTTCATTTTGTTAAAATGACATTTAACATTATGTTCTTTGAATGTTTGTCTGGGCCCAAAAAATGTATTTGTTATTGTGAAAATTTTGTTATTTTTGTATTCATTATAGTGGGATTTTACCTGTATACCTTGAACTGCCTGATGCAATTCAGAATATGTGCTTGCATTGCCTATAAAAAAATATGATTTGAGTACACATGGTATAAGAAAATGTTTTGAGTACTTGTGTGCCGCTGGTGCACATTTTGAATCCTGGCAGATGCATAGTCAAATCAGATAATTTCATGGAATACTGAGAGCTGGTCCCCTATATCAGACACTTGGCACACTTTTGTGCCAAGCATCATTTATTACAAGTCATTGCAAAATATAAATGCTGAAGAAACAGAACTGCAGAAATAAAAGTAGTAAAATATACATCCTGAATCAATAGAATTTTTTTGAATTGTGGGTGTACCTGTATAAAAATGGTAAAAGCTCCACCCTTAACAGCCTCCTTGAACCCTAAACCTAAATAGAAACATTTGCTATTCAAAGTGGACATATTCAGTATATTATTAGGCTTATGTTTTAATGTTTAGACCCCAGCTCCTTAACCTCAATTTTACAAATGTTTTTTCTCAGAGTGGTGGCTGTGAGGCTAAGGATCTGCGCTGGTATCCCGAAGGTTGCCGGTTCGAATCCCCGTCACTGCCAAAAAGGCCACTGCTCTGCTGGGCCCTTGAGCAAGGCCCTTAACCTGTAATTGCTCCAGGGGCGCTGTACAATGGCTGACCCTGCGCTCTGACCCCAAGGGGTATGCGAAAACTACCAAATTCCTAATACAAGAAATTGTATAAGGTGAAATAAAAAACAAAACAAAAATTTAGATTTGTTTTCAATCCTATTTTTTGTTAAAATTTGATCTATCTGTATGGAATGATTACAATAAAATCAATAAAATTAAAAAAAAAAAAATTTCATGTGGCAAACTAGGTCTGCTACCCATCTTAAGATGGATTGAAATCGAAGTAATTAATGTAGACTTCATAGTTAATGTTGCAGTGCATTATCTATTGGAATGTATTTTATAATGCATGTAATTATAAAATGCATTGAATTTGTTGTTCTAACAGATGGGGCATCTCAAACAATTGTAGTAATAACATGCATTACAGTACTACAAATGTTTGTGATGCCCCATCTGTTAGACCTATGAATTGCATTTGTCAGTCTGTGTTATGTGCCATTTAGTATGGGATTCATAAAAGTTGAGTTCATGTTTGTGATATGCCATCTGTTGGAATGAAACAAAGCAACTTGGTGGATGCAGAGACACTTGTCTTTTTAATTAAAGTGGATTAATATGGTTGTAAAGATATAACTTTGACTTGAAAAATAGTGGACTTATCCTTTGACCTGAAAATTTTGTTTACTTTTTCAGGATAACTTTTGCCATTTCTTTTTCTCAGTTTATTATCTGAGAGAAGTAATTAAAAATAAGTGTTTGGCCTAACAGCATTGTCTGTATGTTTTTTTTTCTTTGTTTTTGTATGTCTAAGGTTAATTGTAGCTATCTAATTTTTCGAATTTACTAGAGATTGGAATTTTCATTTTTTTTTTCTGCTACATTTTTTATTATGATTGGCATATAATTTCTGAAGTAAATCAACTGGTAGCAAGATTGTTGAGCATAATCATATCTTAAAAATGTAACTGGTTACTGTACTTTTGTGAGACTTAAGTTGTTTAAAATAACCTTCTTGTGCTGTTCCTGTGGAAAGTCATTGAGAACTTCAATTGCTGTGTTTTCTTAAGGCCATGGTCTGTGTGAAAAAAAGTGTGCTTACTTAGAGACAACAGTAATTTGATATCTGGGCATCTGCATCGTACTTTAACTGGTGTCATGCAACTTGAGAACCCATGGAAAAACTATAATTAATATGCCATTTACAAGATATACAGTACAGAATAGTCAACTTTATTATCTTCCATATGTCTAATTTTGGAGTGTTGTTGTGGTGTATGGATGGAAGAATTTCTGTGTTTCTGTACACATGAGAGTTCTACTGCTAGTAGAAGTAATCTTTGTGCAACAATTAAGGTAAAGTTCTACAGTAACTTGGTATGCAGTCATGAAATTAAACATTTGCAAAGAACACACTTCACTTGCTCAATATTTTTAGTAGTTTACTAGAAATGCCAATGTGCATTTTTTTAATTCATTTGCACATCCTGTAATGACAAGGCCAAACCTTAAGGGCTCAGACTAGAGGAGCCATATTAGTACATTTGAAATCTGCCATCGCTGTAGTCTCTTTTCTGCAAAGTGATACCCGTGCCAGATATATGGACTGTGACTGATTATTTTATTGCTTAAAGTTTTTCTCTATTACTTATCTAATGCTGTACATAGTGATGGCTGTACGAAATGTTAATCTCATGTTTTGATTGAGAATGGAGATGTCAAAATTCCTAACACCATTGATGTCCACAGGGACCAACACTAAACAACACCAAAGAATATCAATATGTCTAAGATTACATGAGAATCTTGAGATATTTTTCAATCTGTGAAGTATTTATATATCAGGTGCCTCTGTTCTCCATGACACACAAGATTAAATTTTCACAGCTCTCATTATGTACAACACTGGGTAAGTTAGATAAAAATAATTTTTTTGTGGAGTATTTTTTAAAGGTTTGGTAATGTTGTTACTTATATGTTCATAGCTGTAAACCACAACTGTAGTACTTAAGGGTTTTTCAAAGCGTTTTGTGAAACTACACAAAAACTGGGTTTACAAATTAAGGAACTATTTCAGAATAATGTTCATCAGCTTAAAATTGTGAAGACTTTGAATATCTCATCATCTATAGTACATAATATCATCAAAAGATTCAAACAATCTGGAGAAATCTCTGTGCACGAGGGACAAGGCTAAAAATCAGTATTAGATAACAGTGATCTTTGGGATCTAAGGTGGCACTGCCTCAAAAACAGACATGATTCTGTCATGGAAATCACTGCTCAGAAACACCTCCAGAAATCATTGAACACAGAAGAAGCCATATGTGAACAGGATCTAGTAACGGTGCCACCTTCTCTGGGACAAAGCTCATTTAAATGGACTGAGGCAAAGTGGAAAACTGTTCTGTGGTCAGACAAATCGAAATTTGAAGTTCTTTTTGGAAAACAAGGACACCATGTCCTCTGGACTAAAGAGGAATGGGACCGTCCAGCGTGTTACCAGCGCTCAGTTCAAAAGCCAGCATCTCTGATGGTATGGGGGTGCAGTAGTGCCTATGGAATTGGCAGCTTGCACATCTGGAAAGGCACCATCAATACTGAGAAGTATGTATAGGTTTTAGAACAAAATATGCTCCCATCCAGACAACGTCTTTTTCAGGGAATGCCTTTAAATCTCATACTGCATATATCACAACAGCATGGCTTCGTAGTAGAAGACTCCAGCTGCTGAACTGGTTTGCCTGCAGTCCAGACCTTTCAACAGTTGAAAACATTTGGTGCATCATGAAGCGAAAAATATGACAAAGATGACCCAGGATCATTGAGCAGCTAGAATCCTGTATCAGACAAGAATGGGACAATATTCCTCTCCCAAAAGTCTAGCAACTGGTCACCTAAGTTACCAGATATTTCAGACTGTTGTTAAAAGAAGAGGGGATGCTACACAGTGGAAAACATGGCCCTGTCTCATCTTTTTTGAGACTTGTTGCTGCCATCATATTCAAAAAGACCTTATTCTTAAAATGGTACATTTTCTCATTTTAAATATTTGATGTTTTCTATGTTCTGTTGTAAATAAAATATGAGTTTATGAGATTTGCAAATCATTGCATTCTGTTTTTATTTACATTTTACACAGCATCCCAACTTTTTTGGAATTGGGGTTTGTATTTGATGACCGAGAAAAAAAGTAAATCTTGTGTTTTATGCAGAAAAACATTTATGATGTAACAGAAACCAATAGTGATCAGTGCTGTACATTGCCAAATGATGTGAAAAATGTAAATACTCATTCTACTCATGTCACATAATCAACGTCAAGTTATCCAGTCATATGCTCAATATGTTTAAAACGCATGCAACATTTTTTATAAATATATACTTGTGGAATTATCCATACACATCATAAATAAGAAACCTCAAGCCTCATGTGAGTTACTTTTTGGATTGAAGACCTGTCTCTCCTTCTTTTTTTTTTTTTTTTTTTTTTAGTCAAGAATACTGTCTTCACTTTTACATAATTAGGTAAATTTGAAAGATAATATATACTGTGATTTATTATTTGTGGATATGAATTTGTAATGTTTATCATTGCCCTTATACTGTGGGCCATTATGTGAAATGACTGTAGCTTAAAACCAAAATAAATGTCTTACGATTCATTTGTTTGCAAAAGTAACATTTATTGAAGACATCACATTTTAGCAGATTCACTTTTTCTGAATATATGGTTAAAAGTAAGCACTAGAAATTGAAACTGTTAAATCACCTTATCATATTTGACATTTCTCAACAAGTTCTTGCTGTTTCATTTGTGGCTTACCAGGTATTGATTTTGTAAAACAGTGAGGAATAGGAGCATATTAGTATGGAAGTACTTCCAGTACAGGTCAAATGCATGTGTATAGTGGATGTTGTCTACTTGTGCTTGACTGTTTTAGCCTTGTATTTAAAGCTTCAGTTTAAGAGAGAGAGAGGTTAGTTTAAGACTGGGTTGAAAAGTCTCGTCATTTGCTTAAGCATCTAGCTGTGTGAACCAGGTATAATCATCAAGGTAATGCTATAGAATAGGTAAGCAATTTTGATATTACTATTGTTGCTGTTAACACTATTGTTAATAATATAGTACAAATATTAAAAATGTATACTCTGTATCTGTTGCCAATCCATCTGCAGTGCCATTATTTTTTATCAGGTCTTAAGGTCCCGTGAGATATTACTTCCTATACAGTACTTCTGGAAATCAGTTCAACATTCAACATTCTAGAATGCATTCTTTGTGCATTCCTTGAGTTTGACTCCAGCAAATCTAAGACTAAATGTGCTTTTATTGCCAAATACATAGTAACTGTTGTTGTTGTTATCATGGTAACTTTATGCATTTTATTATAGGTCCTGTATTTAAGTATATTATCTTGTTACAGCTTCCTGAAGCATTGCTATATGAAAGGGACAAAAAAGCAAAATGGCATGGCATCCCAGTTCTTTTGCAGAAGTTGTATGAAAACAGCTATCCTAACTGTGACCTCTCTCAGGTCCATGGTGTAATTAAGGTGAGTTATATTAAAATAGTGTTTGGTCTAGGTTTCCTGGGGTTTTGAGGGAATTGTTATACTGTATGATGCCAGATTTGAGAGTGATGGTGATAAGTTAGAAATAAATAAAAAAAACTCGCAAAACGTACTATTGAGTGATTTGTGGGATAAAAAAATATATAAGTACATCTTATTCATGTCTTCTAATACACACTTGTATTCTGAGGTGAGTCCACCCTTATACTGTGTGAATTCTACAATGACTGAGCATATAGCATGGCAGATTTTAGGAATAAAATAGCCTCTTTAGCACTAGGTCTTGGATTATGTAAAGACCAAGGTAGGCTACTGAAGGCTTACGTGCTTTGTATGATTTCCTGCCAGAGGCAGTTGCTTAAATCTATAGTTGTTAATGCATTGGGGTTTATTTCTAAAATTCCATAAATGTCTAAAAAATGCAATATCGGACAAGAGCAGAATTTGTTATGTTGATGTTTTAAAATGGTGTATTTGACACATCAATGTTGAAAAGAATCATGTATATAAAATGGAGATAGATGAACTTGTGAGGCAGGTGTGAATCAATGAAGATAAAAATGTCATCTGTAAATTAAAACTTTTCATGGTTTGCACACTGCCACTCTGGGCGGATTTTGATAACCTGAAAAACAATTCCAGAAGATAAGCTCATTTTTTGGCTTAAAAATGAGAAGCAGATTCATGAGATATGTTTTTAGTTGTTTTGCAAAATGCAGCTTTTATGACTAAAAAGCAGACTTCAAATCACTATCATAAACAATTCTTTTATAAGCAGATTTTTGACGAGCTTTTGATAACTAGAAAGAAATTGCAACCCAGTAACTGCCCCCCACTTTGAAATAATGTGACCTAATTATAATAGAACATTCTCATAGCTGGTCAACAAAACAGAACAGTCAAGTAAGCAGCAAAGTGAAAAATGTTTAAAAGTAATAGAATTACAACTAGTACTACTCCTCACTTAAAATGGCCAGTCTTTTATTAGAAAATACTGTATATATAATGATATTGGTGAATTATTGATGCATTAATCAACACTACTTCATCATATCTGAAGAATTCCGGGTATATATCCCATACTAAGTGTAATAGGATTGGCATCCACACTGTACCTGATACTACCAGGGTGCCCTTTAGCCACTGTAGTACTGGTCTGGAATCATCGGGTTTGAAAAACAAATTTCTCAATTATTTTTAAATCTTTGGCAGCAATAAAACAAATACATTCCCTTTTTTGGCCAGCAAGCACATGTTTGAAAAGACTGTTGGCTAGTCTTTTTCCTTTTGCTTATAAAATTAGATTTTTTGTTGGCTTAATAATGTGGTCTTTATAAATGACTTGTTTTTTTGTCTTAGAGTTCTTTATTGATTCTTAATTGAGAAAAATTATATTTACAGGAGATATCTTCCTTGCTGTCTATGGAAGCAATGGCATTTGTCACAGAAGACCGAAAGACAGCTCAGGAATCCACCTATCCAAACACTTACACTTTTGACCTTTTTGGAGGTGTTGATGTAAGTTTATGTTTGAATGAGAATACACTGAACTCCATTGGTTGAATAAAGACACTTCAGAAATAGTGTTGTGCAAGTTTTATATATGAGCATAAGAATAACTTTGAAAGGATACAGGTGGCAAGTGTCAGGAATGTGGTTGGAGCAACACAAAAAAGTTTAATTGATAAGTTGCAAACTCTTGTCTACCTATCACTCTATTAGGTATTCTTTTTTGAAGATAATTTAATATATCTATGTTGAATTTTTAACAAAACTGAGAGGAAAGGAGGCTATTGAGTTTAATAAGGTACAAAATAATAAAGTGTTAAAAATACAAGTACTTTTTTTCCTTAAGCTATTTTAAATAACAAGTATTCTTTCTAAAGAATTGGCAGAATATTTTGGAATCTACTGTTATTGTTGTTGATGAAATATAAAAAAAAATTGATGAAATATCAGTTATTTGGACATTTGTTTTTCAGCCTGTTTATTAGGGCTTCAATCAAAGTTATATAAATTCTTTAAAGAGAGAATTGGAGAATTGTATTTCTAAAAATGGGTGGCAGGATAGGACTGTACCACTATACTATGTTTGAATCCTAGTACTGGCTATGTCTGTAGAGTTTGCATGTTCTCTCTTAGCCTGTGTGTGTATGTTTATTTGGGTACTCCAGTTTGATTCTGTGACCTAAAACTAGCCCTTTTTAACTGAGAATTGGTGTGTGTGTGTGAATGTGTTCAGTGATGGGCTTGTTTAGTTCCTGGTTAGAGTTTGATGCTAATGAGAGACTTTCCAGTTCCCAAGATCCTGGGTAGGTTTTTATAAGTTCAAAATTTGATGGAGTGTATCTTTTTTAGGTGAATATTGATAATGTTATCGGTAAATGTTGTGGCGAGTGGCTGGGGGCGGTACCCAGCTGGGACACCCGGAAGGACCATAGGAGGGATTACGCCTCCTCCAGACCATGAGGGGGTGACCGCCCTGGTGGCTATGGGGACCACGGGAAAGGAGCATAGAAGCTCAACCCTATAGGGGCCCGTGGTCACCACAAAGGGGCGCCCAGATGCCTGAGGAGCCGTGGCCCTCGGCACTTCCGCCACACAGGGAGTGCCGGCAGGATCTTGTTGGGAGGCACCTGGAGCACGTCCGGGTGGATATAAAAGGGGCCGCCTCCCTCCATTCGATGGCTGGAGTCGGGTGGAAGAGGACGGAGCTCGGAGGAGAGGAATGGAGAGAGAGAGAGAGAGAGATTGGAAAGGCCTGGACTAAAGGGTGTTTGGTGCTGGGGCGCTGGGTTATGTGCTGTTTATTTGTGTAAATATGAATAAATGTGTGTGTGTTTTGGAACCATCGGTGTCTGCCTGTCTGTGTCCGGGTCGACTACCGCAATGTATAATAAATCTTGAACAATTCGAGGTGCTTGGTTTAGTGAAATTGTGCCATTTTGATTGCTGAAGATGAAAACAAGGAAGCAAATTCTAACTAGTAAATTATGGTGCCAGTATATGTGTGTGTGTGTGTGTGTGTGTAATAGAAAATATATATACAGTGTGTGTGTGTGTGTGTATGTATATATATATATATATACACACAGTGATCCCTCGCTATATCGCGCTTCGCCTTTCGCAGCTTCACTCCATCGCAGATTTTATATGTAAGCATATTTAAATATACATCGCGGATTTTTCGCTGCTTCGCGGGTTTCTGCGGACAATGGGTCTTTTAATTTCTGATACATGCTTCCTCAGTTGGTTTGCCCAGTTGATTTCATACAAGGGACGCTATTGGCAGATGGCTGAGGAGCTACCCAACTTACTTTCTCTCTCTCTCTCTCTCTCTCTCTCTCTCTCTCTCTCTCTTGCACTGACGTAGGGGGGTGTGAGCAGGGGGGCTGTTCGCACACCTAGACGATAGGGACGTTACTACCTTCTGTGTGCAGCTGCTTCCTGAAGGACATGCTGCACGGTGCTTCGCATACTTAAAAGCTCGAAGGGCACGTATTGATTTTTGCTTGAAAAACAAACTCTCTCTCTCTCTCTCTCTCTCTCTCTTTTTGTGTGCTCCTGACGGAGGGGGTGTGAGCTGCTTTGTGCCGAGGTGCTTCGCATACTTAAAAGGCAAACAGCCCTATTGATTTGTTTGCTTTTGTCTCTCTCTATCTCTGTGACATGATCTGCTCCTGACAGGCACTCCTTTGAAGAGGAAGATATGTTTGCATTCTTTTAATTGTGAGATGGAACTGTCATCTCTGTCTTGTCATGGAGCACAGTTTAAACTTTTGAAAAAGAGACAAATGTTTGTTTGCAGTGTTTGAATAACGCTCCTGTCTCTCTACAACCTCCTGTGTTTCTGCGCAAATCTGTGACCCAAGCATGACAATATAAAAATAACCATATAAACATATGGTTTCTACTTCACGGATTTTATTTCGCGGGTGGCTGTGGAACACAACCCCCGCGATGGAGGAAGGATTACTGTACCAGTAAACCCCCGAATCTCTAAAGAATCGCAAATCCAAGAATGGCAATTACTTTCTGTTCCCTCCAATCTTTGTAGGGATGAAAAATCATGGAGGGTGGGAGCGTCCTGGGAAAGTTTTCATTTAATTAAATAAATATATTTGTACTAAAGCGGTTTCTTTTTGGAGCCGTGACTCCTTTGGTTCTGGTGTTTCAGAAGCGCGTTGTAGGCACCTTCGTTCATTGTTTTTATTTATGCAGTCTTGTTTTTGTTTTTCTACAGGTGTGTTGTTAGCTAGAAGTCGTTTGCTGTTAGGAATCATAATTGAACTTACTTTTAACACTGAATTACCTTAATGTGATTCAAATAAGCCACACTGACAGCTGCCACACTGAGTGCTGGCACAGTGGATTAGAGCACACTGACTGGTGGCACTGTGTAGTGGAGTAGCTGCTGGTACTGTGGAGTGGAGAACACTGACCACTGGCACTGTGGAGTAGCTGACTGCTGGCACTGTCAGTAGTCACCACTACCTCGAGTTTAAATACATGGACATGTATAGATTTACGGCGCATTCACTGTGTTTCCCAGTCGACACGATACGTCAGCGTGTCAGCCTTATTGCGAGTGGCAAAAATGCCATTTAAACCAATACAGGTAGACGTGGAAACCGGGTTTTCTGATGAAAAAACAATAACGTTTAAAACAGTATCGTTTACATACAACAGATTTTGGCGAATCGTATAAATGCAATTATTTATATCCATTTATACACTAATAATGGAAATTATTAAATAAAAATAATTTTAATTATTATTAAATAATTCCTCCCATATAAGTAACATTTCGGGGACTGCCTTCTTCTATCTTCGAAACATTTCCAGACTTTGTCCTGTTCTTACGCAACACAGTACTGAAGTACAGTAATCCCTCCTCCATCGCGGGGGTTGCGTTCCAGAGCCACCCGCGAAATAAGAAAATCCGCGAAGTAGAAACCATATGTTTATATGGTTATTTTTATATTGTCATGCTTGGGTCACAGATTTGCGCAGAAACACAGGAGGTTGTAGAGAGACAGGAACGTTATTCAAACACTGCAAACAAACATTTGTCTCTTTTTCAAAAGTTTAAACTGTGCTCCATGACAAGACAGAGATGACAGTTCAGTCTCACAATTAAAAGAATGCAAACATATCTTCCTCTTCAAAGGAGCAAACAAATCAATAGGGCTGTTTGGCTTTTAAGTATGCGAAGCACCGCGGCACAAAGCTGTTGAAGGTGGCAGCTCACACCCCCTCTGTCAGGAGCAGAGAGAGAGAGAGAGAGAGACAGATAAAAAAAATCAATACGTGCCCTTCGAGCTTTTAAGTATGCGAAGCACCGTGCAGCATGTCGCTTCACGAAGCAGCTGCACAGAAGGTAGCCAACGTGAAGATAATCTTTCAGCATTTTTAGACGAGCGTCCGTATCGTCTAGGTGTGCGAACAGCCCCCCTGCTCACACCCCCTACGTCAGGATCAGAGAAAGTCAGCATAAGAGAGACAGAGAAAAGTAAGTTGGGTAGCTTCTCAGCCATCTGCCAATAGCGTCCCTTGTATGAAATCAACTGGGCAAACCAACTGAGGAAGCATGTACCAGAAATTAAAAGACCCATTGTCCGCAGAAATCCGTGAACCAGCAAAAAATCCGCGATATATATTTAAATATGCTTACATATAAAATCCGCGATAGAGTGAAGCCGCGAAAGGCAAAGCGCGATATAGCGAGGGATCACTGTATTGGTTAATGCCTGAGTCACCTCACGTATAGATTACTGTAATGCTATTCTATCTGGCATCCCACAAAAACTTATCCATCGCTTACAACTTCTTCAAAATTCTACTGTCAGGATAATATCCTGCTGTTCTAAATCCACTGAACATATTACACCCATTATCTCTCAACTTCACTGGCTCCCTGTTAACTACAGAATACAATACTAAATACCGCTCTTAATATTTAAAGTTCTCCACAACCTCACTGATCTCCTACAGACTTACAGTCTGTCTCGCTCACTCAGATCCCGTAATTTGAGAGTATTCAGTCTGGCAATATGGTGCAGCCTTAGTTTGTGGAAGACAGACACAACTAAAGACATGAGCATAAAATGATAGTTGTCAATTTCAAACTGTGTTTCCTCAATGTGCTCCATGAGAAAAAACATCAAGTTTGAGAAATGTTAACCGCTAACAACAATCTACATAGTTAGTGACTAAATACGTTTAGCCAAAACATTGTTTGGAGGCTCACTTGAGCACATAAATGCATACCTTTGCTAGCTTAGCCTGGCTTAGCTAAAGATTATAAAATGGAATTTTCTAATGGCCAAATATAACCAAAACAATTGTTCAGCCTTACCTATCAAATGTAATCCCCCAGGATCTGGTTTGGAGCGTACGGCGGTCTGTACAATCCCAAGCAGCATATTATTCGTTATTTCACTCCACAGCAGTGCCACTCACAATATGGCAGTGACGTTGACGTACGATTCTGCTGGTCATGAGGCATCTAGTTATTCTAGGTCTATGTTTAAATATGTCACCATGGCAACTTGTTGGTGTGCATGCTTTACATCAAGTTTAGTTTGCAGATTGTGTTGTGTTTGGGTGCTACTTACTAACTCTGGGAAGCCGCTGGGTTTGACTCTGGGGCGCTGTGCGTGTGCGCTTTTGGCACAGGTTACGTCTGGCATCCGTGCATATATACAACCTTTGTAAACATTACTAAACGAAGGTTGTATACGCGGTGGTGTGCGCGTTCGGGCGGCGGTTGTATTGTGACCTGAAGTTTAGTTTACAGGTTGTGTTGTTTGGGCGCCACCTACTGAGTCTGGGAAGCCGCTGGGTTTGACTCTGGGGCGCAGGTGCTTCGGTGCGTCTGGCCTCTGGGATCCGTGCATATATACAACCTTCGTTTATATATATATATATATATATATATATACACACACACATACAGTAATCCCTCCTCCATCACGGGGGTTGCGTTCCAGAGCCACCCGCGAAATAAGAAAATCCGTGAAGTAGAAACCATATGTTTATATGGTTATTTTTATATTGTCATGCTTGGGTCACAGATTTGCGCAGAAACACAGGAGGTTGTAGAGAGACAGGAACGTTATTCAAACACTGCAAACAAACATTTGTCTCTTTTTCAAAAGTTTAATCTGTGCTCCATGACAAGACAGAGATGACAGTTCCATCTCACAATTAAAAGAATGCAAACATATCTTCCTCTTCAAAGGAGTGCCTGTCAGGAGCAGATCATGTCACAGAGATAGAGAGAGACAAAAGCAAACAAATCAATAGGGCTGTTTGCCTTTTAAGTATGTGAAGCACCTCGGCACAAAGCAGCTCACACCCCCTCCGTCAGGAACAGACAAAAAGAGAGAGAGAGAGAGAGAGAGAGTTTGTTTTTCAAGCAAAAATCAATACGTGCCCTTCGAGCTTTTAAGTATGCGAAGCACCGTGCAGCATGTCCTTCAGGAAGCAGCTGCACACAGAAGGTAGTAACGTCCCTATCGTCTAGGTGTGCGAACAGCCCCCCTGCTCACACCCCCCTACGTCAGCGCGAGAGAGAGAGAGAAAGTAAGTTGGGTAGCTCCTCAGCCATCTGCCAATAGCGTCCCTTGTATGAAATCAACTGGGCAAACCAACTGAGGAAGCATGTACCAGAAATTAAAAGACCCATTGTCCGCAGAAATCCGCGAACCAGCAAAAAATCCACGATATATATTTAAATATGCTTACATATAAAATCCGCGATGGAGTGAAGCCGCGAAAGGCGAAGCGCGATATAGTGAGGGATTACTGTATATATTTTAAAGGTCAAACGAGCCAGAGAATAACTTTTTAATTATTTCTCTTCTTTTGAGTAGTCAGCAATTCTAATTTTCTTTGTTCATTCCCTGTTTGAACAGTGATTTTAAAATCCTTATAGTAAAATATCTGAATTTTTTTTTTTTTTGCGTGTGAAATTCAAACTCCCAACTGTTCTCTGTATATGGAAGTTTTTTTTTTTTTTTTTTTTAATTTATAAAAGTGGGGAAAAAAGCCAAATACCTTT
The DNA here is from genome assembly GCF_900747795.2 of Erpetoichthys calabaricus. Classification (NCBI taxonomy): domain Eukaryota; kingdom Metazoa; phylum Chordata; class Cladistia; order Polypteriformes; family Polypteridae; genus Erpetoichthys; species Erpetoichthys calabaricus. Next base: position 92,597,839 of record NC_041403.2, on the reverse strand, counting down.
AACAGTAAAACTTCTAGCTGAATAGGCATTTGTGTTTATGCTACATTTTAAAAGATGTATTTATTGAAGGCATAGGAACACAGCTATACAGGCTGTAGAAGATATATAGGCCAGGCATATCCCTGTATTTTCAAAAATTCAATGCGCTGCCAGTATTTGTTTAACCAAGTGAAAACGAAACTGCCCACTAAATTGTAAACAGACTTAAATATGGAAGTTAAACATTTGAAAAATGGGCCTGTGTATGCTACATTATTTTTTTCTGTGCACACAAACTTGTTTTCATGTTGTTGATTTTGCAAGCTGGATTGACTCAACCCTCAAACACTTTTCCAATCCGTGTGAGCTTTTTAATTTGAGAAATTTACAGCCCAAGGTTAAATAAATGGTGGGTTCCAACTCTTTCTTGAAATTCAGATATGAAAAGGGGAACAGTTACTATACTTTCATAATCTTAAAAAGCAAAGTATATACTTTATTATATAATTACATAGATAAATTCAATATAATCCAATGTAATTTTGTCATAAATAGTACTAAATAGTGGCTTGTAAAGAAAGCACATTTAGTGGGATGTAATTTATTTCACCATTTTTGTATCTGTACTGCCTAATAGTGATTGCAGGGGAATCAAAAGCAACTTTCTGAAATTTCGATTATGTCTAAACATTCCTTTGAAATAATGATACTTAAATGTGACTGATCTGGGAGTGATTTTATAGCTTTCTGGGAGTGATTTTATAGCTTTATTAATGTGTATTATGAGTGTATCTGTGTAAGGGTGTTAATAAACCATTAACCCTTTAGAGTAATTTAATAAATAATAACCTGTCAACATTGGCAGTATTGTGCTTGCTAATGAATGTTTATATTTTTATTTTATTAAGCTTTTGGTTGAAATTCTTATGAGACCCACAACTGCCCAGAAGAAGAAACTAAAAAGTAAGTTGAGTTTCTATAATCAAATTTTTATTCAGATTCTGCCCATTGTTGAAATGGCAACTCGCCATTTTAAATTGCCTTTCATTAATTATTACTCACTTTCTCTGTCTTAATTTACTTGAAACATGAAACAAGTAACTGCCTACCTGGATGACTCAACAATGCACATTTTAGCTGTTGGATTAGATTTAATAAAAATCAATAATTTATGAGTTTGGGATTACTTACACTCATTTCCATTTTTTCTGTCTCTTTTTTTCCCTCCTCAGTGAGTGATGAACTGGTGAAGGATTGCTTAAGTGTTCTGTATAACTGCTGCATATGTGTAAGTTAACCTGCCTGAGAAGCCAATATTTGGGGCATGATGCATTCATCTCATTTTATTAGTGATTGTGATAAACAGTAGTATGAGTGGGCACTGTAACATATAAAGCAATCTTTGTCATTTTGTGTAAGCGCAGTAATACAGGCTCAAAAAGATATGAAAACAGTTCTGCACAAGCTAATTTAAAAATGGGAATAACTGGTTTATGGTTGTCAATTTTATAGTGCAGGGGTGGGCAAAGACATTCCTGGAGGGCCGCAGTGGCTGCAGGTTTTTGTTCTAACCCAATTGCTTAATAAGAAGCACTTATTGCTCTAGAAACACTTCTGCTTCATTTTAGTTGTCTCCATCATTAAGATTTTGAACCCTTATTGCTTATTTAAGTCTTAAACAGCTGCATTCTCTGTTTTTAATTGCTCCTTATTAGCAATAAAATGCAAATGACAAAAGAAACCCAAGTTATCTATTTTGCTTGTTACCCTTTACACCTGTGTGTATTTATCGTGCACTATTTGGTTTAATTAAATACTTGGAAGGAAGGAAAGAGAAGAGAAAAAAGTGAAGGATTGAGAATTACCCATCCATTTTACACTTCAAAGTATTTGGATGATATCCTTAGAATGGAAAAAAAATCTAGGATATGAGAATGACTTGACAAAGCAGAGTTAAACACTAATAAGCCATGAAATGTAATTATTGGCAAGGATTGTTTTCTAATTAAGCGACTGGGTTGGAACAAAAACCCGCAGCCACTGCGGCCCTCCAGGAATGACTTTGCCCACCCCTGTTATAGTGTCATTGATTGTGTTTCTTCATTTGTCAGCTTACCAAAAAAATAAAGTTTCAACTGCAAAAGAAAGGGAGTAAATTAATTTGTGAAGATTGAATTAACTGTTAAAAATTATGCTTTAGAACTGGGCAGGTTGTTCTTGACCAGTAACCTACCCCACCAGGATAGTACATGCATATATGATACTGGGGAATTAACTGTTCAATGAATGCTGTGAATGCCTCTTCCATTTGTAAGGATGGCATTGTCCTGCTTTTGGATCAGAAATGTTGGAGGTGTTCACAGAGGGGTCTTGTTGCAAGACCAATAGCATGTAGCCTGTCACTGATGCCAGATGTGAAACAATCTCTCAGATTACTATGTTTGATGTATTAATCCTCTTTTGTTGTGGTCACTTGTGGTTTGCATTTCTTTTTTCCATGCATAGATAAGTGATGTTTTACTAATAGAATTTTTTGAACAGTAGTTCCCTTCCTTATTTTATGGTAGTTCATACAGGTTGAGTATCTGTAATTCAAAATTCCAAAATCCATAATGCTCTGAAACATTTTGAGCCCCGATGTGACATCACATGTGAAAAATTTCATGCCTGGGTCTCTTTTGTAAAACACTTCTTAAATTAGAACTTGAAAATATACATACACCAAAAAACATGCAAATACAAATGCCATAAAAATCAGATTCATAAAATGTTATGTCCACACATATATACACTGTTTAACTTTATAAATCTCGGTTGTAAATGTGTCCCGTTTGAAGCTCAGACACATGATTCAGGATTTGGTGGTTGGGGTATCCAACAAAGCATGAGGAGACAGAGGAACCAACACATGATCAACGATGGAGCAGTTTGTAGGATTGGAGAGTCATGTGAAGCATCAGGTGCCTCTAAGCAATGAAACAGTTGACCAACTTTGTGCCTTGTGAAGTAACACCTATACAGCAGTTCAAAAGATAGAAAGATAGATACTTTATTAATCCCAAGGGGAAATTCACATACTCCAGCAGCAGCATACTGATACAAAAAACATATTAAATTAAAGAGTAATAAAAAATTCAGGTATACAGACAGACAATAACTTTGAATAATGTTAACGTTTACCCCCCCGGGTGGAATTGAAGAGTCGCATAGTTTGGGGGAGGAACTATCTCCTCAGTCTGTCAGTGGAGCAAGACACTGACAGCAGTCTGTCGCTGAAGCTGCTCTTCTGTCTGGAGATGACACTGTTTAGTGGATGCATTGGATTCTCCATAATTGATAGGAGCCTTTTGAGTGCCCGTCGCGCTGCCACGGATGTCAAACTGTCCAGCTCCATGCCTACAATAGAGCTTGCCTTCCTCACCAGTTTGTCCAGGCGTGAGGCATCCTTCTTCTTAATGCTGCCTCCCCAGCACACCACGGCATAGAAGAGGGCACTCGCCACAACTGTCTGATAGAACATCTGTAGCATCTTATTGCAGATGTTGAAGGACGCCAGTCTTCTAAGGAAGTATAGCCGGCTCTGTCCTCTCTTGCACAGAGAATCAGTATTGGCAGTCCAGTCCAATTTATCATCCAGCTGCACTCCCAGGTATTTATACGTCTGTACCCTCTGCACACAGTCACCTCTGATGATCACGGGGTCCAGGAGGGGTCTAGGCCTCCTAAAATTCACCACCAGCTCCTTGGTTTTGCTGGTGTTCAAGTGTAGGTGGTTTGAGTCGCACCATTTAACAAAGTCCTTGATGAGGTTCCTACACACCTCCTCCTGCCCACTCCTGATGCAGCCCACGATAGCAGTGTCGTCAGCGAACTTTTGCACGTGGCAGGACTCCGAGTTGTATTGGAAGTCCGATGTATATAGGCTGAAAAGGACCGGAGAAAGTACAGTCCCCTGCGGCGCTCCTGTGTTGCTGACCACAATGTCAGACCTGCAGTTCCCGAGACGCACATACTGAGGTCTGTTTGTAAGATAGTCCACGATCCATGCCACCAGGTATGAATCTACTCCCATCTCTGTCAGCTTGTCCCTAAGGAGCAGAGGTTGGATGGTATTGAAGGCGCTAGAGAAGTCCAGAAACATAATTCTTACAGCACCACTGCCTCTCTCCAAGTGGGAGAGGGATCAGTGTAGCATATAGATGATGGCATCCTCCGCTCCCACCTTCTCCTGGTATGCGAACTGCAGAGGGTCGAGGGCGTGGCGTACCTGTGGCCTCAGGTGGTGAAGCAGCAGCCGCTCCATCGTCTTCATCACATGTGACGTCAGAGCGACAGTCCGGAAGTGCTGTGCGGCACCGTTAAAATTAACTGGCATGCAGTTGTACAGCTTAGAGGGAAAATAGATTGTACTACCTCTCCTCTGTGTCCTGGGAATTAATAGAAAGTCACTATTTACAGTTAACAAAAGTAGCTTCATTCATGTCAGGTGCCTTTATTGCTCGTAGAAGTTCAGTAAATGGCTCTGATTATGTCAGGAAAACCCGACAGTGCTGCAAATTGCTTCTTTATGTTGGCAAAACATGCTAAATTTATCTTAGTGCTGTGCAATATATCACATTTTTTGATTCAGTTCAACATTTAAGAAAAATCAATATATAAAAGCTAACATTGTGATGTTTAGCAATTTTATTTGATTTTCCACTATGACTGAATGTTAAACAAATTCTGTGAAATCTCCAGTGTTGCTCCTAAGCATGTTTACGTTGACTCTGCCCATGTCACCTGGTGGCGGTGTGTGGGCAAAAAAAAAATGGAGCAAGAATCAGAAGAGGAAGAGTTTAGAAACGGATACACTTAGCTTTGCTATTTGGAAACTGTTTGGTTTTAACTGGGATGACAGTTCAAGCAAACAATATCTATAGATAAAACATCTTGGTGCATAAGATGAGGTCGCAAATGCACAGACATTGCCTGAAATGTGCCCCCTCTTTTCTGTGTCTTTTCTGCTAAGCAATCTTACATAAAGTGTTTGCTGTTCCGCTGCATACCATATTAGCGGACAAGCAGCAGGCAGGTGGAACTGCAGTCACTACCGCATTGCATTACAAAACAGTTTGAGCAACTTAGGTTTAACCCTAAAAACACACTTGGATAGTTACACTAACCGTTAATTAACATCACACTTGAAGAGAGACCTCCACGCGGCGCAAGTCTTCCATCGATTTTACATGCTGTCCATTTGAGGGGTTTTTTTTGTGTGTTTGTGTGTGAATGATTCACAATGTCCACGTATCATTTATGGGGAAAACTGCAGTACTGGCCATTTTAAGTTTCTATTTTTTATTTAGCTACTGAATTGAGCTTCCTAATTACAATAAAGGATATTCATCATGTAGCTTGTTCTTTTTGTGTTAGTATGTATAAATATATAGTCTTGCTGACCTTTGAATCTGTTGAATCTGGTACTATTTATTGTGGTGAAACAAAGCTGTTGACACCTCACAGGGAGCTTTCATTTGTATTGCAGGAAAATATATTAAGTTTAACCCATGACACCATCTCTTCTGCTATAACCAGCTAAAACTGTTTAACTAACATAGCCTGCAAGGGAAGGGATGAAAGAATGACATAGTTAAAGGTACCACAGCTCTAGTTTGAAATGTCAAAATGAAAATCACAGATACAGTGAAAGAATGTAATAATTTTCGGATTGTTATGAAGGGCGAATAACACTAATATGTAAAATAGTTTACATATATTGCCATGGCAGTGTTGTATACTAAATACAGTTTGAGTGGGTATGGAGTACTGATCACTGTTTCATTGCGTGTTCACTGTTATGGCATACATTGAATTTAAAACTGTGTAGCATTGGTGCACAGACGATATTGCATTTAATTTAACATGCTTCAGTGAGAAAGAGTTGTTTCTCATAACATTATTTTAAACTGGGTTGACACTTCAGTCTACTGGTAGTGTAAAGGACATGTTTTTTTGATTACCGAGACTTTTAAGAACAGCAGAAAATATTAAAAGGTTGGGACAAGGTAGATGTTAGGCACGATGTCAAAACATTAGAACAATCTACACAAGAATACGCCTTTCAGCCCAGCAAACCTCGTCCTACTAATCCACTTAATTCTTCAAAAGTAACATTAGTCTAGTTTCGAAAGTCCCTAAAGACCTACAGTCTACCACACTACTTTTTAGCTTATTCCATGTGTCTATGGTTCTCTGTGTAAAGAGAAACTGTCCCTGTGTTTTGTATGAATTCCTTATAAAATAGTCTTGATTGATCCACTGCACAGTACTAATCCTTATATATAATTTGATAGTATCTGTATGTATGGTGTTCACGTCAATACCTCGTATGTATGACGATGTATGGTGTTCGCGTCAATACCCCATATGTATGATGTTCGCGTCGATACCTCGACTCAATACAAGTTAGAACCATGCAATGGGACTCTGCCTCTGTACTTAGAACATAACGTGGCAAACGCGGACGCAGTATTACATGATTGGCTAAGAATGTTCGAATGCTGCAGTGACGCCGCTGGACAGCCCAGTATGGCAAGTCGGTGTTGGTTCAACAGAGTGTGGTACAGAAAGTAGAGCTGCAGATGAGGATCTGAGTGAGCGAGAGGGGTGTCAGTTTGTAGGAGATCAGTGAGATTGTGGAGAGCTTTAAATGTTAAGAGCGGTATTTTGTATTGTATTCTGTAGTTAACAGGGAGCCAGTAAAGTTGAGAATCGGTGTAATATGTTCAGTGGATTTAGAACAGCAGGTTATTATCCTGGCAGCAGAATTTTGAAGAAGTTGTAAGCGATGGATACGTTTTTGTGGGATGCCAGATAGAATAGCATTACAGTAATCTATACGTGAGGTGACTCAGGCATTAATCAATAATTCATTACTGTGTTGCGTAAGAACAGGACAAAGCCTAGAAATGTTTCGGAGATGGAAGAAGGCAGTCCACAAAATGTTACTTATATGGGAGGAATTATTTAATAATAATAATAATATAATTATTATTAGTAGTAGTATTTAATAATTGCCTTTATTAGTGTATAAATGGATATACATAATTACATTTAAATGATTCGCCAAAATCTGTTGTACATAAACGATACTGTTTTAAACGTTGTTTTTTCATCAGAAAACCCAGTTTCCACGTCTGTGTATTAGTTTAAATGGCACTTTTACCACTCGCAATAGGGCGGACGCGCTGACGTATCGTGTCGACTGGGCAACACAGTGAATGTGGCGTCTATCTATATATGTCTATGATTTGTTTGCTTTCCGACGTAGTGTAAATAAAGTAAATTAATCTCACTGTGGTGCGTATTACGTACGTAATACCATGTAACACATTATAATTGTCCTGCTTTACGCGAATATACCCATGCCACCGAAAAAAAAAAGACGTACAATTCCACGGTCCACTTCAGATGCCAGAGAAAAGTCTATTTCAAGGGCGTCTCAAACGCCACAGCAGACACAAGTGGACGAACTTACAATAAAATGTGAACCAGAAAACTGTTTGTTCTATTTCTATGTTCTGTTTCTTTCATTTGGGAAATTCACCAGTTATAGATTCCCGGGCAATGACGGATACTCCTGCTAGTTCCCTTCATAATTTTAAATGCTTCAATCATGTCTCCTCTTAATCTTCTTTTGCTTAAACTGAAAAGGCTCAGGTTTTTTAATCTTTCCTATAATTCATCCCCTGTAGCCAGAAATCAGCCTAGTCGTTCTTGGCTGAACTTATTTTAGCGCTGCTATCTCCTTTTTGTACCCTGGAGACTAAAACTGCACACAGTACTCCAGATGAGGCCTCACCAGTGTGTTGTAAAACTTGAGCCTAACCTCACTGGACTTGTTTGTACACTATACATTGTGTTATATAATTAAACATTTTGTTAGTCTTCTTAATGGCTTCTGAACACTGTCTGGCAGCGGATGACTCCTAAATCCCTCTCATAAAGAGTACATTCAATTTTGAGCTCTCCCATTGTGTATTCAAAGCTAACATTTTTACTTCCTGCGTGTAATACTTGAGTTTTACTTACATGAAATTTAATCTGCCACAGATCTGCCCAAGCCTGTATGCTGTCCAAGTCCCTCTGTAATAATTCAGCAGATTCTAGATTATCTGCCAGTCCACCTAGCTTGGTATCATCTGCAGACTTAACCAACTTGTTATTTATATTCATATTCAATTCATTTATTTATATTAAAAATAATGGCCATCTTAGCACTGATACCTGTGGGACACCACTCTTAACATTAGTCAGTTCTGATATGGCACCTCACACCATCATCCTGTGCTTCCTACATCTGAGCCAATTTTACACCCATGTACAAACGACACCATGAATTCCCAGTTCCTTTAGTTTGCTGCTCAGCCTCTCATGTGGCACTTTATTAAATGCTTTCTGAAAGGCAAGATAAATATCATATGCTCCACTTTGATCACATCCTTTTGTTGTTTCGTCAGTATTCCAGCATATTGGTAAAATCTGACCTCCCTCTTCTGAACCCATGCCGAGCATTAAGTAAAACTCCTGTTCTTGCCATTTGTTGCTTAATCTTATCCTTATTAATTGCTTCTATTTACCTGTGATGCACGTTAAGCTTACTGGCCTATAGTTGCTTGGATCGGTCCAGTCTCCCTTTTTATATAACAGGGTAATATTTGCCATTTTCCAGTCCTTCAGAATTTTCCCAGTGTGCAGTGACTTCCTAAAAATATGCGTCAATGGTTTAGAAAATGGATGGATGGATGGTTTATATATGTACTCACTAACGTTTAAGAACTTGAGGGTAAATTTATCTGGTGCTGATGATTTGTTTGATACCAGCCTATTTAATCTAAGCAGTACTTCTCTCCCTATACAATTTCCAACTCACTCAGTACCTCCTAAGTACAGTAATCCCTCCTCCATCCCGGGGGTTGCGTTCCAGAGCCACCCGCGAAATAAGAAAATCCGCGAAGTAGAAACCATATGTTTATATGGTTATTTTTATATTGTCATGCTTGGGTCACAGATTTGCGCAGAAACACAGGAGGTTGTAGAGAGACAGGAACGTTATTCAAACACTGCAAACAAACATTTGTCTCTTTTTCAAAAGTTTAAACTGTGCTCCATGACAAGACAGAGATGACAGTTCCGTCTCACAATTAAAAGAATGCAAACATATCTTCCTCTTCAAAGGAGTGCGCGTCAGGAGCAGATAATGTCAGAGAGATAGAGAAAAGCAAACAAATCAATAGGGCTGTTTGGCTTTTAAGTATGCGAAGCACCGCGGCACAAAGCTGTTGAAGGCGGCAGCTCACACCCCCTCCGTCAGGAGCAGAGAGAGACAGACAGAGAAAAACAAACAAGCACAAATCAATACGTGCCCTTCGAGCTTTTAAGTATGCGAAGCACCGTGCAGCATGTCGCTTCAGGAAGCAGCTGCACAGAAGGTAGCAATGTGAATATAATCTTTCAGCATTTTTAGACGATCGTCCGTATCGTCTAGGTTTGCGAATAGCCCCCCTGCTCAATCCCCCTACGTCAGGATCAGAAAAAGTCAGCGCAAGAGAGAGAGGGAGAAAAGTAAGTTGGGTAGCTTCTCAGCCATCTGCCAATAGCGTCCCTTGTATGAAATCAACTGGGCAAACCAACTGAGGAAGCATGTACCAGAAATTAAAAGACCCATTGTCCACAGAAATCCGCGAACCAGCAAAAAATCCGCGATATATATTTAAATATGCTTACATATAAAATCCACGATTGAGTGAAGCCGCGAAAGGCGAAGCGCGATATAGCGAGGGATTACTGTACTCCTTTTTTTGGATTGGCTCATGCTTTTGGCTCTCTTCCCTTTCTCTTAGGCTGGGGTTGAATTCTGGTTTGTTAAGTAAGACATGTTCATATGGAATGTTGTTTTCTTTGAATAAAATCAGTAAAATAATAAAAAAAAAAAGTTCTTTATTAATGCTGGGAGGATATCTGCTTCCTCACATGTATATGTCAAATCAAACTTTATTGTCATTCTGTAACTGTGTACATATGCATTGTGAAGAGAACCGTGTTTCTCCATGAATGCAGTTCAACATTCAGTGAAATGTACTTGTAGTGGACAGAAAATAATTTACAGGATAAGTTGCATTAAATATTTCAAATTGAACTTTTAAGTTATTTATTCCTCAAGATTTATAATGTTACCACGCAAAATACAAATAATTTATACATTTTTTTAAGAATTGTTAGTCTGATGTGTTGAACCTTTTACAAACTCATTTAGAAAAATGCTTTGTCAGTGTTGAAGCTCATTTGAATTTTTAATACAGTATTTAAGACAAGGCAAATAAACTGAATCAGTTAATTGGCTGCTTTTTTCTGTATACAGTGACTAAGTTAAGTGATTGTTCATATAATCCTTTCAAAAATTATTACATCACCACACCGCACTAGTTATAAATTATTTTTTGCAAGTTTACTGAATCTTGTGCTAAGTATATACACTGCCAGTAATATTACTGTTCAGGAGTCTATTTCCAGTTTTGAATAATAATTAGTTTTATTAACTATATTTGCTTTCCCCTTTTCTGTTTTTTTTTTTTAATATTAATATGACAAATGTCTGTAAAAGGAAGGATACCAAAATGTTTACAGTTTTTTATTGCTATTTGTGTCTGTGTGTGGCTCTACTTGTTGTTATGGTAATAATCCTCTTCCTGGGTCCCAGCATGGTGCTGATTTTCTTATTTGGTTCTTTAAATTAAAAAGTTTCAGAATCCCTGCCATAGTGAAGTAAGAAGTTAAGAAGTGGTTTAAGAACACTGGATGTAAAATACAAATTATCTGACCTTAAACATAGGAATACTGTGTTGGTGAACATTATACAATAAATAACCTGGCCAAATCATACAGGGAGTTACAGGCGAGAAAAAGCAGGTATATGCAAATACATAATTTGGAATCATTGCAAAAAGTGTAAACTATAAAACAACTCATGTATAGTATACAAATGTGCCTGTATTATGCTATATGACCAGTGTGGCAATGAATTAAGAGCTTTGTCTTTACTTATATTTAAAAAAAGTCAGAGATAGTGCATCATGTTTACTGATGATGGACACAGATGCCAATAGGGCATTTAAGGTGTTGATTACAATACATACAATTTAAACTCAGTTAAGCATAGGAGATGCAACTATTTCTATTTTATTTAATTTAAGCTGAGTACTCCTTTGAGGAAGTTATTCATGGTATCATTAAATTTTGATTAAAATTGTTTCCTAATATTTTATAATATTGCAGCAGAATATACTAGGTTTTCTACTCTATATACACTTGTTTATGATGCTTTGAGAACATATTAAGAACCTATCACACAGCCCAGGTTTATGTGTGTAAACACATGCCACAGAATAGGGCAACTGAGTGTGGCTACTCGGTTTTTTGGTTATTGGCCTCCAGTACAGTGGACATGATGAAGTGTAGGTTGGCTGAGATATTCCTGACCTTTTGCCAGTTCTCTGAGAAGGGATAACAGATGGTTGTTATAAGCTGATGATAAAGCAAAAAGGGTCTTAAGGTCAAATACACAGCATTGACCCTCTTAAAAGGGAACTAGAATAGTCTATGTATCATCTTCATCACTTTTGAAGTTTAACATGTTTCTCACGTCAACACACATTATAATATACTGACTATGCCTTGACAACCATCCATGTGTCGGTGCAGTGCCGAGAAGGGATAAAGAACATGACATCACAAGCTGACTATACAAATGAGGACCGCCAGCAGGAGTGATGGAAGGGGTGTAAGCAGCTGGTTCAAACCAGTGAGCACAGAGATACCAGACTCGCCTGGAGGGGAATGATAGAAGGAAGGGTATCGTGAAGAGAAAGTGACGAGCATGATAATTTGGTTGGGTGAGCGCTCAATAGTAAGAGCAGATGGAGAAAGAGTCTTGGTTTTAGTTTGCCGTGTATAATGGCCCTTCCAAAGGACTGGGCCCACACATCTTGGTGAAAATGTTTCTCATGGCACTAACTGTAGGTAAGTATTTCTTTGGAATCAGTTCTGTCCCTCACCATCCTTGCCTCTCTCGTTTTGAACTCCCACCCTAAAACTTTTTTTTTTTTTTTTTTAACTGCATTCTGTGGCCAACCTGTTTTCCTTTCCTTTACCTGCAAAGAAGTCATTACAATAACTGCATTTCCATGCTTGATCAAAGTTGGCCCCACATTATTTCCTAATGTATATGCAAATATTCCAAAGTCCGAAAATATCCAAAATACTTTATCTAATATCCAATACCTTTGGTTCCAGGGATTTCGGATTAGGGATACTCAACCTGTCCTGTTTTTACACCTGATGCCAGACATCAGATCTCTGTTAAAACAATAATTTACGCACCATATTTTAATATTTTTCTTTTGTTTTTCTTCAAGACTGAGAGCATCACAAAGAGCCTTGCAGCAAGAAATGAGTTTGTCCTTTTCCTGTTCACACTAATGACAAATAAAAAGACCTTTTTACAAACAGCCACATTAATTGAGGACATTCTTGGTGTTAAAAAGGTAAGTAGACAAGTACAGAGAGCTATAGCAAGTATTTAGTTCCTTTGAAAGTATGAAGTTGTTTTACATTTAAACATTTTCATTTCTTTTTTGGCTGTTTTATTTAATGTACTTTAGGGTTTCTGTGAAGTTTAAGACCATGTGCAGGTTTACAATAATTTGGTTCATGTCCTTTCATGAACTTGTTAATACTGTATGTGCATAAGGTGAATTTGTAGGATGTAAGCTCTTTCTCATTGTATGAATTTTTGAGGAAGCAGTCTATGAGCTAAAGTTGTTTTATTTATTTTATTTCATCTCAACATTTTAACTTCTATTGCTGTATTGGTAATTACATTGTGTGTTCTTGTATCTCTTTACAAAATGTGGTAACAAAGATGATTATTGTTTTCCTGATGTAAAAAAAATATCTTTCCTTTCTGTTTAAGGAGATGATCCAATTAGAAGACATTCCTGACCTACCCAGTCTTGTTCAGCGGTTTGATCAACAGCAGCTTGCCAACTTCTGTCGAATTCTGTCAGTTACCATTTCAGAACTTGATGTTGGGAATGATGATAAGCATACGCTCCTTGCCAAAAATGCCCAACAGAAAAAAAATTCTAACCCATCACGTGCAGAAATTAACCAAGGTAAAATGTGCTAATAGAATGCTTAACTCTCCCAAAGCTGAGATTTTCATTAATTAGATGTGAACTTTGAATTCATTTTACCTGTCGTCTTGTTTTCTTTGAATCTAGCTTGGTTTGGTATGAAGGAGAATTCACTGGAAAAAATCATATTCTTATTCAAATTAATTTTGCATCCTGAGAACTTGTGAAATTATCCTAGAAAATATTTTACTGGTGGCAAAGATGAGTGGGTCATGGGCATACTGTAACTATTAAAGGTGTGCTGATGTGGGAATTCTGGGCCAATACTGATATCTGATTATGTCTATGTACTTATCTGCTGATTCTGATATCTATGCAGATATACACATTTATAAGAAACAGAGAAAAATGACATTTGATCTGTCTGGATGAGAATTACAGAGAAGTGTAACATTTATTTGTATACCAATTTTGCCACCACATTCAATCATTAAAAACCAATGACATCTGCCACATTTGGCTGTCTTACCTGTTCATTGTATGGCAAATAGTTTTGCAGGCTGTTGCTTTATGTACACTTTTCTTTCTTTTTATGGAACAAATTCAACCATAATTGATAAAATGAAAATTGAAAAAGGTGTAAAATGATACAATGACAGTAGAATAACCAATACCACTTAAGAATAGCAATAACTTTTGCAAATTATTTACAGTCATTAAAAAAAAAAAAGCTTCTGCTTAACAACATTTAGCTGGCTATCTAATCCTCAGTTTTACAGGCTGCAGTATTGAATACTATACAATATTTTTTTCTTTTTTTGATAGAATAAATCTAACCACAACTGAAACAATGAAAATTTTAAAAATGGAAGAATGTACAACAGTAAAGAAATAAGTAACAACAATAACTTTTAGCATGATGGGGAGGTTTTTCTTAACAAACAAGAGCATTTCTTCCTTGTCAGAGGAAATCTGTTTAGCTTTTCGTTGATCACATTAGGAGCCGCACTGAATAATCTCATGCTGTCCGCGCTAGTACATGGGGCTGACAGGTACTTGCATGCTACTTTGGCAATTGTAGGAAATCGACTACAGTTGTTCCAATATTTCAGTGGATTTTCATTCCTTGCAATTGGTGCTTCTGAAAGAAATCTCTGCACCTGCAAAATAGCATGTATACATGTACAACATTATATTCAGTGTCATCTTTCATATCTAAAAAAATAAACCTGCATTTTGGCTTTTACTAGTGCTGTCAGATTAAGATTAGAATTGTTATACTTAAAATAAGTATATCGTATTTGAACATATAGGGTAAAAGCGTTTGGTGCTTGAATGCATATCTTTACTGTATTCTTGGTTTTTAAAAATTTTCTTAAAATTTTTACTGTTTGACTGTAAATCATGACATGTTTTCGAGTCGCTTATTACTGCTTAAGAGACTCTGATGAAAATGGTGGCTTTAATGAATGTGATTGACTGTCTCACAAAAAGCAATCCAAAGAGGAATAAGGCACACACTGCACTGGCACTTTCTGACTATGATATTTATAAGCAAAACAAACAAATTGTCCATGATTGCTCAAACAAAGTACATGCTGTCATTTTTTACCCCCTAGAGTCCAAAGGACTTTATATTCATGTGTCTTTTTTTTATAGTAAATTAACTGAAGAGCTTTGATCCTTTACATGTTTTACAAATGAAACAAGTGCATTAAATGTTGCATTGTGGTGATCTTTAAGTATTTGATGTGTATTACCATTTATTTAGCTGACAGTATTTTTCAAAGTAACTTATAAAAAAAAATCTGTAAAATTAGTTTGTGTTTATCTACAAAACTACTAAGTTAACACACACCGGACAAAAATATAAAGGAAAGAAACATAGGATATAGTTGGCTTGGTCGCTAGATAAAAGCTAGTGGTCTTTTTAAAAGGGGTGTTTTTAACATGGAGGATGCTGGCTGTTTAACTAATGACTAATAACCGTACGAGTTAACAATTTAGAAACACGTATAGTCTGATCCTGAAAAGTAATGAGCATAAAACCAACAACCGCTCTGTTACTTTCAATTGGCTTTTTTTTTTTTTTTTTGCCTTCCAGGAGTTTTTATACATCCCAATTATATTAACATAGTGATTATTCGATCTGAGAGCTCTAGTTATTATTTATAGTAATGCTATAAAGATCTCCCCAGAGCTTATTTACCTTAATTTTTTTCTTTAACTTGCCTCTTTTGCTATCTGGCTGTTTTTCCAAAGCAATCACTGTGCTCTTTTCAAGAATTTTGTTCTAACAGCATGCATGTCTCCATGTCATTTATCTACGTGTGAGTCACATGTTCAATGTAAATTCCATCAGAGCTTGTAACATTTCAAGTGCCAGTGATTTTACCTCTGCATTGAAATAGTGGTCCTTGAATCTTGGGTCTACAATAGTGGCAACATTGTACATGGGTTCTGTGTAACTCTCAATTAAATTATTGTTTACAACTTGCAAGAGAGTGCTTTTACTGGTTTTGTCTCCAAAGTCACTATGATCACCCTTAGTTAACAGTTGATTTAATGCATTAACCGAAGGAATAATGTTAGAAGCCAAGGCTTCAGATTAGAAAATTTTCTTTTATCAGTTTTTCAAATGGAGTGAGGAGTGTGGTTATGTTCTAGATCAAACCCCACTGATTAGGCAGTAGAGTTGTAACTCAGAATCAGAGGCATAAGATTCAAAGGCCTCTTTTTTGCTCCTGCAAGCTTTGCAGCATATAGTATGCATATAAAATGACAGACTATTTTTATGACGATCGCTATTATATCTTAAGCTGGGATAGTATACTGTCATTCACAGCAAGGTGTAAAGTATGAGCCACACATGGCAAACTTGGGATCCCGCAGGCCTCCATAGTCTTTGCAATGTTATGTGTGTTGTCTCGTAGTACTACATGAACATCCTTTTTGGGTATTTTCCATATTTCAAACATTCTTTTAAGTGCCACGGAGATAGCATCACCCGTATGTGATCTAGAGCATTCTTGGGCATGCGAGATTGCTTTCTGTAATTGAAAATTGTGGTCAATCCACTGAGAAGTTAAATTAGGCTGTATGTCTCTATATCAGTGGTAAGGCTTATGGCTGTGACATTGTCAGCAAGGAATTTGTGCACATGACTTTCCATAATATTATGTAGCTCTGGAAGCACTACGTCAGAGAAATGATGGCGGCTGAGTATCAGGTAATGGGGCTGGAGATGCTTAACCAGCCTTTGAAATCTCTTATCTTCTACAACAAAAAATGGCAAATCGTCCTTTGGAATCACCTTTGGAGTAATTGTTTGAGCATTACGGCTATCTTTATAAAATTTATTTGATTTTTCAAGTAACTGATCAACAGGCTGTGCACCTGCAGTTACTGATTTTGTGCATGGGGAAGCATGATTCTCCTCTTTTTTTGCTCTGCGGAATTTTGTATATTTGTCAAGATGACGTGTGTTCAATTGTGTAATTAAGTTGATGGTACTGAAATTTCGCACTTTAGTCCCTTCGTGCAAGACAATAGTGAAACAAGTGTTACAAAGGCCATATTTTATGTCGCTCTCTCTTACTTTGGAAAACTTCCACATCGCAGACATTTTTGCACAGTAGCTCAGCATCGCCTAAACATCTTGCTCATCTGGAACACAGTGAATACATCATCAAATAATCATTTTGAATCATCTGTCAAATTTTGTCTTCGGTCCGATGCCGATTAGTTATTTTAACCTATTATCTGCCAATACAAATATAAAGCCATTACTATTGTGCATCACTAGTAAATACACTGCCTGGCCAAAAAAAAAGTCGCCACCTGGATTTAACTAAGCAAATAGGTACGAGCCTCCTATTGGATAATTACTGAATGGGCGATTATCTTTCAGCTGGCAACAAGTTATTTAACCCCAACTGGTGCAATGAGTTGCTTCTCATTTCTTAAACAACCATGTCGAAAGACACATCTCGTGATCGTGGAAAAGATGTTAGTCTGTTTGAGAAGGGTCAAATCATTGGCATGCATCAAGCAGAGAAAACATCTAAGGAGATTGCAGAAACTACTAAAATTGGGTTAAGAACTGTCCAACGCATTATTAAAAACTGGAAGGATAGTGGGGACCCATCATCTTCAAGGAAGAAATGTGGCCGGAAAAAAATCCTGAATGATCGTGATTGGCGATCACTTAAACGTTTGGTGAAATCAAATCGAAGAAAAAAAAGTAGAACTCGGGTCTGTGTTTAATAGTGAAAGTAAGAGCATTTCCACACACACAATGCAAAGGGAATTCAAGGGATTGGGACTGAACAGCTGTGTAGCCGTAAGAAAACCACTAATCAATGAGGCAAACCGGAAAAAAAGGCTTCAATTTGCTAGGGAGCATAAAGAGTGGACTCTGGAGCAATGGAAGAAGGTCACGTGGTCTGATGAGTCCAGATTTACCCTGTTCCAGAGCGATGGGCGCATCAGGGTAAGAAGAGAGGCAGATAAAGTGATGCACCCATCATGCAAGTTCTTGGTGAAAAATTAATGCAACACTGGATGGAACTAAATCTTGTGACATTGCAGAAGCTTATCGAAACAATGCCACAGCGAATGCGTGCCGTAATCAAAGCAAAAGGCGGTCCAACGAAATATTACAGTGTGTGACCTTTTTTTTTTTTGGGTGGCGACTTTTTTTTGGGCCAGGCTCTGTGTGTGTGTGTATGTATGTATGTGTGTGTATATGTGTGTGTGTATATATATATATATATATATATATATATATATATATATATATATATATATATATATATATATATAATCTTATTTCTACTTGCAGTTAGCTACATATTCTCATTTCTGATCCAAATTTATAATGTATGTACTGAGACAAACTAAGGGGCTTCTGGACTAGTACAGAACAATTTAATCAATTCAGCATAATTTTGGTAGTAAGGTGAGAAACATTCGTTTTAAGAATTAATACAGTGGAACCTCAGTTTGCAAGTAACTTGGTTTATGAGTGATTTGCAAGACGAGCAAAAATTTTTAATAAATTTTGACTTGATAAATGAGCAAGGTCTTGCAGTACGAGTAGTATGTATACGCTTTGTCTGCTGAGCGTCATGTGATCACAACTGAGCTGATGGTGGTTCTCTCCCTCTCTCGCTGCGGGATTGTGGGCAATCATCTCCTATTCTCCGTCTGAGTCGGCGTGCCTCACTCATATAGTCAACATCCGTACGAGCGTATACTGTTTACTGCAGCATTAGCATTGTAACTGTGTGTGTGCGTGCGTGTGTGCTCGCGCGAGTGTGTGCGTGTGTATGTGTGCGTGCTCGTGATGTGACGTGTGAGTCCCCGTCTTGCACCCTAAAACACGAAGCTAAGTCTCAGTACTTTAGCAACACAAGCTTTATTCAACTTGAAACAGCAACAGCGTGGTTATTTATTTTAGCGGGATCTGCCGCTCTCCTATACACAGACACAGCAGTCAGGCAGGGCCCCTGCGCATTTATAATGTTCCTTGTTCCTTGTATCACCCATCGACGGCAGGTGCTTATAGCATGTCCGCGATCTTTTCGGATTCGGTTTTACGGCGAACTGCTACGGCGCTGGGAGACTACGATTGCTTTGGGACGCTCTTCCGCGTGTCGTCCCGTTGTGTGCAATCCCACAGGAGTTTAGAAACTCACTCACACCAGCCGTGATTCTTTTCAAAGGTAAAGTGCAGGTTAATTTGTTTTATGTATTTTTACTTTATATTTTGTATTAATCATTTTTATATGAGTAGTTTTGGGTTGTGGAACAAATCATCTGAGTGTCCATTATTTCTTATGGGGAAATTCACTTTGATATACGAGTGCTGTGGACTACAAACACGTTTCTGGAACGAATTATGCTCGCAAACCGAGGTTCCACTGTATTGTCAAAATAAATATCCTTCCATGGCTCCTAGGTCTTTTTCAGAATATCACTTTATAAATTTTAAATAAACCTTTTTTAATAAGTTAGATTTGATTATTACATCCTCAGGATTTCAAAATGGCCACACATGAAGAAGGCTACTCTAAAGAGGTCTAAATCTGAAGATGGCACAGCACTATCTAATTTTCTTCTGTTACTGGACTGCAGATACTCATCCAGTAAAACACTGAAAATTGGCAGATGTCCACGATGCCATACCTATTTGGTTAACCATTAAAGGCAAATCATACATGAAATTCCTTTCTGTGTTGATGATTTTTCCAGTACAACTATCGCCTCAATTCATTTTCAGTTGTTTAGAATAACTTCATACTCTCTATGAGTGTCATCCGTTGTGAATAGCATTTATAATGTATACACTTTACCTACATTGTATGTACTTGCATGGTTTTTAATACTATTTTACTATGGAATCTCATACCCATTTATTTCTGCTGCACGGTCCAGTGTCTGTTTTGTGGTATGATGTTCTATATGCTAATCTCATGCTCTAATCTGCATCTTATCCCTCAAGCTGTGAATTGTTGTGTTTTGTGTTTTTTTTTCTTTTTTTTTTCTCTCATCTTTGTGTTTGTCACACTGAATTTATTTCACATTAATTTAAATAGCACTTTTTGGTCTTAAATATCTGAGTACACCAAACGTACTGGTATGTTCTTCTACAATTTTACACTACTTATATTGGCAATCACTAGAGCATGCAAATGTTTAATTTTTGTTTAGGAATTTCTGTTAGTGTAATGAAAGAATTTCTGATAAGATTAGTAACTGTGAAGTTTGGATCTTTGACAACTCACATATCATCATTTGTTCTTTTTCAATTCTTTGTGAAAATAATTACTTAATTTTGAATTTTTTAGATTTTAGCGATGGACATACTGACCTTCCTTGTTTTTACTTTGTTTAGCCACTCTTTTGAACATTCCTGGCTTTATAGAACGGTTGTGTAAGTTGGCTACAAGAAAGGTTTCAGAATCTACTGAAACAGCAAGCTATCTTCAAGAACTGGAGGACTGGTACACATGGTTAGATAATGCGCTTGTTTTGGATGCTCTCATGCAGATGGCCACTGAAGAAGCAGAACACAGCAGTACTGGTGCGTGATTTCCTTAACTCCATACATCAATTCAAGCGAGTGGGACAAAGTTTGTGGGGATGGAGTACTTCTCTCTATATTTCATGATTCTGCTTACATAATATTAAAATTGTTTTTTCTTGGAAATAAGGACAATAAGGCGCTTCCTTTTTTAGTGTTTTATGGGGGGAAAAAAAATTGAATCATGTTTATTGAAAGATCTATAAATAAAAATTCTACCCCTTATTTGTAGTAGTAGGGTGCTACACCATGTTAGCCATTATGGATATAGTGAGAAGTCAAGCAAAGTGACACTTTTTATATGGCTAACTAAAAAGATTACAATATACAAGCTTTCAAGGCAACTCTGGCCCCTTCTTCAGGCAAGATGTAATACAGAAACTGGAATTTCCTGTGTTTATATAGACACTAGGACAGATACAACATTGAAAAACCTTTAAGTGGGACATCTTAGATGTAATAAATTAATAGCCCTCTCCAGGCTAAGACCCATTTAGCAAGAGAGAAGAACATTGTGCACTCCAGTGCCTATCTATTACTTTTACTACTACTGCAGTGCAGTACAGTGCTAGCTATTCACATTGGAGCAACTTTCCAATGTGCTAGCATGTAGTGTTTTTGCCCAGCACCATGTGTAATGCCTCATTTTAAAATCACAGTGTCAGTTACTTAACTTCAGTTTTAATAGAGTTTCGTGGTTTTTCTCTTTTGTTATTATTGATCTACTATAAATTGTCGTCGTCTTCTTTTTTCGGCTGCTCCCGTTAGGGGTTATCATGACAGAGTGACTTGAGAGGAGCCTGTGGTATTGTATGGTGAAGTCGGGAGTGGCAGAGAAGTACGTAAGAGTTGTAGACGATATGTACGAGGGATGTGTGACAGTGGTGAGGTCTGCAATAGGAGTGACGGATGCATTCAAGCTGGAGGTGGGATTACATCAGGGATCGGCTCTGAGCCCTTTCTTATTTGCAATGGTGATGGACAGGTTGACAGACAAGATTAGACAGGAGTCCCCGTGGACTATGATGTTTGCTGATGACATTGTGATCTGTAGCGATAGTAGGGCGCAGGTTGAGGAGACCCTGGAGAGGTGGAGATGTGCTCTAGAGAGGAGAGGAATGAAGGTCAGTAGGAACTAGACAAAATACATGTGTGTAAATGAGAGGGAGGTCAGTGGAATGGTGAGGATCCAGGGAGTAGAGTTGGCAAAGGTGGATGAGTTTAAATACTTGGAAGCAACAGTACAGAGTAATGGGGTTTGTGGAAGAGAGGTGAAAAAGTGCAGGCAGGGTGGAATGGGTGGAGAAGAGTGTCAGGAGTAATTTGTGACAGACGGGTATCAGCAAGAGTGAAAGGGAAGGTCTACGGGACGGTAGTGAGACCAGCTATCTACTGTAAATTGTAACGGCTAATAAAAGCATGCATGTGGTGTTGGAATTGTCACAACAAATTGCAATTATTAAACATTTATGAAACGGTAAAGATGCTTCAAGTATTGCTTCAATTTACAGAGTAGGAAACAGAAAAGTGAATGATATAAAGCGTGATGCTCGACAAAATTGAAAAAGTGTTGAAAAAGGAACCCACTGAAAGTAATGTTCTTCTGTATTGTAATTTTCTTTTTAAATTCTGTTTTGTTAATATATTGTGATGCACTGTGGGGGAGCAGAAAGGGAAGAATGAATGCTGTAAGTGATGGGACTGGGTGAAGGGCTGCTGTTCTTTAAGGAGCGGACACACCTCTTAGGTGATAAGTGACAGGAGAAGTTAGGAGAAAAAATAAGGTGTGGAAGAAGAAAGTTTTGAGTAGCGAGTCAGGAGACAATAAGCAGGAGTGTTTATGGTATAGAGAAAAAAAGAACATAAGTGGCAGGAGATGAACTGATTGGTAAGGAAAGCTTTCTTTTATTGTTTTGGAGGTGTGCTCCATAACCCAGATAACAGCTTATAAAACAAGGCACCGTTCATTACGGAACAAAGACTCCAAGTAAAATGAAGAAAACTCCAGTAGCTCTTGAGTTGTATATGCTGGTGGTTACGATATTAAATAAACAAATTAATTTTGTTAATACCATACTTTGTTAATATAGTTTTGTAAATAAACACGACTATTCGCTAAACTAATCTACTGTATCATTTTTAAAGTAGCTCTTCTGTTATCCATCTTTTCTCTTATCCATTACAGCGTTGGTCCTGACTCTTGAAGGATTATCAAGGTTTATCTATCTGCCTATACAGTGTGTGTGTGTGTGTATGTTATATGTAAATGTCTAAATGTGGAAGTCTGTCTGTCTCTGTCTGGCCCAGAAGTGTGAGGCTACAGCATGAAGCTCAAAGAGCCGGCAAGGCGGCCCCAAGTTGACGAGTTGGATGAAGAAAGAAGTATGAGGCTACAGCATGAAGCTGAAAGAAAGAGACTCCATCGCCAAAGTGAAACAACCAAGGAAAGACAAATGAGAGAGAAACTCTCTTTGCCACTGATAGACAAGCACTTCACAAAACGAAACTACTTACTCCGCGTGTCTGCATTTTTCCTGACGATTTCAGTAGTTTGTAGGAGCCTGGGCTTAATACAACACAGGTGTACACAGCTAGTGTGTATATATATATATATGTGTGTATATATATATATATATATATATATATATATATAAAATACACACACACACTATATGGATACACACATACAGACTCTCTTCCTGGCCAAAAAAGGTTGCTGTTTGAATTTAAATAAGCAGATACTTAAATAATTGGATCATTATTGCAGTGATTAATAGATAGATAGATAGATAGATAGATAGATAGATAGATAGATAGATAGATACTTTATTAATCCCAATGGGAAATTCACATATATGTCAACTGACAATAATTACACTAACTTTAACAGATGCAATATGTGGCTTCTCACTTCTTAAACAACTATATCTGAAGAAGTTTCCATGCTCACAAAAATGATGCTACTGCGTTTCAGAACGGGCAAATGTTTGTCCTGCCTCAAGCAAAGAAAACAACTAAGAAGATTGCTGAAATTAATTAGTTACTATTAAACTTTCCAATGCATTATTAAAACCTGAAGGATAATTTTGAAGTGTCAACTTTGCAAAGGAAATGTGGTCAGAGAAATCTTGAATGATCGTGACTGTAGATCCCTAAAATGCTTGGTAAAGTCAAATTGTAGAAGATCAAAAGTAGATATCTGGATTTTGTTTGATAGTGCAAGTACGAGCATTTCGAAATGCATATGTGTATAGTGCTCTTCTTAAAAGTTTCATGTATGTTTTTAATGGCACTGTCTATTATTGACAAATTTCTGGGTTGTACAACAAAAGTCTCTCAAATTGTTGGTGTTCTTAATAAGGTGATTGTGTCTGAGGACCCCATATTTTACTCAGTGACTGTCATATTCTGTATTTCTTACATTCTTTTTATTTTTATGGCTTCAAGTTTTAGAATGTTTTACTGTATAGGAAAATGAGTGAATGTGCAACATAATACAAAGTGAATGTAAAATTGCTGTGACTTTTTCTTTGTACATGTGAGCTAGTGTTATGCAGGTATTAACTTTTTCCTGTGTTTTAGTGCAGGTTTAATCTTGACTGTAAAGGGCTTTTTTAATCATTCTTGTTTATTTATTAAACAAATGAGAGATTGTCAGGTATTGGCACATTTGGGAGTTAGAGACATGTGATTGATAAGTAATGGAAACTTCACGTTACTTAACACTTCTCTGTTAAGGCTAGTAACCTTTCAAGGACATAATTCATTGTTCTAACACAAATCAGTATTTACTGTATATAAAGAAAGCCGTACCTTAATGAATATTCAACATTTTTTTTAAATACCATAAAAAATTGCAGTGTCCAGATGCAGAATTAACAGATGAAATTCTCCTTGATACATTCCTTCACAAAATTAAGTGAACAGCAGGTACTGCAATTTAAAAGAAGTCACTGTGGCAATGATGACACACAACACACAGTATGTATAATTTGTTAAAGATGGGTCCTTTAAGACCAGACACATTTACAGTCCTTGGCAAGTATTCAGACCTTTTAAGAGTTGATATTTTTCTGCATTCCACATGCTTCCTAGACACATTGTTGTAATCTGTCTTTATATTGCAAATTCAGAAGTTCAATAAGACAGGTTTTAAATAAAAAATAGTTTTCAGCAAAAACTGAAATATGATATTTGCATCCATATTCAGACTATACACATGAATGTTTGTTTGGGCAAACGATTTCCACAGAATCTATTTTTAAGGGTTACATGTCTACCAGCTCTGCAAAATAGTCTGGTGTTACGTGGTATACTAGAACTGGAAAAGTCCCGAAAAACCCAGATTTTAAACATTTCAGTACTGGAAGTTAACATCAGTTTTCCACTCACTCCCTAATAACTCCCCCTTTTTCTTGACATTCGGTAATATATGCCTGTAAAAGTGTCTGTTCTCTAGACTTCACGAATCGAAACCCCAAACTTCATGGGGGACCCGACCTAGCCTTATTGCTTTGATGTAATCAAGTCTTTATAGGCGAGCTGCCCCCATCCCTTATTGCTTCAATGATGAAGGCACCATGATGATTGGAGTACTATTGGGGGTGGTGTTGGAGCCATCTGTTATTTGCTTTGGATCCATTTCAGAACCAGGTCCAAAAACTGGCATCAATACCAAAGTCAAAATTTTAGCACTAATCCATCACTAGTTTAGAATGATTTTTGTCTTTTCCTGCTGAAGGGGTTTCTTTAATACAAGTATCTAGGACTGCAGTTGTGCATTAGCATTTTAGTAGCTACATTGTACCTCTATCAAAATTCAGAGGCTGACTTTTTCAATTCTGAGCCACTCCAATGTTGATATGCCTCTGTACTTGAAGTAATAGTCCAGTGAAACGAGACACTTCTCCCACACTCCGAAAAGGTTTCCCTTTAAAATTTTATGATGCATTACCCATTTACTTTTTTTAACTTTTAACAATTTGGTTCTTGCTGATGAGGAGAGTTTCCATGGCATAATCCTGCTACCACCGTACTTCTCTTTTGGGGGTAGTATTTCTCAGCCTGTGCTTATTGCAGTAACACTACACTTAAGGTTTGGGTTTTGTTTAGAAAGACTTGTCTTGATTTCATTTGACTACAGTTCTGTAGCAATCTCATGATTTCTGACATACACCACGTTGGCCTTGAAATGTTTCTGATTGAGTAATGATTTTATTTCTTCCCACCATCATGTAAATGTTAATTCAGCATTATTAATGATCTCTTAGTGTTGTTAACTGATACACTTTCTTTTAATGTCGGCTATATGCACACTGTAGCTCTTTGAAAGGGATAGTTTAGCCTCTAACTTGGCTTCCTTACAAGAGTTTATGGAGGTTTTCCTAAACAGTGTGCAGCCTGCTTTCATTTATTATTGGACCAGCATTACTCAGAATGGTATCCTAACACTTTTGATATTTTTTACCTAATCAATGCACTTTTGCAACTTTATCACTGATTTCATTTTAATACCTTTCCTTTAGATTCACTTTGTGACTAAATTGACTGGAGATTTCATCCAGAAAAATGTGACATTGACTTCAGTGGTGCAAAGGCAGAGGTCAGTGGTAAGGAATTATAAACCTATTAGGTTAATTTATTTGATGTGAAAACCTCTGTCACATTTACACTAACACAAGAAAAAAAGAAACCAGAATTTGGCTGACGGCCTGGTTTCAAATATTTTTCCATTAGACTTTAGGGCTATAAAGGCAGATATTACTTACATTAATAACATCTAATAAAATAGATTATTTACCTCTTGTTTGAGTGCAACTATTTTGATATTGGCCCCCACACAGTACTTAAAAACAAAAATCCCTGATCATATTGAGTGCATTCTAACAGTTTGCTTAGTTCCATTTTTGCAAACAAAATAAATAATGCAGGAAAAAATCTAAACCAATTGCATTAACTACTACATCAAAAATAACACGATTAAAGCTAATACTTTTTTATACAGGCTTCTCATTTGCACAAAAACATAGCCTGAAATGAAGCAGGATGCCATGACTTCAGTTAGGTGTTTTCATTGGTTCCACATATGAAGCAAGAAGCAACTGAACCACATAACTTCATATTTGATTCTAGTGATTGTCAAAAAATGATAAAAAAAAAAAATTAATGAAAACAGAACTTGAATCAGACTTTACTTAAATTTTACCATGTTCCTGGCTTTAGTGTTGGAGCTTAGGCAGGTGAATACTAATGCAAGTGACATTTCAGCTTTTTAATTTATTGAAGACATTTGTTGACAAAGAACTAGGTTTGGCATTATTTTTTTTTTCTATTTGAGTATATGAGTTTGCAATAAAAACACAGGTAGAAACAAGATATCTAAGGGTCATTTGTAATTCAGCAACATTTGACAACTTTGAAAAGCCTTGAACACTTCTGTAGTAAAGATTGTGATTTTTCTTTTTACGACCATTAACTGAAATATAATACATCCAGTCTGTCTGTATTTACATATAGGATAACAGCTTAACCAACTGAGCTTCTTTTGCAAGTTACTTTATTCATTTTTTTTTCTCTCTAAATATATATGAAACTGAATTTTATATTGCAAAAGAAGAGGATTTTTTTTTCAGCCACAGAGTTAGTTTTTTAGCCTAACTTGATTTACCTTGAATTAAAAACATTTTGCTCAATTGGCAATTAACTTAAATTCAATTTAGGTTTGGTAACTTTGTTTGTGGGGCTGAGCCATCTTGGTGGCATTAGGCACAACACAAGAGCTTGTCCTGGATGGTGTGTGAATCCATTTTAGGGTCTATTTCTACTTACATACACATACCCAAGTCAAGTTAAGATCTGCCAATTAAGTCATTCAGGTTCCTAGTGACTTCGTATTTGGTTTTGTTCATATAATTTGTTAAAAAACACTTAAGTTGCTGATGTTAGAAATATAGATAAAATAATGAGAGCCTTTTACATGCTGAATAAGCATCCTTCTTCACTTACACATTTTTATTAAATTGAAGCAGGCTTTAGTGATGACGGGTATAAGTGAATGAAAAAACACAGTACAATGAGAGTGGACTACCAGTAAACCCTTAATTTTACTGCACATATTGATGATGTTATTTAGACAGTTTTTGCTCTTAATGCCAAACTTTTTAAACCAACATATTAAAGCAGCTGTGACAACAGATGCAATAAAAGACTTATAAAAAACGTATTGTCATTGTTTTATCTGCTTTAAAAACAGTTGTTTACAAGGGCTATGTCCACACTTTTACCTTTTTGTTTAAATACACAAATACTATATCCGTTTTTCAACTTTGAATACAGAGTCCATTCACGCTCTGATTAGTTTGTGCTTATTACGTTGCCCTTCATAGTTGGATTCTGCTCAATAGATCTCATTTCCTGATTGTTCAAACTTCATTAAAGTTAACCATATTCCAAGGTGACTAAGAGAAATTACTATCCATTTTGCTTGTTGTGCTGCTTACCTGAATCTTAAATCTAAATTACATTGTTTACATTTAGAATGCTATGTATGCACAAAATGTAAGTAATTTACCAGTCGCAACAATTTTGCAAGAAATCCCATGGCCAGCAGAGTTACCATCCCTTCGAGGATTTTTCTGCCAATGCATGCATACCTCGAGTATATGATCAGCCAGCTCATGTGTGTTTTTGGTCATTTTAGTGTGAGCAAAAATATTTTCATAAGTAATATGTAAGCACTATTGTGGACTTTGCATTTTCATTTAAAAACATAGTTTTTAAGTGAAAAAGTAGTAGTGTGGATGTAGCCTTACAGATAATAGGTACTTTTCTCTCTTCTTACAGATTTGTTATATATTAAGATAAAAATTCAACCTTTTGCCGATTTTCCATTTTTGTAGTGCTCCTCATTCTCTTCAGACTGCCCTTTTATTATTGTTTAGAGTGAAGGAAGAAAGGCAGCATCTAAAACCTAGAGCAGTAACCTTGGTCTTAGAGATGTAAAAATGAGTTTATGTTGAACAAGCTCAACAATAGGTCCAAAACTGCCCTCCTTAACATATACCCTTCCTTATGTAAATTCCAGCATCATGCTGTATACACAGTCTGCAGAGGAGTGGACAGAGAGCGGCACTGAGTTGATCTAGTAAGTGAAGTAATGTTATCTGAAAAACTGCCATTGGTTGTTGTTTAAGTCCAAAATTTAGCCCACCAAATCATGTTTCAAACAGAATTTATCCGTTGGCTCCTGAGCTAAAGTTTGATGCTGGATTGCATTAAAATCAGCAGGAAAACCATTAAAACAGTACTCTTGTATGGGATTTTTGATCCTTCCAAGTGCATGTACAGAAGATTCAGAAGTGTAGGTGTGGCATCCTCCACACCCCCTCTTTGCTCTCAATACATTTTTTAATGTTCACTAAGATATGCCAGAGTTTTGTTTAACAGCTGTCTCTTAATCAACTCTCTAAGGGTTTTCAT
Source organism: Erpetoichthys calabaricus (assembly GCF_900747795.2). Classification (NCBI taxonomy): domain Eukaryota; kingdom Metazoa; phylum Chordata; class Cladistia; order Polypteriformes; family Polypteridae; genus Erpetoichthys; species Erpetoichthys calabaricus. Next base: position 92,569,120 of record NC_041403.2, on the reverse strand, counting down.
CATCTGAAAAGTTAGGGCAAAAGTCTGAAGTCATTCTGGTGTATGTTTTTTAAATAAAGATTTGTAGGTTTAACTACTGGGGTAACATTTACCTGCTTCCAAAATATTAACACCGGTTTTAAATACAGACACATTTGAAATGTGGAGTGGAGTTATGACACAGTTCTTCTATTAAGGACTGAAGAAGGCTTTCAAATATATTTTCTGGTTTGGAGCTTTTTTTGAGTTTGATCTGTTGAAAGACCTTTTTGATGTGATTTTAATCAAACAAGGGCTAACTCCTAGTTATAGTCGTGTGTCTTTTACTGAATAGTTTCTGAATTAAAATCCTGTGTCTGAAATCCTAAATAGAGTTAATTGAATCTTTTCAGCCTGGTTCATAACTTCATCGGCATCCATCCCATTATTGATTTTGCTATGAATGCCAACCATCATCTTCATACAGTTCTATAATGACCACAGAATGTCAGTCTGCAGTTCATTTTCAAATATGTCCTTATTCTTATCAGTTTATCTTCTTGATCTCATGTTTCACCTCTTTCTGTAGTTTTATCTTTTCAGTTATATATATCAGTTTAGCATTTCTTTAAAATCTTCACTTATAGTGGGGATACATTTTGAATGATTTTTTAACTGAGATTGAGTTCTGTCAGAATTGTATATGACTGTTTATGATGTACAGTATATTAGTTCATTAGTATTCGCATATGATTTAATCATGGTCAACTTAGTGCATTCAGAACACCTATGCAGGCACTGAACAAACTTTGATTTATTTAATTTCCAGCTTTTTTAGTTAAAGACTGTTGAACCCAGAGAGGGTTTGTCTCAAGATTAATAAGTACGTTTATGTTTGTGTGCCACTAGTGAACCACTCTGTTATGAAGTATTGGGTAAGTGACACACTGATAAAAATTACACAATTAGCACAAAATAAAATGTTCCTTATCATCCTGGAAATATTGTCAGATTATTCTCTTGGCATTACCCTCAGATGAACATGCACAATTGTAATTAGAGATGTCATGATACAAGAATTTTTGTATTTAATACCAATACCAGTGAAAATTTTCAATAGTCTATACCTTTCAGTAACATGGCAAAAAAACAAAGTCTCATTCAATGGCTTTTAATTAAAGTGCCTCCATTTATTGATGTGATCAATATTTTTCCTTTTTTTTGTAATACTGTATAAAATACATAAATACTAACAGTAACAACAGCTTTAACATACTGGTATATCCATCAAGTAAACTAGTATTAGCATAGAAAAATATCAAAATACTGCACAATGCAAGGCTTGAATTTTAATGTGTGACAAAGGTGGGGATCCCCACCGTGTAACAACAAATGGGGTGTTTATAATCTTGAGTGGATTTCAGCATAGGGTCTATAAAGAATGACATGTCATGAACTGCCTGATTTATCTTATGTCACTGACATTTTTAGCCCTTTATTTTCATGCAAAACTAATTATAGGATTGAATAAAATTAGAACACACAGTAACATTAGACTGTTAATTATAATAGTCGGCTTACAAGATCTAACAAATGCTGGTGTATTGCTGAGTCATTTCATTAAATGTACACTAATGCAGCAGGTAACTCTTTTCAACTGATAGGCCTTGCTACTTCTGACAAAATAATGTAAAATATTCAGCAGCTTGTTGTAGACATATGATGGTCTAAAAGTTCTACCAGTGCTTCTGTCACAAATTCTGAAGTGTTCAGTGAAGGAAAATGAATATTAACCTTTTGAAATCCGAGGGTTATGCTCTATTACAAACAAATCTTGCCTTATGCTGTCACAGAGAGTACAGTAAGATGCTCATTATTGATTGATTTGTACTCAAGGTACCCAACAGGTATACTGGAAGGTGTGAAAATGCTCCTTACTATTAGCCCCAGGCCCCTTTTAATGATCCAAGTGTGACAAATTTGAATACAGCTCTGTACAGTACATAGATTACTGGCTGTAGTCAACTAAAGATGTATGACACTGTAATGGACATAATTGCACCTCAAAGCAACCCTGAAGGTCAAACGGATGTTTTTGACAGGTAAACTAATTGGTAGAGTCTAAATTAGGAGTGAAAACAATATTTGAGAATATAATATTAATGTAGAAATTCAGTTAATATTTGATGGTGTTTTTGTGTACAATGGAAAAAGACCATGCATCAACATTATATCATTCTTTAAAAAATCATCTCTTTGTTAATGTATTCTCTTCCAAGTTGTCAACTGTTTATATATTGTGGTAGTAGAATGCTGTGTGTACTTCTGTACAACAAATCTTTACAAATAAACGTTGCTGTAGAAAGTTGCAGGTATACCTCCACCCTGTATATAAGGGTGGGCTATAGGTTTTCTTATAATAAAAATCAGTTTGGGAGGTTGCCCCTTCCACAGTTTAAGTTTTGAATATCTTCATTGAATAGTTGTGTAGCTACATAAGGATGCAAAGAAGTTACTGAATTGAAAATAGCGGTCACATTCACTAAATAGTTGTCTAGTAGATACAAGTTTTCAGGTACGATCTTTTGAAACAGATATATACTTTACTATATGTAATCCATGATTAGGTAATTTAGATAGAAATAAGTCAAAATCATGAAGATAAAAATAAAATTCTGAACATGTTGACTTCTCTGAGATACATTTAAAATCAAAATAAACTCTGAGAAATAAGATTAGGAAAGCAAAGAGAAGGACAGTCCTGCTGCCAGCATCGAACTATCACATATTAAGCTTTTTTCCCTCCGACAATGTCTGATCCACTTAAGTTTTTTAAACTTAACAAATATACCATATATGTAATTTTTACATGATTTGATGTGATATGAAGCACATAGTTGCCAGTTCACTTGCTGTACTTTATTTTTATTATTTGTACCTCATTCCTGAGAAATGACTTTTATATAAAGATAAAGGCAAGAGTAAGAAAGCCTTTTAAATACACAAATACAAATGTTCATATTTAAACATTACTTTAGACATGCACTGACTTGCTCTGTTATGTTTATATATTCCTTTTTCTTAAATTGAATTATTGAATTATTGAGTAATGGATTGGTGTGCACTGGCATGAATGTGTAAAAACATGTATGCACACACTGCATTAACTTTTATGACTTTTGTTGATTGAAAACTAACATCATATTCTGTAATTTGGGTCAATCCAATTATACCTTTGTATTTTAATGTGTGAAAGGTTTACACATCATCCTTTTTTTCTGGGGGATTGTAATTGTCATGCAACTTGAGGACACAATTTTGTTTTTGGTACTGGATGCATAAGCAAGAGAAGTTTGGTTTAAAAATTAACAGTGCAAAATAAAAACAAATCCAAAACCCAAACATACTGCTGGATTTGAACCAAAGCCGTCTACCTAATCACAAAAGTCCCTTGACGTGCTTGCTCTGCAAAAAGGAAGAAGCAAACCTGTAACCCCATCAAGAGGCAAATTGACAAATTTAAATCTTTAACCTTGAATAAAGCAGGTTGAATTAATGAGATAGAATGTGCATGAATTTCAGGGATATTTATTTTGCACTGCTTTTGATACATTTTGGAAAGATTCCTGAATTACAGGAGATTCTGCTTGGAATGGTTGCCAGTGCTTTGCTATCTTGAACTGGTCTAAGCGGGTAAAAAAAAAAAATCATTGATGGAAAAATGTAATTCACGATTTCATACCTTTTGTGCAAAGTGCTTTAATAATTGTTTAAAATGGTGAATTATCCTGATCAGATGGACAATTTCCTTCCCCTCCATACTTCAGAATCCGCCATAAAGTTATTGTCATATCATGAAAGTATTAATATTGATTGAAAGTTAAATTATCTTTGTTGTTGTTACAGATGCAGTAGATGAAAGTACCTTGGTGAACAGGCGCCTCCCACAATCCATGAAAATCGTTCATGAAATAATGTACAAGGTTGAAGTGTTGTATGTTCTCTGTGTTTTGCTAATGGGTCGCCAGAGAAACCAGGTGTGTTAAATGAAGGTTTTTTGTTTTAGTACTTGTGCACATATTTAACATATATATAATATGCACACAAATATATGCACACAAATATTTATTTATTTTCATTCCTTATTAGTGCACCACACTACCTCAATATGCAGAGGAGATTCTGTAGGCAGGTAAATGTAGAAATCCATCTGAAGACTTAACTCTTTCTCCTTTTTAAACAATACTGAATAAAAAGCCTACAAAACTACTGTTGCACTACTATGTTGGTCAGTTTTGAAATCCACTCTATAGGGTCCCAAGTTGTTTTAATTCCTACCTGTGGAGAAACTACAGTCTACACGCCAGCAGAGAGCAGTCCTCCATTTTAATGGAAACATGACTCTTGTCTAGATCAGGGGTGGGCAAATTCATTCCTGGAGGGCCGCAGTGGCTGCAGGTTTTTGTTCCAACCCAGTTGTTTAATAAGAAGCACTTATTGCTCTAGAAACACTTCTGCTTCATTTTTAGTTATCTCCCTCGTTAAGATTTGGAACCCTTATTGCTTATTTAAGTCTTAAACAGCTGCATTCTTGGTTTTTAATTGCTCCTTATTAGCAATAAGATGCAAATGACAAAAGAAACCAGCAGTTATCCATTTTGCTTGTTACCCTTTACACCTGTGTGTATTTATCGTGCACTATTTGGTTTAATTAAATACTTGGAAGGAAAGAGAAGAGAAAAAAGTGAAGGATTGAGAATTACCCATCCGTTTTACACTTCATAGTATTTGGATGATATCCTTAGAATGGAAAAAAAATCTAGGATATGAGAATGACTTGACATAGCAGAGTTAAAGCACTAACAAGCCATGAAATGTAATTAATGGCTAGGATTGTTTTCTAATTAAGCAACTGAGTTGGAACAAAAACCCGCAGCCACTGCGGCCCTCCAGGAATGAATTTGCCCACCCCTGGTCTAGATAACCATAAATTGGTCCTCATAGTCTCCTCTAGGTATCTTTCTTGATGTCCTCATAACTTCTAAAGTAGGACTTACAAGGTGGATTGTTAGTACAATTTAAAGTACAAAACCCACCATTTAATAGAGCTAAATGTTTAGTATTGTTAGTTAAGCATATATTCACAAACAACAAATATAGTATGCAGTCCAAATGAGCATACACATGGGTGTCAGTGAACCTGACACAAATGTTTAGATGTAAAATATTAATTTTGTTTTTAGAAGCACATAAAATTAAAGATAAGCAGCTTTTCAGTGTTTGCACACACAATATAAACATATAGAGGGTTTCTATTTGACCAAAAAAAAGTCTAAAGCCATCCACCTAACTCTAAGCAGAAAGGCACAGCTTTTAGTGCTCATGTTCTGCTCACTCTTGGCTTTCTTCAGCGCTGTGACCTTCAAAATCAATCAGAAGAGTAATAATAAGCAAATTGTAATCAATGGCCTGGAAACTAGTGCAAATTATATTATGGAACATACACAGTATTTTCAAATACAGGTGTGCAAGTCAGGTGGTACATGAATCACCAACTGCAGTATATATATATATATATATATATATATATATATATATATATATATATATATATATATATATATTTTTTTTTTTTTCCTTCCCTGAAGCCCTAACAGTGTTTTCAGGAAAATAATTGGAAATGCAGCCATATTGTCTTAATGTATGATTTTCATTTAAGCTGCATTTGTTTTCTTAAATTTATGCAGGTTTTTTTTGCACTAACTTAGTGAATGTATTTAGAGATGGACAGTTCTCTTTTCCAAGAGGAGAAAAGAGCCTAGTAATATTTTTGGTGTTCAAATATAATGTCCCAAAGAGTTGCACAAAGCTTTATCCAAGATTCTAGAACGAGGAGCCTTTTCGTTTTTGTATTCAGAATATAACATCATCAATCTACACTGTAGAAGATGCAGTTAATCTTACTTTAAAGAGTTAGTGAAACAATTTGATAATGTACTGATGACAAAACTGGCACCAAGTGGAATATTTGAAAGAGCTAGAGAAATGTTTTTGATTTACTGTACTTAATCTTGTATGTAGGAGAGAGTTTAAAGTTATTTCTTGGATATAGTATTTAGTAATAAATACAGTATATCCATCTGTTATAAATTGTTTGCCTTTTAAATAAATTCATGATATCTTATAAGAGAAAATTATTCCACTTTCTGAATTATTTGTGTTATTGCTTATCTTTATATGTTTTCATTAGTTCTGTTTCTGTTATCTGTAAATCCTAAAATTGATAACAAAAGTAGAATTTTTTGCTTCAAGTTGGCAAAAAAATTCTCCCTTTTTTTAAGCAGCTAGTTTTTGACCTGTGATCTTTTATTGATCCTTGTAAAAGTGATGTCACATTAAGCGACTTCTAGTCATGGGGTATGTCAGAATTACCCATTGTAGTTGCTGATTTCATTGGTTGGCCATGTTGATTTAAATGACTGATGGAGCTGTTCTGTATGATGGGTTAAAAGCTACAGAGAGTTCAACTGCAATCTCTTAACAAATCTCTTAACACTCTCCTTAATTTTTCAATTCTGTTGTGTTACATAAAACATGAGACATCAGACTGATGAGCTTCTCCTCTGTTTGTGAGGTCTAAAGCCCACATGTTTCATATTCCCCATCACTGCATTATATGCATTGTATTTCCAAATGAGTATTCGTTGGTTGTCAGCTCTCACGCACACAGAGCACTTGCCCTAACAAATAACAACAAAATCCAACCTGTTAGATTTTATCTGAGCAAGTTGAAGACTAGTTGGAGTAAGTTTCTGGGTATGTCAGACCATGCAAATGGCTTTGTAGAAGTGTGTTCTCTCTAACTCACAAAGATTATGTAAATGAAGGCAACAACTGGAAACGTTATGTAATGTGACATAGCCTCAAAGCTTTTCTAAATTGTTTCTAGTTGTTCTGCACTATCAAAGTGACTGTAATGCAGTTTAGCACTGAAACCTCAAAAGATTCCTCCCTTACACCTTCCAAATTTGGGCTTATTGTGAGTCATAGGTGATTTTTATTAAGCTGTGCCATCTTCAGATGCTTATTACATTCAAGGACTGCCTTTCGGTTTCTTATTTTTCCTCTTCACTAAACAGAATTTTTTTTGCACAACCAAACTCTCTTATAGTTCATTAGATACCTGTGCCATTCAGAGAATTTTATGAATTAAACATACAAGCATGTATGCAGTCGAGCATGGTGCAGAAAAAAAATATTAATCGCCTACATACAATAATTGTGTATTTGCATGTATTTTTTTTTGTTCTTTATTTCGCCTTTTACAATTTCTTGTATTAGGAATTTGTTAGTTTTCGCATACCCCTTGGGGTCAGAGCGCAGGGTCAGCCGTTGTACAGCGCCCCTGGAGCACTTACAGGTTAAGGGTCTTGCTCAAGGACCCAGCAGAGTAGGATCTCTTTTGGCAACCTTCTGGATACCAGCACAGATCCTTAGCCTCAGAGCCACCATGATTTTGTTTGTAAGGGATATTAAACATATTCATTAAATTACATTTGACCTTATCATGCCAGAATTGTGTATGTTCTTTTAAACTGGCCCTACATGACATTACTGTGCCCTTTAGTAGACCCAAACAGTGGAAGTCTGCTCGTCTACACATGGAGTTTGTTCTTAAAATAGTTAATGTAGTGAGGGAAGGTTAATTCATTAACTGCACAGCAAGAACTAGATTACCTATGATAAAATCTCTGGACTGATCCTTTTTCCCTTGGGTAACTGGTAACACTAAAACCCTTAGATAGATAGATAGATAGATAGATAGATAGATAGATAGATACTTTATTAATCCCAATGGGAAATTCACATTAATGTAATGTTGTAGAATGGAGTACTGTACATGCTTTAACTTGCAAAAAGGAGCACATAAATCTGAAATAATCAATTTTGGGGCTAGAATTAAAATGTAAAATTATACTTAAGTTTTAATATTTAAAATCTAATTAGTTTTTGTGATCAAATATTGAAGTTCTAATAACAATAATGAGCAATAGAAATAACACCAACAAGACATATAATTCTTGCAACTTGCTGACACCATATCCATATGATGCACGTCAGTCCAATTTCTTAATGCCTTAGTGGTGTATGTCTCTCTTAAAATCTTTTTTAAAAAACAAAACAGCTTAATCTACTAAAACTATGCAATGGTATCATCTGCATACTGTCTTTAATACTCTTTATAAAGTCATATTATAAGAAGTGTTGTTTATTTTTTTGTATTAACATCCTTTATTATTGGAATATGTAGACAAAGCCATCCATGTTTTTCAGTTTATGCACACTTCACGATTTAAAAAAAAAACAAACTTTTAATATATGTTTAGTAAAGATTTTAATATTAAACATTTATATTAATCTTATCTGAGTTATGCATCGATTAGTAAATTAATCCTTTCTTACTAAATAAATTGTTTATAAATAGTAGTTTTTAGTTGAGCTTTAAACATACATAATAGTATAGCATGCATCAATATTTTAATCTCTGGCTCTGTTATGTTCATTGACAATACTAGTTAGTTTTTGTGTATGAACTTCAGATTTTTATATTTAAAAGCAAAGAATGCTGTACACATGTAGAAATAACCAAAGTTTCATACACCATTAATTAGTTTATGACATTATAGCTTGTAAATTTATGCACCTGACAATCTTGTGAGCTGTACTATATTTGTAAAAGCAAATTGCATAATCATTGCATACAGTTCCTTTGCTATTATGTAATTTTTTGGTTTATTTCTTATAGGTGCACAAAATGCTTGCTGAGTTTAAGCTTATTCCTGGCCTGAATAGTCTTTTTGAAAAGCTTATCTGGAGAAAACAGACAAACCATGTCTTGCATGGACAAAATCAAAGCTGTGATTGCAGTCCGGTAAGAGCCAAGTCTTAAAAGTTTGCAAAAAAAAAAAAAAAAAAACCACACAACTCATGATCAAATGTGACTAATGTATGTGTTATATCTTTGTCTACTGTTAGTGTTCTGCTATACCAGTCAACTATCTCTATTCTTAATATGGGAATTGATTTAAGCTTCTCTTGAAAAAGTGTGCTACATTTATCTATATCCATCCATCCATCCATTTTCCAACCCGCTGAATCCGAACACAGGGTCACGGGGGTCTGCTGGAGCCAATCTCAGCCAACATAGGGCACAAGGCAGGAACCAATCACAGGCAGGGTGCCAACCCACCACAGATTTATCTATATCTGTAGCTAGAAATCCACAAAGAGAGGTGGTGAGTCACATTATCTTAAAATAGTTTTTTATTCCTAATCTTTCAACCCCTACTAGGAGTCATCATCAGAGGAAAATGATTAGACATGCAGGAGTCAAAGGCAAATGAGGAAGGGGCCAGGGTGTGGAGTAATACCCTCCGAACCCCATCTTATGAATCCTCCCCCTCCTTACTCACTATATATTGCCTTTGAGTCCTGTATGTCTAATCATTTTTCTCTGATGATGAGTCCTGGGAGGGATTGAAAGCCTAAGTAACTCATCTTCTCCCTTTGTGGATTTCTAGCTACAAACATGCAAACCATTTCACAGACCTTTGCTTCTATATACACTGTATATATTTCACCTGCTTTTTATTAGTTGATTTCTGCTTAATAGATAGAACCTAAAAATGTCAAATTCTGCAAAGAATTTTTAACACGTTTTATTCTCTTGATAAACATGAAAGATGGATTGAAGTGATGTGAAAGCTTCAGCCAATCTCTAAAGACAAAAAACATGCTTAGTGAAAGTCTTGGTTTTTGAGTATTCCAGACTTCTTTCTGTTAAATTATTTTATATCCATATTTAATACCAGAAATGACTGAATATTGAATTTAATAAGCACTTCATATTGCTGATGTTTCTTTCAAGCATATCGAAAGATCCAGTATGTTGTATGAATTCTTGAAACATACTAAGAAAGTTAGAAAATGGTTAATAGTTATCTTATACTCTTTTCGGCACTGTTCTGTTGTACATGTCTCTAAATTAAAACAGTACAGAAGTATGAATATGTAAAGAAAAAGCTATAACATGTCAAAACTCATCAGTCAATATATGACCAGAGAGCATTGCTATTCTATTGATGTACAGTAAGTATCTATCTATCTATCTATCTATCTATCTATTGTATGCATTTTGTACTATGGTCTCTTTTATGGCAAAATGCCTGCCTAACTGATAACTTTTGATTATAGCTATCCTTGCTTCCTTATAACCCTGAGATCTCAGGATCTGCCTACTAAAATGTGTCCTTTATCAGTGATTGATTTCTTCTTTGTTATCAGTAAAGGTGTCATTGTAGTTATTGTTTACATCCCTCCTCAGGCGAACATGGAAATAGCGGGTGACATCATCCATTCTGCTGTTGCTAAATTACACACACAGCACCCTGAGGTGCTTGTGCTAATCCCTGGAGATTTTAAACCATGTGACGCTGGACAAAACATTACCTGCCTTCTCCCAGTATGTGGATTGTAACACCCAGGGAAATAGGACTATTGACCTACTGTATGCAAACGTTAAAGACGCATACAGCGCCACCGTGCTGCCTGCGCTTGGGAAAGCAGATCATAACATGATTCTGCTTCAGCCTCACTACAAACCAAGAGTGAGGGTCCTACCTACAACCACACGTTCATTCAGGAAGTGGTCCCCTGAGGCTGGAACTACGGACTGTGATATCCTGCAGGGATCATATAGTGAGAACATTGAGGAGGTTGTTGACTACACTACTGACTACATCAGCTTCTGTATGGACATTGTAGTTCCAGTAAGAACTGTACGCTGCTATGCTAACAACAAGCCATGGATTACAGGTGACATCAAGGGCCTTTTGAACCAGAAGAAAAGGGCTTTTAAAGGTGGTGATCAGCATGAGCTCAAGCGTTTGCTGAAGGAACTAGGGAATCCATTCCAGCCCGGGATTCCCGGACATTTTTCATTCCCGGGCTGCTGTAATTCCCGGGAAAACGGGGACGGCCAAGCTCGCATATATAGCGTGTAAAAGTGTAAAAATCGATAAAGAAATAACAGAGTTACAGTTGAAAATAATTAAGGTGGCGCCATTCCTGCAGCTTGCACTTCATCAGACAACAGCTTTGAACAGCAACTTGAAATTGCAATGCGTCAGTCTGTTGCATCCGCATTATCTGTGCCAAGAAACTTGCCATCACAGAATGATGACAAGAAATTGGATGCATCAGTAAAAGCTGAAATGGCTGTGTTTTAGAGCAACGGCAAGCGCGGGCGTTGTTTAGAACCGCCACGCCCTTGACCCTCTGTCAGTTCGCATACCAGGAGAAGGTGGGAGCAGAGGATGCCATCATCAATATGCTACACCGATCCCTCTCCCACTTAGAGAGGCAGTGGTGCAGTAAGAATTATGTTTCTGAACTTCTCTAGCGCCTTCAACACCATTCAACCTCTGCTCCTTAGGGACAAGCTGACAGAAATGGGTGTAGATTCGTACCTAGTGGCATGGATCGTGGACTGTCTTACAGACAGACCTCAGTATGTGTGTCTCGGGAACTGCAGGTCTGACATTGTGGTCAGCAACACAGGAGCGCTGCAAGGGACTGTACTTTCTCCGGTCCTGTTCAGCCGATATACATTGGACTTCCAATACAACTCTGAGTCCTGCCACGTGCAAAAGTTCGCTGACAACACTGCTATTGTGGGCTGCATCAGGAGTGGGCAGGAGGAGGAGGAGTATAGGAACCTAATCAAGGACTTTGTTGAATGGTGCAACTCAAACCACCTACAACTGAACACCAGCAAAACCAAGGAGCTGGTGGTGGATTTTAGGAGGACCAGGCCCCTCCTGGACTCCGTGATTATCAGAGGTGACTGTGTGCAAAGGGTGCAGTCCTATAAATACCTGGGAGTGCAGCTGGATGATAAACTGGACTAGACTGCCAATACTGATGCTCTGTGCAAGAGAGGACAGAGCCGACTATACTTCCTTAGAAGGCTGGCATCCTTCAACATCTGCAATAAGATGCTGCAGATGTTCTATCAGACAGTTGTGGCGAGTGCCCTCTTCTACACAGTGGTGTGCTGGGGAGGCAGCATAAAGAAGGACGCCTCACGCCTGGACAAACTAGTGAGGAAGGCAGACTCTATTGTAGGCACGGAGCTGGACAGTTTGACATCCGTGGCAGAGTGACGGGCGCTGAGCAGGCTCCTGTCAATCATGGAGAATCCACTGCATCCACTAAACAGTATCATCTCCAGACAGAGGAGCAGCTTCAGCGACAGACTGCTGTCAGTGTCCTGCTCCACTGACAGACTGAGGAGATCGTTCCTCCCCCACACTATGCGAATCATCAGTTCCACCCGGGGGGGGTAAACGTTAACATTATTCAAAGTTATTGTCTGTTTTACCTGCATTTTTATCAGTCTTTAATTTGTTTTTTTTTTATCAGTGAATTTCCCCTTGGGATAAATAATCTATCTCTATCTCTCTCTCTATCTGTTTTTACTAGTAAATATTTAAAAATGTCACCTTGTCAACTTTGAAATGATGCATTTGTTGCCCTTTCATACGTGTTTGGTTGCGTTGAAAATAAGAATGTTTTATTTTTGTTGAATGTATGAATTTTGAATTGTTTTTATTTTAAATATCAAAAGAAAAAAGTTTTTGTATCAAAATACTTATGTATATATAATTATCCAGATTCATTGTGATATTTCTGTGCTTAAAAAAACAACCTATGGCTGAGATATATAGGTGATTATATAAAGTTTAGAAAGGGGTCATCCCTCTCTTTGGCCTGTGCACTGGTTCCTCATTATTACCTCCGGTATACCCAAATTGTTGATATAGTTTTATGTGTAATCAACTGAAGGACTGGTTTTCACCTTCCACCGCCCTGGGTGTACAGTGTCGTTAGTGTGTATTTTATATATTGAGAAGTAATGTCTTCAATGTATATTTTTATATTTGCATTCTTGAACAAAAATGCATTTTTTCTTATTTTTAATAGTTCTAATTTTGTCTTATGCCAGGATATTTCCTTAAAAATTCAGTTCCTTAGACTGCTTCAGAGCTTCAGTGACCATCATGAGTAAGTAATGTAACATATGCCACTGGTGCAAATAGCTACCAGATTTTTAATTCAAGTTTAGAAATAAAAGAGTGATGTCTGTTTGTCACAACTCATTCCCATATTTATCATAAGATGATTTTTGTTTTAGGTCGGTCTACATGTAGGTGTTTTAGTCAATAAGTTCTAAGACTAGCTGAGTTGTGGTTGTTCGATTGCAGGCCTTTGGTGCTTGCATGATGCATGTTATAATGTAATAACATTGTTTTTTGTAGTACAAAGCATTTAGCCGCATGCTGAAAAGATATTTAATGAGGTTGAAAGAAAGATGTGTAAAGTAGAAGCATATTTGCTAAATGAGAAAAGTTTACTTTTGAACAACTGGCTAACATCTGATTTTTGCCCTCTTGGCATATTTCTATCTGAAACACCATAGATTTTAGAGCAAGCACATGGTGACAAGCCTCATTTCATGTGAAACCTCTTGTACAGTTCTTATGACATAAACATTTGACTTGTTGAGATACTGATTTGTGGCTACTTTGAGTGTGCAATGCAAGTACAGTCATGTGTTGACTTTGCAGTTCCATGTGGGACTGGCCATTTGACCCGTTTGTCAAATTAGCTGTATGGTAGTTACAAATTGTACAGGTCACTGTAAGTGAGGCTCTGTGGATCTGGTGTGGGTCACCGGTAGGTTTACTTTAACTGCTGGTATGGGCTATTGTCCGCATGTCGTTGTAAGGCAATATTTTTCAACCCACTGCATTGCTGTTTTTACTTCATGAGTGGGTCACCGTGGATCATCTAAGCTATCAGCAGCATGGCACTGTATGTTTCCCCTTTATAAATGTGCTTGCTTCACCAAGGAGTACCCCTGATATTGCTTGTTTCACCAAGTGGTTGGTTTGCAATACCTGCTACTGGGTCAATTAAGTTAAATAAAGCAAAACTGGGGCATGGGACCATAAATGTTGAGAAACACTATTGTAAAGAAGGCTATGTAGACTGAGTGCCAAAGAATTAGCCACATCGAGCAGCACCAATTAAAGCAAACCTTAAAGGGCCCTCCAAGAGTCAGAAAATATTTGCAATGGTGTGAAATAGTAATAATAATCATCATGAAGGATTTAACACTGCAGCTGGTTTTGGCAGTTTCTAGAACATTATTACCCTATTTTTTTTTCCTATGGCTCTTAGCAATAAGTACACATTGCCTCAGTTTGGTCCACCATAAATCAGCAAATGACTGTATTATATTCAGTTATACTGCGTACAGTGTCATGCAAAAATTTGTGCGCCCTTGTTTAAAATGTCTGTTATTGTAAATAGTTAAGTGAGCATAAGATGAACTAATCACCAAAAGGCATAAAGTTAAACATTTTTTAATATTTTAAACAAGATTATATTTTTATTTCCATCATTCACAGGTACAAAATGCCAAAAAAAATGAAAAGGGCCTGAAGAAAAGTTTGGGCACCTGACATAGTCAATACTTACTTGCCAAAGGGGGTGTTATTATCACAGCTTGTAAACACTTTTTGTATCCAATTGCCACTGACTGCAACACAAACCCAAAGCATGATCTTAATAGTTGGTGAGGTGTTCTCTTCCTGGAATTCAGCATCCTTTTTTCTCCAATCATATCTTTGCACATTGAGGCCAAAAATTTCTATATTGACTTCATCAGTCCACAGGACTTGTTTCCAGAATGCATCAGGCTTGTTCAGATGTTGTTTTGCAAATGTCAGGTGCTGAATTTTGTGGCTACGACGCAGGAAAGGTTTTCTTCTGCTGACTCTACCATAAAAGTCCTGTGTTGCTGCACCACAGAGTGGTGCAAAACCACTCCAAAGTCTGCTAAATCTTCCTAATAATAAATATAGCAAATTTTCTCAATACTCAAAATGCTACCACACAGGGAGGACCTGGGGTGTGAACACATAATCTCTATACCATGTGGCAGCTGCAGTACCACTGCACCACCTGAAGTTCTTTTGCAGTCACACTGGGGGTTTTATTTGCCTTTCTAGCAATCCAATGAGCAGTTCTTTCAGAAATTTTTCTTGGTCTGCCAGACCTCAACCTGACCTCCACTGTTTCTGTCAACTGCCATTTCTTAATACAGTATCATTACACACTGAGGAAACAGCTACTTGCTATCTTCTTGAAGCCTTCTCCTGCTTTGTGAGCATCAGTCCTTTTATTTTTCAAAGTGCTAGCTGATTGTTGGGACAAGGTTTGAGGAGTCAGAGAATGTATTCAACTTTGCAATTTGCATCACCTGGGATTTCCTAATGATGATCAAGCCATATCTCTAATGAGCTAATGAATGGCTGAGACCTCAAATATCTTGGGGTGCCCAACTTTTGCATGGTGCTCCATTTCTTTTTTCACTGTGCAATTGTACATAACAAAAGCAATACACTAATTTTGCATAAAATTCTGAAAAGAAATGCCATCTTTAACTTTATGCCTTTTGGTGATCAGCTCATCTTCTGCTCACTTAACTATTCACAGTAACAGACATTTTAAGTGCCCAAATTACAGTTTGCATGCCACTGTAATGGTAATATTGGTCAGTACAATTAGTGCTGTCAAAGGAGCCATTTTGTGGCAACAGAGAGAAGCTACCAGCTGTAGTCAATCATGATCACAAACAGGCAGGTAAGAGGCAACCATTTAAAGCTCATTTTCCACCTTTAAGCACCACTTAATAATCAAATTGTGTGTGTGTGTATATATATATATATATATATATATATATATATATATATATATATATATATATAATATATATATATATATATATATAAATATATATATATATATATATATAAATATATATATATATATATATATAAAGATATATATATATATATATATATATATATATATATATATATATATATATATATATATATATATATATATATATATAAAAGATATAGATGTGTGCTTAATTCTGACCCTGTGATGGTTTCATATTATCCTCAATAAATGAAAACTTGTGGACATTTTCTTTTTATAGTAAATGTATATGTATCTAAAAACATAAAATTGGGTAGTGACTTAAATTTGAGGTGTTTCATTGTCACACCTTAGAAAACCCACAGCTAAACAAATATATTTTAGCAAGGGCTTGTAAAATTGAAAAGCAATTTGGTGTTTCATTTTTCATTTGTACTCATAAAGATCTTCAATTTTTTTTGGTTCTGTGTGCTACTGTTTGTGATGTATAGTAGTTTGTATACCAGAATCATGTTTACTTTATAGCTCTCCAACTTCTTACTGGAGATTTCTTTTTATTTAATAGAATCCTATTGCTTTTCATTTTTTTTTTTTATTTATTTATTTATTTTTACTAATAAAATATACAATTTAGTAATGCATGTTGGTTTCCTACCATTATTATATATTTTAATTTTTCCCTTGAATGACTCCTCAAAATTAGCCCTATTGAACATTTTTTCATCAAGTAGAAATTGATTCTATGAAAGGCAAAAAAAAAATCCTGGTACATTTGTAAAATGTGTTTTTTGTGTGTGTGTGTGTGTTTTTTTATATATATATATATATATATATATATATATATATATAAAATTATTTTTTTTTTTTTAAATTTTATTTACCACTGCTGGATTTCTGTGTAGACCATCTAAGGAAATTGGCGTCACCTTCACACACTTATTGTATCCGTAAATATGTAGCCTTCCAATCAGTGCTTTATAAAGAGAGACATGTTTATAAAATTGACTAATAAAGTAAACTGTTACTTTTCTCCTCAGAAACAAGTACCTTCTGTTAAACAGGCAGGAGCTCAATGAGCTTAGTGCAATATCTGTGAAAGCCAATATCCCCGAGGTTGAGGCTCTTGTGAACACAGATAGGTGAGACATATTTCTATCTTTTAGGTTAATGCCGAATACATTTAAAAAATTTTTAGTTTAACTTCCATGAACCATTTTACAAATACCTTCCACTTTATAAACCAAATTTTTTTTTTGTAATTTCTAGTTTGATCATTACCAATTATTTTAAAAAGTGTCTTGTTTTACCACATACCACATAATTTGTTTTATGTTTCATGTTTACCTAAACAGGAATCTGGTATGCGAAGGGAAAAAAAGGCCTTTTAACACGTTTGCTAACTGTAATGAAACGAGAACCTGTGGATTCTTCATTCAGGTAGGAGCTCCTCTTTCAGGTGGTGTAAACTGTGAAATATTTTTTGTCATTTCAAGAACCACACTTTAACTACTTTTGAAAAACTTAGTTTGTGATTGCATTCAAAGTGCAACTATTCTTGGGGAAGATTAACCCTGGCTTGTAGACCACACTTTTCTTTTAGAATTCAATGTGTTAAGTTGCTTTTCATATCTTGTTAATTAAATGAGAAAAAGAAATTTATATATTTAATTAATTCCTTGACTGTTCATGATCAATCGTGGAACATAGGGATAGTTTTAAAAATCAGTGTAGCAAAACGCATTCCAATTCTTATTATTTGAAAAGGTGGTAGGTTACTACCTAACAAACTTACCACTCTTTACAAATTTGTGATACTTGTATCTGACAAATATTAGCTCTTAAGTGCTTACTGCATATTCAGTGTTGGTATTTTAATCTGGCTTTCCCCAAATATGCGATGGGTACTTTCCCCAAACTGCACCAAGGAGAAAATCGAGAGGAGCTACGAGTAATATGCTTAGTGGAAACTGACAGCAAATCATTCTGTAATGAAAGAGTAGGTATACATTTAAAAAATCAAAAGAAAATACTGATTGGTTAGAAGACTTCTAGATCACTGGGGTGTAATGTGCAGATTTGAATTTACCGTATATTTGATTTTAAATTTGAATATTCAAAATTGAATGGAAGATTTCACATCTCTCCTATCGGCTTTCTGTTACTCCAGATGCCACTATGTGACTTAGGCTTGAAGGGCAATACCATGTTCCTCCTGCTACAAGAGCTACGACCTTAGTTCAAGTGGATACACCACTTGTTGCATTCACAATTGATGGGCTGCCTTTTTGATCAGGAGCATAAGTGCATCACTCCTGATGAAGTTCCGCAGCATGCAGAGGTAGATTTGTTCACATATCAGTAATAATTAAAAGGGAATAACGAAGTTCATTCAGTTGCACTGTATGCATGTGTGAAATGATCAAAGAGAAGATGGCTAACAATTTGTTTACAACAGATTGGCTCTCTCAATACATCCATATTCTTTAAAACAAAATCCCAAATATCTTGAAGAAACAACAAATGACAAACTGTAACACCAGTGATGTTTTGTTTTCATCTGTTTGCTTTTTCTCTACATAAGGTACTATATATGATTATATTGTGCCACAAGAAAACTTTGTTTAAAAAAAGAAGAGGAAATGACACAGAAATCAATGTTCATCTTAATGTTAATTCATTCAGATTGTTTGATGGAGTTGGATTAGTTCAAATGTATACAATTGCAGAAGGGCAGATCTTGACTCAATGCATCTCCACCAAATCTCTTAAATGTTTTTGTAATCAAATTTTAATTATAAAAATATTAGAGTAATAAAGTAATCAAATCAAAATTTAATCATGGAGACATCATGAAATAAGAATAACCTGTTTATAGCCCCAGCACTTTTTGTAATGATATGATGTGATAAACAGTAGCATGACACAAAAGATGCATAATGCATTCAAAGGCAATCACATTTAATTTGCTGCATGTTCATTTCAGTAGTTTTTATTTCAGTCATGTATTACAATTAAGGTTTTGTTTATTTTTTGTTTATTGGAATACCTTCTGTTAAGAGACTTTAGAGTCAGTATAGATTTATTCTTAACATTTGTACAAAACATTTCAGTGTAGAATGCTTGAAGTTAACATTTTATTTAAATAACCTATACAGTTCGACTTAATAAAATGGTCTTTTGCTTTCAAGACAAAAAAAAAAATTCTACCAATATTGCTAATTTTTTTTCAATTATAATGCAAGTTCAGAAATAAAAATATGCTTTGTGCATGATTTGAAAGTGTCATAATGTGGGCAATTACTCTTCAGTCTCTTGGTTTCTAAAGCAGACAGATTAGGTGGAATGAGATAATTTGAAGTGATAGATCATTGGCTGCTAATAATAATAATACAAATACTACAAAGCCCTGATATGAGCATGGTATACATTCATGTGGGAACTACAGAATTAAAATTTTATACTAAATAGTTTCTCTTCCTTTGCCCAGATAAAATCACCACTGCGCTATATGCATTGTCCGTTCATTCCAAAACAAAAATGATGTTTCAGACCTGGCCACTTATAAATGTGGCTCATCTATTAATTGCGGATGAATACAGAAGCAGAAGATAGGCCAGTCATATACTAATATCGCTAACCCGTTAGTGGTAGCTCAGTGTCATTTGCATTAGAGTTAATAGGTTTGCTACAAGTAGCCTAATTAATTGCTAAAAAGTAAATGACTAAATAGCAAATTTGGGATGCTTGTCAAGTTTTTGTAAACTGTGATGTGTGCCATAGTCAAAGCATGAAAATATGAGGACAGGTAATGTGCATTCAGTATTTTTCAATGGTTTGGGAACAAATGAAGTGTAGTCTGCAAATGCAAGTGTAAATATAGATTATACAATTGAAGTGAAACTATTACTATTGATAGTTATTTCTAAATGAGACAAGCAAAGTGGTAAATGTCTGATTGTCTGATTTGCATTTAAGATCGCAAAGACAGTTTTTGAAGAAACTCGGCATCTAAAGATTGGTAAAGCATAGATCATATTTCATCATGTTATTATGTAGCTAATGTTTCCTGAATGTACAAATTGCATATGTAAATTCCACAGTAGCATATCCTATACATGCAAAGTGGCATGTTGATAAGTGTAACTTGAAAAGTCATTTTCGAAATCTAGCTTCATCAAAAAGTGATATTGTTTTACCTCTCATAGGAAAGAGCTAACATTAACCTTCAAATACAAGTTGTGTGGCTTTTAGCTCTACAGAAAATTTTTGCAAACCTTTTATTTGTACAAGGCAGAACATGACAGCATGTTGGAATCCTTTGTGTTTGGAATACATGTGTCAAAGCCTTGGGAATATATTGAATTTCATTGAATTAAAAGAAAAAATGTTAGTGCAGTTGCACATTTTAAGAAGTGTATGATTTAATTAAGGTTGTAAAACTTCATAATTTTCATTAGCTGGTGCAAAATAAAATTTGATTTACTGTAGCTACTTGATGATTTTTTTAGCCACAAGATGGCAGCACAAACAAGCAAATTTTGCTTTTATCTAGTCAGTTGAAACCTTTCACTGGTATGATGGCTTTAATTGTTTTTGCCCAAAAGTATTTTTGTTATATAGTGTTTAACTTTTGTCTATTGTATTCCTTCCTAAACATTATACATGTTGTTATTTTGAACACTGTCTTAAAAAACGTTTCTAGTTTCTAAAAGGATTTAAAGTGGTTTGGTGTCACACTTCAGAACCGCTTTTTGGGATTACTTAAACAGTTAAAGCTGCTTACTGTCTTGAAAAAAAATGCTTATTTCGTATTTTATAGTTTAACTTCTTGTGATGCTTTTCTAAGGGTATAATTCTTCTTAATCCTGATTTTTGCTTAAGGCATCCTTTGTTTATAAATTTAAACGTGGTACTAACTCAGTGTAAGAGACTACAGGAATACATTTGATTTAGCTGTGTTTAAATGGGTTGAACTTTTGTTTATCTTTAGGTTCTGGCAGGCAAGAGCAGTGGAGAGCTTTTTGCGTGGTGTAACTTCATATGCTGATCAGATGTTTCTTTTAAAGAGGGGACTTTTAGAGGTAAACATTCAACTTTCTTTCTGTACAAAGTATTAAACATTTGCCTTCATTCAAAGGCTAGTGTCATGGCTTTTCTTGGAATGTCACTCTTTGCTTATAACTGCAGCTGGTGGAAGTAAGTTTTGTAAGATAATTATAAACAAGGTGCTTTGCCTATGATAGAAGTGCAGCCCAGTCTAAACTGATCATGTGACCTTGAAAACTGAGCACAACATAGTATTATAGTACTTAATAAACTTCAAAAACTGTGCTAACCACATACCATAGGAAAATAACTTGTATAAATGAATTAAATTTGATGAGGTTCCTAATTGATTTGTCCTGTCTTTCTCCTTCATCCATTAGCACATTCTTTTTTGCATCATTGACAGTAAATGTAAATCCAGAGATGTTCTACAAAGCTACTTCGATCTCTTAGGTGAACTGATGAAGTTTAACATTGATGCTTTCAAGATATTTAATAAATATGTCAACACAGATGAAAAGGTGAGACAAATAAAAGTATGCCTAGCTTTCAGTATAGTTTTTTGTCAAAAACATACCTTGCTATTTATTTTTGTTTTCTTCTATGTGTTAAAAAGTTTTATTTGTAGTAACACATTTGTTTCGTCTTAGTTTCAGGTTTTTTTAAATCAAATCAACAGCTCACTGGTGGACTCAAATATGTTGGTTCGTTGTATTGTGCTGTCACTTGATAGATTTGAAAGTCAGACAGAAGATGTGAAAGGTAGTAATGTAATCCTATGCATTCAGTCCTCTTTTACCATTGTTTTATTAAATGTATTAATTTTTTATCTCTGTATGAGTATTAGTCTTTTTTTTTTTTTTTGCTCTTTCCTCTTTTGTAACAGTTTTTATTAATGCTGGAACAGATGTTGCTAGAACTGCTAGATGTTCCCACTTCTGTCTAATTATAAATTAACATTATTACTACCATTCTTTATTTTGTAAAATCAAATGTTATAATGTTACTTTTTAGCTATATTTTTATTCAGTAATTTTCATATTGTCCTTTAATGCATGATGATTGTGGTATAACGCCAGGGCACATGCAGAAACCAGGATCTGCCAATTCACCTTAATACATGGTCATATTGAATTTAGAATTTAGGGATGTGGATGAGAGTAACTGGATACAAATAAAAATCGAGACAATTGCAGCAAAAATTAGTCACTGGACTAGGGATTGTCAGGCAGCATTGTTATCTGTCCTGCCCCATAAGTGTACATTTCTGTAAGAGTATATGAATGTACATTTATTAATGTATACATTTACACTATATATATATATATATATATATATATATATATATATATATATATATATATATATATATATATATATATATATATATATACAGGAGAACTTTAGGGACTTTCAAAACTCGACTTGATGTATTTTTAGAAGAATTAAGTGGATAGGACTGGTGAGCTTTGTTAGGCTGAATGGCTTGTTCTCGTCTAGATTGTTCTAATGTTCTAATATTACACACACATATATCCACAAAATATGTAGTAAGAATTATTTAGATTTAAAGTAAGGATTTATCCAACTGATGTACAGAAAAATGTTTGTTATGCCAGATTAAAAAAAAATTGATAGACCTTTCAACAATTTGCTTAAACAACAAAATCAAAATTGTGCCTATATACAGTATCCTCCACAATTATTTGCACTCATGGTAAAGATGAGTAAAAAATGGAGGAGCGGGGTATAAAAAAAATTACCTTCTGCTGAATTTCCTTAATCTGAGAGAAATCCAAAAATTAAAGGTTTACTTTGAGAAAAAAATAATTCCTCATCAAGATATAAATATTTAACAAAATCACATGGGCTTTGATTATTGACACCCCCTGTTTTTAATATTTCACACAACTTCCCATTGCACCCAAAAAAAAAAAAAAACTTGACTCTCTCCCATAAGGTAGGAGAATACAGAGCAGGAAACCACTCATCTTTACAGACTCTTTCCAAATCATCCAGGGTCCTAGATCCTCTCTTTTTCAGATCTCCTCACAGACAGACAGAGTTTAATACTAGAGACTGAGGCAGTCATGACAAAAGCTTGATTTTGTGTTCATTTAATCATTTTTGTGTTGATGTAGACATATGTTTTGGATCATTGTACCGTTGGTAGATCCAGCAACAACTCACTTTTAGTTTTTTGCAGTGGTGGCAAAATATAAACTTAAAATCATATTGTATTTCAAAGAGTCCATGATGCCATGTACTATAACAGTTTTTCCCAGGGCTTTTAGAGAAAATGCAGTCCCACAAAATTACATCATACTTGACAGTAGTGATAGCCATCTTTTTATATTTATATATTTATATGTACAGTACTGTGCAAAAGTTTTAGGCAGGTGTGAAAAAATGCTGTAAACAAAGAATGCTTTCAGAAATATAAATAATGATTGTTTATTATTATTAATTAACAAAATGCAAAGTGAGCAAACAAAAGAAAAATCTAAATCAAATCAATATTTGGTGTTACTACCTTTTGCCTTCAAACCAGCATCAATTCTTATAGGTACACTTGCACAAAGTCAGGGATTTTGTAGGATTATAGTCAGGTGTATGATCAACCAGTTATACCAAACAGGTGCTAATGATCATCAATGTCACATGTAGGTTGAAACACAGTCATTAACTGAAACAGAAACAGCTGTGTAGGAGGCTTAAAACTGGGTGAGGAACAGCCAAACTCTGCTACCAAGGTGAGGTTGTGGAAGACAGTTTCATGTCATGGCAAGATTGAGCACAGCAACAAGACACAAGGTAGTTATACTGCATCAGCAAGGTCTCTCCCAGATAAAGATTTCAAAGCAGACTGGGGTTTCAAGATGTGCTGTTTAAGCTCTTTAGAAGAAGCAGAAAGAAGCGGGCAACATTAAGGATCGCAGACGCAGTGGTCGGCCAAGGAAACTTAGTGCAGGAGATGAAAGACACATCAAGCTTATTACCCTTTGAAATCAGAAGATGTCCAGCAGTGCCATCAGCTCAGAACGGGCAGAAACCAGTGGGACCCAGGTGTACCCATCTACTGTCTGGAGAAGTCTGGCCAGAAGTGGTCTTCATGGAAGAGTTGCAGCCAAAAAGCCATACCTCCGACGTGGAAACAAGGCCAAGCGACTCAGGTATGCACGAAAACATAGGAACTGGGGTGCAGAAAAATGGCAGCAGGTGCTCTGGACTGATGAGTCAAAATTTGAAATATTTGGCTGTAGCAGAAGGCAGTTTGTTCGTCGAAGGGCTGGAGAGCGGTACAATAATGAGTGTCTGCAGGCAACAGTGAAGCATGGTGGAGGTTCCTTGAACGTTTGGGGCTGCATTTCAGCAAATGGAGTTGGAGATTTGGTCAGGATTAATGGTGTTCTCAATGCTTGAGAAATACAGACAGATACTTACCCATCATGCAATACCATCAGGGAGGCATATGATTGGCCCCAAATTTATTCTGCAGCAGGACAACGGCCCCAAACATACAGCCAAAGTCATTAAGTACTACTATCTTCAGCATAAAGAAGAACAAGAAGTCCTGGAAGTGATGGTATGGCCCCCACAGAGCCCTGATCTCAACATCATCGAGTGTGTCTGGGATTACATGAAGAGGCAAAAGGATGTGAGGAATCCAAAATCCACAGAAGATCTGTGGTTAGTTCTCCAAGATGTTTGGAACAACCTACCAGCCGAGTTCCTTCAAAAACTGTGTGCAAGTGTACCTAGAAGAATTGATGCTGTTTTGAAGGCAAAGGGTGGTCACACCAAATATTGATTTGATTTAGATTTCTCTTTTGTTCATTCACTGCATTTTGTTGATTGATGAAAATAAATGATTAACACTTCCATTTTTGAAAGCATTCTTTGTTTATAGCATTTTTTCACACCTGCCTAAAACTTTTGCACAGTACTGTGTGTGTGTGTATATATAATATATATATATGTATGTATATGTGTATATATATATATATATATATATATATATATATATATAAATACATATATACAGTATATATACATATACACACACCAAATCCACCTTGAGTGTTTGTTGCTAAAAAGCTCAATTTTTGTTTCGCCTGATCATAGAATGTGGTTTGAATTAAAGTTCCAGCAGCATTTAGTGGGTAAATGACAGGGAAGACTTGCCTTCAAAATAATCTGTTGGCATGCAGGTGTCATCTGATGGTAGATCTGAAGACTTGGTGACCCCAAGATGCTCCTTTTCTCTGTATATCTCCCAACAGAGGCCCTTGGGGATTTTTTTAACCTGTTCAACCATCCTGCTACATGTGCATGGGGGCAAAATAAAGTTGGGTTATCATCCTGGCAAGCTGGTAACAGTTTCAGATGATTTGAACTTTTTAATTATCGCCCTAACTGTACACATGGGTATTTTTAGGCATGCAGCTAATTTTTTTTTAAGCCATTCCCTTACTTATGAAGGTCAACACAGTTTTCTCTCATTTGAATTGTGTGTTCTCTCATCTTTCCCATTTGATGAATGAATAATGGAATTTGGCCTCTGTCCTGTAATACCCATTTGAGATTAATGGATTACTGCTTGAAAATTCTTACTCACTCTGATCAACTTAAAGTTAGATATTAATGGGGAAAATGCTTCAGTTAAACTTAGCGCATAAGAATTTCTATGGGTGCCAATAATTTTGAAATGTGTTTTTTTTAAATATATATTTCGACTGGACAAATTAGTTTTTTTTTTTTTTTCTGATTATAAATTTACATCAGTTAAAGGCTGGGTTTCTCCCATTGTTTCAGTGTGAAATTAAGGTAATTTGCAAAAAGATTATTTTTTTATTGCAGTTTTTACTTCTCTTTACCAAGAGTGCCAATAATTGTAGTGGGAACTGTGAGTGTGTGTATGTATACAGAGTGTAAATAGATAGATGTGCGCATATGTATAACAAATAAAAATTCATTTGATTACAGTTTTTTTTTTTTTTTTTTTTTACGGTTCTGCTTTCTTTCACCAGTTTTATACCTCAGATAATTATAATTAAATGTTGCTGGTCTTTTTCAGTTGTGGATGTGCTGTCAGAATGCTGCCTTCTCTCCTATATGTCTCGAGTGGATAACAGGTTGTCCTTTCTCTTCAGACTAATTAATATAATCAATGTACAGACACTGACACAGGTAATTATCTTTTCAATTTGAACTTCCTTTTCTTTGAATTTAGAACTCTTCAAAGTTCTTTTGTTGACATTTAATTTTGTTAACCTGTTTCAAGTGTGTGGAGTACGTAAGTACGACTCTAGAATTGTGTGACTACTTTATTTAAACTGTAAAAGCTTTTACTTCAGAATATAGATTCTTTATTTGTAAAGCTGCTTCCTGCAGTATGCATCTGTTTGTTTTATATGTGGTCTTTACAGTAATAATGCAGACAGCATCCTGCAAAATAGGGACCAACCAGATGTATGCTGAAGTTAAGCTATTCACATATTGATTTAACTTTGCTTTATTGTCATTTATGCCTGGGCAATAAAATGATAAAAAATAATTATTAGGAAATAACTTTTCCTCAATTGAAATATAAGACAAGGTCAATCGAAAGTTGATAGAATTTACTATATCCATGTTTTGACAGACAACACGAAAAACCCAATGATAATGAGAATAATAATAGAGAATAGCGTGCCAAACCAAACATGTGGATGGAGGAGAGTTACAGCCGTGCCAGTTTAGGTTGATGTACACAGTACTGAGCTTAGTAGCAGCAGGCAGCAGATATGCACTATGGAGTTAACTTGCACTTGTAAAATGCACTCAAAATGTCACTCACATTTACAAAATGCGTTTTCCTTGCACACAAGACTTTTGGCAGTAATTTAAGTCCATAGTGCATGTCAGGAGTGGGAGTGAGATAAATAGAGAAAATGGCAATAGAAGATGTTAATGAAAACTTGAAAAAATAAATCGGCATTACTGAAGAATACGCCCCAACGCACACAGCCCAAGGCTGAAAAGACAATGATATTGTTGAGAAGAAGGGTCGGAGGAATTGGGTAGCGTGGAAATATTTTGGCTAGTTCAAGTCTGACAGATTGTGTCAAAAACATGTTCCCACGAAGACAGTTAATACCAATTATCTTTTGTACGAACTGAAACAGTGTCATCCCCTTTGGGGATTTATGAAATGTTTTCTTATGCAAGAATTTACAGTCCTAGATTCAAGCAATGAGGTTTTCTTGTGCCTTTCATTTTTTTGCCTTGGTGTAGAGGTCTGTGTGGGATGGAATTTTTTTTTAATGTAATATATCCATCCCTGCCTGCTCTTGCATACACTTGTCCACATTTGTCCTGCTCCTACCCACAGGAATAAATTGATTCCATTAAAGAAAATAACCATGTATGGCTGGTATGCCTGTTTAACATTATCTTGTTCAGGGAGGTGGCTGAAGGTTTCCTGTCTTTGGCCCGGTCGTCCTTTTCACTTTTTTTGTGAGAATTCTGCTTCATTAGTATTTAGGACAGATCTTCTGATGGGACATAAATAATTTCTGAGCACAAGTTTCCACATCTTTGAAAGGATAAATAAAGAGCAGTATAAGCAACATGTCTTGTTAAAGCTTTGTAAGCAAGCAACCAATTACTGTTCAATATTTAAAGTACAGTCTATGTTAATAATTGCTATTCATTCCACAAAAATGTGGAATGGTCACGCAAGGTAGGTACTGTCTACATACAAGTCACACATATAAGTTTAAGCTTAAAACATACGCTTTTGTAGTTGGCATATTATTGGTAGCTTAACAGACAATCCCCACTTTCTCATGGTTCTTTTTGCTTATCAGTACAAGCACTGTGAATGTAAAGGTATCTCCTCGTCTGCTTGCAAGCTCTGAGATGAAAGAGGAAATTAGTAACAGCTGACCAGTGACCATCCCTGCACTCTTTGATTTAGTGCAGTTGCATTAAATCACAACTATTATAAATTATTACAAACTACTTGTTCCTGCGCCTTTGCAATCCTCTTAAATAAAAGATATAGAAACAGAAGGTTTGGGGCAAGAAATATTGCTACTTTGTAGAGCATGTGGGAAGGAGTTGGTGCTAAACAGTTTGTTGACAGGCTTTTTCAGTAATATCTGATTCAAAATCAGTTGTCGCATTTTTGAAGAGTTTCAGAAGAGAGACTACAGTTGTATTTTTTTGTTGATGCGGCCATTCATCAAATTGCTGAAACACTGAATTCAGCACTATATCTTGTCTCCACGGCCCTGTTTGTGTGACCTTGTAAACTTGCCTTATTGTCCAGTATTTTTAAAACACCTGACTAACTTTTTTTACTGGCTGGAAGCTGTGCAACTTTGCGTGTTTTCTCCATCACTGCTGGTGTAAAGCACTTGAGAGAATGATGTTTAGAATGTGGGCACAACAGGTTAATCTGGTGTAGCCGCGCAAGGCAGTTACTGTGTTTGCTCCTCAGTCAGTAACTGTCAATTTCAAAAACTCATTAAGATTTTCAGATAGTAAAGCATGCATGTTTTCACCCATTTTAATCATACTTGCTTCAAATGGAGTCACAAAGGGCACCCTTGACACAAGATTGCTACCATCTATATTATATTAATTAGAGCTACAGATATAAAATAGGTTTTCTCAAAGTTTTCAGTCCAAATATCAGTTGTGACAACACATCCATGATTATTAACGGTCTCTAGCATGTCATATACAATATCCTTTCTCAGTTTTTGGGTTTTTCTACCACATACTGCGATACAGTCATCGGATGGTGCAGTACCTCTGTAAACTTTAGACTTTTTGGCTGTCGTGTCAACCTGGTAGTGCTCAAGTTGAATATAGTCCTCACCAGACTCTGTGTCACAAATTCCTTCGCACATCTCCATCAATGTTTTTGTTTTGCAAATGGTCAATCAGGACAGGCAGCCTGCTATATCATCTCTCACCGATGCTGCAAAAGGTTTTCCCTGCTTCACGTCTGTTTATCTGGGTGTGGGGTGTCTGGAGTTGTATAGGGTAAATAATATATCGTTATTTGGAATACCAACATTTCATGTGTGTTCCATGTCTACAATGATCTGGGAAATTGTAGGATGACAGGAAATGCAAGGTAAGAAATGTTGAACACATAACTAAAACAGAAACTTTTTTCATGTTACAATACACCCCCAAAATTTGCGGGGGTTGCATTCCTAGAGCACCTGCGAATTTTGGATGTGCTTAAAAAATGCCAATTTTCATAGTTTAAACCCTAAATATGCCCCCAAAACACTTTAATTTCAAACTCGGCTTAATACATTACCTAAATATAAAGAATGTAAAGATAAACCTGTATACTGTACTGCTAAGTCTCCCGCAGTGCTAGAATGTAAAATACCAATGTTACCGCTATATGTACTGTAATTCATGCAAGCCAGAATTTTCATTGCCAGAAGCCTTAGACGGTGCAGCTCGTTTCGGCAGCATTGGGACTTTAATCCTTAAACCACCACATACTTGGGGGCTAATACATCCCTGAACGCCAAATACTTTTTTGCTGCACTTTAAGTAAACATCACAATTAACAAAGAAAAAGTGAAATTTTAATGGAACACATTTTTTTTTCATGCAAAGAGCATCACAATTACTGTAAAACGGATCATTTTACACACTGCTCATGAACTGTAAAAACTATTTTAAAAAAACTACTGCAACAATATGTACAAAGTGCAACTGACACCATGGATGTAAATCACCGAGCCAACTACGCTTGAACTGACTGCACGCAAGCACACAGAGGTAAGCGCTGACGCTGGCAGGCTAGTCTTAGTGCAGCTCCAGTATTGCAGGGTTGTCACGCTTGGGTCACAGAAACACAGGAGATTGTAGAGACAGGAACTTTTATTTAAACACTTCAAACAAACATGTCTCTTTCAGAATTAAAACCTCAGTATGCAGTTAGTTATCGATTAAACAATAGACAAACGTCATAGGGGAGCACAACCCCCAACAGGAGCAGAGAATGTCTGTGGGAGGAGAGAGAAACAAAGTAATCAGCCAAAAAGGACAGGTGCTGTTCAGGCTTTTAAGTAAACGGAAGACACAAGAACACTCAGCTGGAGATGTATCACAGTCAATCAGCAGCAAGGAGAAATGAATAATGCTGTAGTGGTGCGGTGCCGCTAAGATTCACACCATCGACGGTGATTTATTTATTTTTATGGTGGAGATTCCAGGGACACACCCAGCCGACCAGCGCTCAGTCACAAGCAGAGACAAAAACAAAGCAAACCGGTAATCAAACAGCAAATAAAGAATGTAATGAAAACAAATGAAGTGAGAAAACAACAAAGCCCAAACAAAATACACACAGTAAATCGTAAAAAATTTCATGAAAAACAGCAATGGAAGAAATGTAATGATGAAAATAGATAGTCCAGAGATCCGCACGTTGAATGGGAATGTAAAGATAGTCCTACCTGTAGTTCCTGAAATGATGAAGACAGATGGACGGGTTCAGGAGCGCTCCTTTCTTTGCAGGATGGCCATGAATCCACTTGTAGTCCTCATGTACACAGGCAGACAATCCAGACGCATGAAACAATCCAGGACAAAACGAAGAAGTACAGGTAACCCAACAGAAGGCAGACAGACAGGATCTTGAAACACAAATTACAAAAACTTTTTTTTTTTGCTTTTGGTCACCGGCCCCCTTTTTAAAAGCAGGGCTGACACCCTTTGATCTTAACAGCCCCAGCGCCCTCAGCAGAAGACCAATTAGATCCACTGCAGGGACTGCTGGGAGTTGCAGTTTCAAATTCTATTGGCTACTTTCACCATCCCAAGCCACGGTTCTCTCTACAGTACCGTATTGCTACAAAAAAGCCATAAAAATTGCAGAGGATATTTGCGGTTTCCGCTAACAACAATTAGTTAAGTTCTAAGGAAAAATCCGCGAATGACTGAGGCCGCGAACTCTGAACCGCAACTTCGCGGGGGTCTACTGTATAGTAAAACATGTCAAAATGTGAAAACCGAAGCCCATTTATCAATCACATGGGTGGGTTAGAGGTAAGAACAGCTGCCTCTAAATCAAGAGGTTGCAGGTTCGATCCTGGGTCTTCCCCGCATTTTCCATTTTTAGTAGTGAGCTGCTATTATTACTATTATATAATAAAAACATACATTTGATTTGAGTCTGTAACACCCGGTGTAAATTTTTGCTGCTTGTAAAGGTTAGTGTTTTTTTTAATTCAGTTTTATTCCTTCAATCACATTCACGTGGTACAACGAACTTGCCTCTCCCTCTCTGAGTTGATGCAGTTTTTCTCCATTCTTTTCACAAGAGCAGTGATGACCACAGTTGGTGCCTGGTCAAAACTATTTGTTATACCGGCAATCAAAGATTCGGTGACTGCTGTCAGACTATCATGCGCTATTTGCGCTTTGACAACAAAGACACCTGTTCAGAACGTGTGAAAAATGACAGATTTGCATGTACAGTGCTGCTCCTTACTGTGCGTGTGCGTGAGTTGCGAAATGTAAACAATGGCAAGATGGCATCGACATGTCACAAGGGAGCGAATCGAGTGCAGAAAAGAAAACACTCGGCAGACAATGTTTTGCGCATTATCGCGGAGTCTGACTCTGATTTTTCAGAATCGGATTTTATTGACAGTGATCAGGAATCGAGCAAGAGAGTGAGAAGCCGGCATCAGCTGATCGGACACCGGCCGATGCCGCACCAGCTGATCCACTGGCAGCTGAGCGAATTCGCGCAGCCGATGCATCTACGGCAAGGTTCGCATGGGTGAAATACACAGACATTGATCTGTGACTTCACAAGACGGCATGGCTTGCTGTTGGACGCGACAGATCACCAGCTGCTGAACTACTTCAGGCTGCTCTCTCCTGATGCTGCTTTTCAGCTACTGTCAAACGAGACAAACAGGTAGGCAGAGAAATTTTTTGAATCGCGGGCTGCACTTGCATCGCATTCTCGTTTTTCAAAGTGGAAACCCACAACAAAAGACGAGATGAAGCGCGCTGTGGCATTACAAATAGAGATGGGACAGAACTGGTGATATAACTTCAGGGAGCATTGGTCCAAACGTGCTTTGTCCCCTGGTGGCTTTGGACAGGTTATGCAGTGTGATGATAGGTACGTGATGCTGCAAAGTTTTATTCACTTCTGTAATAAACAGAAGCAAATCCCATGGGGTGAGCCAAACTATATAACGCCATGCATAAAGTTCAGCCCCTGCTTGACATTGTGGAACCAACATGGAAACAATTTTATCAGCCTGGCTGTGATTTGTCTGTGCATGAATCTATGATAAGCACCTTTTTTTCTGCAAATATATGCCAGACAAGCCCACAAAGTATGGCATAAAGGATTTTGTACTGGCAGAAGCAAACACTGGTTTCTGCCTGAAAGTAATTACATATACAGGAAAGTATTTCTTTCAAAGAGAGAACTGTCCCTTAACAAGTCAGGTTGTGCTGGAGCTGCTTCAGGGCTATGAACATTTGAGTCATGTTGTGTACATTTGGACAATTTTTATACATGCCCAGAATTGTTCATGGAGCTACAGAGCAGAGGAATTGGAGCTTGTGGCACAGTGAGGGTGAACAGGATACACATGAAGCCAGACAGGCTGAAGATGAAAAGAGGTGACAATACGGTTTTCATGCGGGCAGAAAACTTGGTGGCAGTGGCATGGCACGATGGCAAACGGGTGACTTGTCTCTCTACAGTACACACTAACAATATATGTGAGAAAGTGCAGCAACAGACAATTGAAAAGTAGGCACCAAAGCAACACATATTGTAAGCAGTGCAATGTGGCAATGACTGAAATTGGCTGCTTTGAGCGAGATCAGACTTTGCAGGAATTTGCTGTGTAAAATGTATGTGATATGTATGTGAAATCATAGAGTATGCAGGCTCATACAACATGAAAGACAGTAACATTTGTCAAAAGTAAATATTTTTTGTTGATTTCAATTGCTTTGTGATCTTCTTTTAAAAAAAGTTAGTTTTTGGAAAAATATTCAGCCCTAGGAGAAAAGAAACAAAAAAAAAAAATTAGCCCTAAAAGAGTTAAGGAAGAAAAGACATCAAGATAGCCAGATGCATTATGCTCATTTCACATCATTAGTGATATGCACTCCAATAAATTTAAAGCTGATGACCTTTTTGACAGCATCCCCTCTAGTTTATATGGAGTGTGGTCTTCCTCCTGCTTCCTGAAGTCTATGAACAGATCCTTCCTTTTTTTACTGACGTTAATGGGAGAATATTATCTTAGCATCACTGTATCAGAAGGCAAAAGACTTCTTTCTAAGCCACCTCATCGTTGTTTGTGATCAGGCCTGTGGTAGTAGTAACCTTCATATTTCTCAAAATGTGTAACAGCAAGCTTCATGGAAAGTATCACACATCGCTAAGGTTACTGGATTGTAATTTTGTAATTTTTTACATGAAAAAGAAGAGATGACTTGCAGGTACAGTATGTTCATTTTTACTTTAGCTCTTTAATTCTAATTCACATACTTGTGTTAAATAGGAGAATGTAAGTTGTCTCAATACCAGTTTGGTGATTCTGATGTTGGCACGGCGGAAAGGCAAGCTTCCCTTCTACTTAAATGCACTTCGAGAAAAGGAGTATGCTGAGAAATATCCAGGCTGCCTTCTGAACAATTTCCACAACCTCCTTCGTTTCTGGCAGCAACATTACCTCAACAAGGACAAGGATAGCACATGCCTTGAAAATGTGAGTACTATCACTGCATTGTAGCATATGTTGGAGATCTTGGGGAAGAGTGCTTTAATTCTTTGACTGCTTAAGAATAAATGTTCTGAGTGGGAAATAAAATTGCATTGAAACATTAACTTAATAGTCAGTCGGTTTTGTTGTGTTGAAGTCAGCTTTACTAGTTTTCAACCACATTTTTTAACATGTTAAATACTAGATGACAGCCCCCAAGGTTTCTTCATAATTGACACTTCACTTATTTTCTGTTGTTCCTTTCTATAGAAAACACCACCTTAAGTTCATCTGTAGTTCTATAGCTGGATCATGTGCGGCTTAAGTGTGGGTCAGAGGAAGAAACTGGAAGGCTTGTAGTTCAGAGTTCTGTTCTTTATTTAGTATGCCACACTGTCACTTGCACTTTGAAGCTGCATTATGCCCTAATGCTGTTAATATAAGTGCTAATGAGGCAGTTTAAATAATGACATTGGATATCTTATGAAAGCAGACCATTAGGATTGGATTTCGAGTATGCTAGACAGAATTTTAACTTGTATACTGTATATAATTAACTTATTCAATATACAATCCAATAAGGCATTAGAAAGCCTTTATTGTCATTGTAAAAAATGACAACATAATTCTTGTTAGAAAAAAATTTGCATTAAAATGTCAACCCATATTTGATGTTTGAGTCTCCTTCTGTAGTAAGATTGTCATGCTGCTTTATAAAACTGGACTGGGTGATCCTAAAGTTGAGCATCATCTGTACTACAGACCGTGCATTACATTTCGGTTTAGAAGCCACTGCAATGGGAGGTCTACCCACATTACATCCGCATTGAGCCCTAAAAATGTCATAGTAGTAAGAACATTGTGTGGACAACTACAAAGTTACTGTACATTGAGATTACTTAATGCTGTGTAGATCCTGGCTATCAGGTAAACTCAATGTTACTGCAGAAGCAAAAACTATGTAGCATGTGACAGAAGCAAGAACAATTAATAAAAGTCACAGGAAAATGGAGCTGATATCCTTAGAACATAACAGTTGACAAAGATTCTATCTTACCATGTTCAGTTGGCTTCCAAACTCCATTATGGACACTTTTCAGCGAATGTTTCGTAAGTGTGGAAAAAAGTATGTTAGAAGCACTACTCACTTTCAGTACCTGTCTTACTTTTGATACTTGGTATGTTAACTGCCTAGTGGCTCCTTTCATTATGTGCTGTGCTAATCTCTATTGGTGGTATTTTTCAGTAGACCAATAACTGTGTTGAAATAGGCATTTATGGAGAGGGAGAAATGACATATTTCAAGCTTTGTAATATAAAACCAAACTGACTACTACTTTCTATTGTGTCTGCCCAACTTTTTATAACAGGGTACATTTATTTGTATGGCCAGCAGTGGTGCCTAGAACTGTCTTTGCTGTCTTTCTGTCATTGAGAATTCTCAGTAAATGTTCACACTTTGCAAGCCTTTTACCACATATTTATATTATGCTCAGTTATAAGAAATGGTGTGGGTGTGTGTGTGTATAAAATGTAAAACCACCAAAAGGCACAAGATGAAGAGTTGGAATTCTGTGTAATGACAGTTAAGCCAGAGTTAGACTGAGTTAGTGACAGTTAATGATCCGCTTTACAGTATAAAGCCTGAATATCTCTCATGACTATTTTTGCTGCCATCTAGTGGAGAAAATAACACTGTGCTGCAAAATCTAATTAATATTTGTATACTTTGCCACTCTAATGTGGGGCAGAGCCTTCAACAAAAACACAATGGAGTGGAAAAGAGAATCTTTAGAGCCAGTTTTAGAATAAACTCTAACTGAACCATTAGTCGAGTCAAGCGATAGTGATGACCGTGTGAACTGGTCATTAGACATTACACGGATAGTGAAACTGGTGCATATGGTGCTGTACAGTTGAACTGCTGTGATATGTGTGGTAAATTAGGTTGCCTGAAGGATCACTTTGGTGCAATTAGATGTGTGGCAAAAAGGCAAAATCAATGCAGTCAAGTAGAAAGACAAAAAAGACATTAGCCCCTTAAGCATTGTTCACAATGTAGGAAGTGGTGTTGGTGTCAGTGAGTTGCGGAAATCACAAAGTCTTGCATTGTGGTAACCTGCAGTAACACAAAGGGCACATTGATCATGGTTATCCGGCACTGTCAGCCTATCCTCTTATGCATGGGAGGTATTTTATGCAAAAAAGGAAATTAAAATTATAAAATGAAAATGCAATCTCTTTTGCAATTCCATTTTCAAAGTCTACATGAACATTATGCTGTGAAAAACATCAGTCTATGCTGCAAAAATTAAAAATAAAATAACAGCATTTGAACAGTATTTGCAATTTAATTTTCAACATGAACAGCAATGAAACTGTGAAAATGAAAAGTATAAAGCAAATAAGCACTGAATATTCATCTTCCAGTTTTCATTTTCAGGTCCTCAACATACAAAATAGCACGGGTCAGTGGGCGGGCCCTTGCACCTTGATTTCCCACAATTCTTTTTCCTTCGTACCTGTGGCTACTTGGATCGATGGAAT
This sequence comes from Erpetoichthys calabaricus, assembly GCF_900747795.2. NCBI lineage: Eukaryota > Metazoa > Chordata > Cladistia > Polypteriformes > Polypteridae > Erpetoichthys > Erpetoichthys calabaricus. The sequence goes on along the minus strand of NC_041403.2, from coordinate 92,532,944 downwards.
ACTTTTCACTTCGACTGTGTTTATTTCATTTATGTGATTTTGATCTTTTCTCCTTTGTTCTGCTAACTACACAGCAAAACTGTCTCACAAAATCTGAAGACCACGCATAATTGTAGTTCTGAAGTAATTAATGTGCTATTTAATTACAATACTTACCAAAACAAAAATTTGCCTTTATTACATCATAATTTACATAACTACACTGAAGTGGAAACAGGATGGTTTGTATTTTTGTTTTTAAGTGTATAATTTATCCCTCTACAGTTTTCCCCTCCTCCATCCTGTAGTTGATCGATGACTCAATCATTGACTCTTTATAGCATTTCAAAATAAGATGATACGTTAGTGATTGTTGTATTCACTATGAAGACCTTCCATAATCCGTAATTTCCTTTAATTCATGCTTCTTTTTCCATCATTTATATTTTTTTTAATCCACCTCATTAAAAAATATAGAGTACAGTTCATATATTTTACTCGTATATCAATTAATTTAATATTTATGAACAAAAAAAATGAAATTTAAACAAACTGAAATCAATTTTCTGACTATTCTGGAAAGTATGGAACATATTGTTCCAAAAATATAATTCCAAGGTATACTTCAGTAGGTGCAAAAATATTTTTGAATTGCGTTGTTTTTGTATCATTGTTTCATATTATCTTTATATTTGTATAAGTATGTGATCAGATAATTGTTTCTATGAAATTATCGCGACTGGAATCCCCTTTAATGTCTACACCTCATCAGTCTTAATCTTATTAAGATATTAAGAGCGGTACACATTATATGAAATTATATTTATAGCAGAATTGTTTTAGTAGTGTTACTTTGTATATACAGTGATTACAGTCATTTTAACATCTTAAGTGTGAAAATGATTAAATCGTAATGCTAAGGAGGCTAATACACAAAATAAAAAAGAATGAATATATTGTTGGATTTAATAAGTCCATGGATTGTTTTTTTTAAAGTTACTCCTGGTATGAGGAAGCTTTACTCCCAAGTTGCAGTTTCCTGAACGCTGACTTCCAACTCCTTATGGTCTTATGTATACTTAGGGAAGTGGGAGTTTGTGTAAAGGAAAGTCCTCTATGTCCATTATTAATGGGTCAAAGATACCGTTTTTATTAGTGTGCCTTTCTTACCCAAGCATACTTGTGCTGAAGTGACACCAAGGCAAGGGTATTTACATGGTTTAGGAATTGCAGCACTTCTAATATGGAGTCCACCCTGTTTTAGTAAACCTGGACAGTTGACTGTTTAGCTGTTCTTTGCTTAGATGTGTGTAATTGCACCATTAGTCAGACATAATTAACCTGATAAAAGGCCTTCAGCTGATTCTAAATGTGTCATTTTTTATTTAAAATCTGTTGCTGGCATCCGTAATTGTGGGGACCAAAGCGGCGTTAATGCCAGTAAATCAGGCCATTGTGAGGTTGAAAGAAGAAAAAAAAACCTGGAGGCACAGCAGAACCTTTTATGTCAAAACCAACTGTTTGATCCATTATTGGAAAGACAGAACGTACAGGTGAGCTTAGGAATAACATGCCCTGGTAAATCAAGAAAGACTACTACAGTGGATGGCCGAAGAATACGTTCACATGTAAAGAAAAAAAAAACCCTTTCAACTGTCAGCCAGATCCAAAACACTATCCAAGTTGTGTAGATGTGGCTGTGTTTTAGATGACCATAAAGAGAAGATTCCATGAGCTTAAATTCAGAGGGTTCACCACAAGATGCAAACAGAAATGCTAGATTACAGTTTGCCAAGAACATCAAAAAACCTGCACAGGTTTGGAACAAAACCTCATGGACAGATGAAGATTCACCTGAAAGAAAAAGGTGTGGAGAAAGAACTGGACAGCTTATGATCCTAAAAATACCACCACATGTGTGTTATGGCTTGGGCATTTATGGCTGCCCCGGAACTGATTTCCTATGTGTGTACTGCTGATAAAAGCAGGATGAGTTCTGAGGCGTACAGAGCCGTCCAACCTGCTCAAATTCAACAGAATATGTCAAGACTTACTGGACAGCATTTTGCATTGCAGCAGGACTATGCCTGGGTACAAATATTGATTTTTCCAAGTAACTATTATTTTTCATTTAAACAATTCAATATTGACTCTTAAAGTCTTGAGATTAATCTTGTGAATATTTATCCTGCTCAATTATATTTAGATTTTTGCTTATCTTCGTTTTTGGCATCTGAACCAGTAGATGTAACTAATGAACCTTTTAAGGCTTTCTATGGAAAAAGCACTTTACTCCCTCGCATAGAATGAGAAGGGTCCAGCTGCAGGTAGGACAGTATAAAATAGTGTGTCCTCCACTGAAATCAGTGCCTTAGACAGATGTGTGGACTTCCTACAGATTCCAACGGTGCATCAGTAAAGAACAACTGGATAAAAGCAAAGCCACATGTAAGCTGTGCAGCTCAGAAGTATTGATGTAACACAATAAATTTGAGAAATCATTAATCCTAATGTCACCCATAAACGTAATCTCAGTCAACTTCCAAATAAGTAGAGCCTATATAATCTACCTCGGAGACAGCATGCAACGCCAAGCTTCCGTTTAAATCACTTCGGGCCAAAAAATAGCAGAATCTATAGCAGTACTGTTGAGACCCTGTTGAGACTGAGACCCTGTACTGTTGTTGAAAACGAAGCCTTTTGACCAATGAGACAGGTTTTGGAACTGTGGTATGCTATACCAACTAGAAAGCAAACGAGTGAAGTTATTGTACCCAGGCTTTATGAAGATCTTAAGCAAATAATCGCCACGTCTCTCAGGTCAGCGGAGAGAGTTGTCCTAACTTGCAACAGCTGAATATGCAGGGCAGCAGATGATGAGTCACATGTTACTACATTAAAATGACTCTGCCTCTGTGGAGGATGTATTGTAGACAAGCATGCTGTGTGGCTGTCACACTGGGAGAAACCTCTCTGCTTATATGTAGAACTGCTGAGATGGTGGCTCGCTAGCTGGTTTTCCTCAAACCTTTCTAGCATTTCCAACGCACTGATTCATCGAGTGATCGCATCACTCCCAGGTTTGTGTGCAAGTCCAATAAATGTTGTTTCACTTTAAGCACATGAATAACTATATTACTACACTGGAAAAAGTTTGCAACGTGCCTCACCTGGCCAAGCAAGTGGGCAAATTTCATAGCAGCCTGTGATACCACAGTGAGAGCATGTGCAAAGCAGCCGACGTGAATATCTTCATTAGCAGTATTGCACAAAACATACTCTCGGAATTCCACTCCTTAAATGCCGCTGTCAACAAGCATCAGCTCTAGATCCTCATTTTAAAACACTTCCTTTTTGTCTGAGGAGGAGTTGTGAAGACACATTTTTGAAAACTGATTAATGTGATTGCTACATGTGAGCAACTGAAGACAGGTAACTTGAAGAATTATAAAAAGACACAAGTCTTCCCGTTGTATCTTTAATTTTGACTAATTCATGATTATTTTAAATGTCCAATAGGGGAATACATTCGGCTAACAGTTTAGTTGAAGGGTGTCTACATATAAGATTCATAACCCACGGGTAGGTAACTGAATCACATTTATTATTTAAAAAGCAATATTTGATTATTTTAAAATATTCACAAGATGATATAGATGTTTAAAAGTAGATTCCATTGTATTGTAATAAACAAGGAGCCCCCATAATGTGTGGACTTGGATGTGGCGATACATGCTAGTTAAATTACTGTGTGTGCTGTGCTGTGAATTTTTTTTTCCTGTGTTAAACAGCAAGGATATTTTGTTCCACATTTTCCAAATACTGACGTTAACTGCTCCTTACTAACCAAGTATTTCTTTATAAATGTCATTGTGGTGTAGCGGGTCCACAGCTCAAGTCAAAAAGGCCACTTTTTAAATAAATAGAGAGGAGGTGTGGTAGTGTGGCTGTAGCAGGTTCCCGGGTCCTCGCTTAAGTACACAGGTGAGGAGTTGTCCGCATCCGTAATTGATGCCGGGATCTGCTAATTGCCACACCTGATCCACATCCCCATGATAAATAATAGTAGCGCGAGGTGGAAGAAAAAAGGCGAACAGACCAGCAGTAGATGAAAGCGGAAAGAAGGTCAGCTGCAGGTAGGGTGGCTCCCCTGGTGCATAGCCTGGACGGGAGAAGCAGGGGAGTCACCAGTAGAAAGGCACCAGGATCGGTTTTTAAAAGGCCATTATTTTAACCACGGGTTTTTAAAGGATTTTGTTTCTATTGTGGTTTTAACCTCCACAATTCACAGCTTTTTATGGATTATTTATTTGATGCACTGCACTATTTATTTGGACACTGCTTTTGATTTTGTTGTTTTTAATAAAAACACTTTGCACTTTTTGCATCATCCCCTTGCTTCATTGTTGTGCCTCACTGCCTAGCTCATCGATGACATTACCGACAGTGTAGGGTTCAAGGGCTCCCAGAAGGAAGATGGGAACATGGAGTAGAACCTGCATCGTCACAGTCATTCTGTGCTTATATTTGTGTTATGAAGTCATTATGTAGCCATCCTTCAAATGAGGTGTTGCTGAAATTAAGTAATCTCTTAAAAAAAAAAAAAAAAAAAAAAAGCCACCACTTCTGATATATCAGTGCACACTAATTCAGTCAAGATAAAATTGATATTGAAAATCAAATTGGAACATCAATTCCAATAAAAGAACTGCAGCATACCACTTAAAATGTAAATATCACAGTTTAAACATGGTATTTAATACAATTAAGTATTGAATATAACTATTTCATTTAAGATGTCATAATTTGTCAAATTTTGTTTCCTTAAAATAGGTGGGATTCAATAATAAGTGTGACAACTCCTGTATCTTTTTTTTTTTTTATAAATATAAATTCCCTTGATTTAATGCTGAAAGTCTAAACTTAATGCTCCTGTGCCTTGTTTCATTTCAATACAGATACGCTTAGGTTGAGAGCCACACTAATAATCACCATGTCACTGTCCAAATACTTTGAGTATTCTTATACAGTATACTTATTATTTACTGTACAGATAGAGGTAAATGGATATACTGCAGGTCGATAGGCCGAACATGGGGCTTGTGAGGAGTTCTGTATTTTGTAGAATGTTTATGCCATCATCTCCATCACAGCACACTAATCCATATCCATAACACTGTGCCCAAGTAGCAAGTGTGTACTGTGCAATCCTGTCCAAATCATTTGCCTGTGCCAAGCCCAGTGATGCCCACTTATTATAAGTCTTTGGTCCTTGCCATGGCAGCCCCTTTTTTGCATGCAGGTCAGATTTAGGGGCACACAACTTCTGCTCCCATGTGATGCCCTGCTTGTGCTCTCCAGTGAATTGCATTTTTTTGTTGTTCATATCAAGTGACTTAGTTGAAGTAGAGAAATGTAAATCTGACAGATATTTATGAGTTATCAGTTTTTCAGAATTTTATAATACAGCCTGAGTTTGCTCACATATTTTCTTCCTTTTTGCTTGCAGAGCTCTTGCATTTCTTTCAGTTACTGGAAAGAGACTGTCTCAGTCCTACTTAATTGTGACAGGACTTCACCGAGTGCCATAGCCAGCTACATTGACGAGGCGTACATGGATATCGACAGAGATTTTATGGAGGATTAATCCCGGGAAACTCTTTGGATGAAAGACTATTTCGAGGAGTATATCCCCAACCATGAATATTCAGGGATACATCACTGTACAGTGTTTTATGTTGGATGCTGGAAATACAGAATGTTATTGATAATTGCAGGAGTGTTTTAGCCCCCAGCAATCATTAACACATTTTGTGTGTGTGTGTGTGCGCGTGTGTGTGTTTTTAATTTTTTTTTTTTTTTTTATAGTACCCCCTCACCCCCACCCCATACCCTGGAGTCAGATGCATATGTTTATCTTATGTTATTGGTTTTTGCTGTAGGTCAGTAAGTTCTTCTAATACAGGCTCATCATTTAAAATATGCAGTATATAACGACAGAGTTCTAGAAATGGATGTCTTGTTGCAGACATTCCTCGTAGACTTGGATTCTCCTTCCTGTACAGATGAACATTTTGAAGCTAATTTAGCATCACAGTTTTGGACAATCCCTTTATTTGTGAAGAGACTAAATAAGCAAGACAGGAGCATTATTTGCAAAAAGAAAAAAATCAGTATAACCATGGAATAGGAGTTGGTGTTAAATGCAAAAAAAAAAAAAAAAAAGACTGAAATAGTTTTCAGAAAACCACAAAAGACGGACTGAGCTGTTTGTGGACCTGCACTACCTTTTTTTGCAACTTTATCCTGGAAGACCTGAGTTCAAATTGAATCATGAAATCCCTATGCTGGTACCAGAAATCACAGGACTTAGGGGGCCTCTCCTCTTCCCTTTCTCCCTTTTTTGGAGTCACTTCTGTTTCTTTTAATTTATTTTGTTTTGGTTTTTTTTTTTTGCCATGTCTGACTATAAAGACTGCACAAGTTGTTGTTGCCATCATCAGAATTCTCAACTATTTAAATTTCCGCTTAATCCACAGGTATATTGTATATTTAGAGTGCAATTTGACTTGCCAATACAGTAAAACACCATGGGACATGGTACGTTCTGCTGGCTACGGGGAGGGCTGGTGCTTCACTTCACTTCGTCCAGCCACCATCTCTGACGTATTTCTGAGGCAGTAAGACGGAGCTGACGGGATGGGAGATGTGGGGTTGTGTTTTTAAAATGCTGCTTCCCTGAATACAGGTGCCTTGGATAAGAGGGTTTATATATTTGCATTATTTTTCTTGCCTATTTAGCAGCTAATGACAGCAATTAGTAGATAAACTATGACTTGAGCTACCTCATAAATCAGTGTCAATCTGAAAGAGTACACCTTTGGCAGAGGAATATCATGGAGATGGTTCCATTCTACCAAAAAGATCGAAATCAAAGTGGTAAAGTGGCTCATCAGGGACTTGTTTGAAATCTTGAATATTAACCAGTGGTTGTTGTCCTGTTTAGCTCCCAAACCACCATCTTTAGCTTTTCACTGTATGTCAGTATGTCAAGTCACAGTTAATTAAAATAAAAGTATAAGCCAGTGTGGCTGGTTTGCTTTTTCTAAGGGCAGACATCTGTCCCCACTTCCCAGGTCCATAGTTTCATTTACTGTTGGGTGACATCATGCCACGTTAGTTTGTTTCTTTTTGAAAAGTAACTGAAGCACCATTTTTATGTTTTTTTCCCTTTGCCACGGTAATGCTGTACAAACCTAGTTTTGTCAACGCTCTATTAAAATGAACCTCCACAGCGCTGCCTTATTTTTGTGTACATCGTCCCGTTTGGTACAAACGGTGACTTCTCGGAGATGCTGGCATTCCCTTTTCTCCCATATCCAGCTGTCGGTTCCTCAGCTTTGCTGCACACCATTGTGTAAAATTCCATGTAAAAAAGCACAGTCTGACACTTCATGAATCCTAGGATTTGTAGCCGTATTACACTCCACTGACTGCATGCTCTTCTCTCAGAGCATTCAGCATCCTTTGACGACTTCTGGTTCAGTGTATTATTTTATTTGCATTTCACATACTTCAGAATTTCCATTCATACAAAACAGAATTGGTCTTTGACGGGACGTACTTTGAACGTTGATTTATTTTTAGCAAGGTAAGTAGTAAAGCAAGATTCAAAACTAAGCTTGGAAATTTTTAAAATAATTAAATCAAATATTAATGTCCTGAAAATTGAAGAGACTTCTGTATTAGCAGTTGAAACTATTTGCACATTCAGAGCTCTTTTTTGTTGTCGTTATAATTACCTTGAAGCTAACACTCTGCTCTACTCTGTTCGTGGGCACACAGTGCATTGCTTCTGACTTCTGTTTTTTTATGCATGCTTTTCTATTCTTTGACAATTGTACATCAATTTCACGCCACACATTTCTAATAATAAATTTTGTGAATGGACCAAAAGGCCACTAGTTGGGCTGTTGGCCCGTTACTCTGACACTGGGATTGGCACCGCCAGATATTTAAAAGTGAGCCTCCCTCCATGCAGACGCAGGGCATGCTGTTCTCACCCAAGGACCACTCAGATCCCCTCTGCTGTTGTCTTAAAGCTGAAGTCCTGATTTTATTTTAATACTGTATTGTAGGTGAAAATCACATTAAAATAAAGTATTCTCACTTCTTGAAGCAAGAATTCTGTTTGAGTGCGCTTTTGCTATTATTTATTTTAAAACTAAACTGTCTTAATTTGTAGATAAATTGGAATTATGCAATTTACCATAAATGCATTTGTATGCAGCAAGGTGTACAATTATAGCATGTAAACCAAAAGTTAAACACATTTGTCACTAGAAATGGAAAGAAATGCTAAACATCTAATCCAAGGCACTTATTCATTTATACTCATCATAATCATATATTGCATTATAAGTCAAAATAAATCCTTGGTTTCCTTTATGTGCTTGTGTCTCTTCTGCATTTTCATTTCCAGGTCAGCTGAAAGGCCCCTGGTCTCATATTACAGAAGCTAAGCAGCGACTGTTGATCATTTTGGGGATTTGTTTATTTCAAACATGAAAATGGTGGTGGTCATGTTATTTTGGAGTGTGGCGGTGCGGATGCATTAAGTCAGGGGAGTTCACTCTGGTCCTGGTGGGCTGCAGGTTTTCATTCTAACCCTAATCAGTGACCAGTTTTCACTGCTAATGAACTCATTTTCCTTCATTTTAATAGCCCTGCATTTAAGGATTAAGTCCTCTGAATTGATTAATTTCTTCATTAAATGGCAGCCAAACAAATGAAATGTGAAATGAGCCAACAGATGAGCAGCTGGATAGGGGCATCAAACTCCAGCCAGTTTCACTCCAACCAGTTTCTTAATGAGAAACTAATTCTTGCTGTTAATTAAAGCCGTTATTGAATAGCATGACTTGCTGCTCTCATTCTGACACAGCAGACTGTTGATTTTCTGTTTTTTCTAAGAGCACCGTCAAGATATTTTGGTGACCTGAGCAGACCAACATGACGGAGACCTTCACCTTTCTTTATTTTCAGGTTAGCTGGTCATGTGGCAGTTTTTGTCTCATTATTGTTTGACTGCTCATTAAGGAAAAAGAAACAACTAGGGGGTCTGAGTCACGTCAATTAAAACTAAGGCAAAACAAGTTAATCAGCAGCAAAAACGGCTCACTAATTAAGAAGATGGTTTGAATGAAAACCTGCAGCCCACCAGGACTGGAGTTGGACACCCCTGCTTTAAGTGATCTGACTTGGGTCCAGTGCTGCTGTCTGGCAGATATCTTACAAGGGCAGTCTGGGCTTCATATCATTTCACAGACTTCAGCTGTCAGTGTATCTGACATGAAAAGTTGGATTTGAAGCATTTGGGCATTCCAGTATAGCATACCAGCATGTTGAACACCAACCTACAAACCCAGTGAGAAAATCCAAACTGTTTAATAAAACTTGCTTTGGAGTGCTACAGATTCTGTGCTTTGCTGGGCCAGTTTTTGTTGCTCTTGGCTTATCTGCAGTGGACTTCAGTTCTACCAGTGTTTACTGTCAGCACAGTAGAATTTTGTCCTGTGCAAAGGCCACTGTGGCTATGTCTTGTCTGTCTGTACTTCTTATTTTATTTCTCCCCTTTTAGGTGTAAGTTGCATTAGGGAGACTGTCACCATGAGCCAATGCTCTTCAGGATGTTTTTGTGCTTGCTCCATAGAAAGAACAAATCTATTATCAAGACTAAAAAAAATTCAAAACATTCCTAATGGCTGCCACACTTCTACTCTACCAATGTTACTGTTCAAGTGCTGTGAGTTGCCTCTGAAAACCCTTTTTTGCATTTACTGGATGAGGTGAATTTCAATTCTTAAAATTAAAAAAAAAAAAAAAAGAAAACCCAAAGTAAGGAACAAAGACCGTGAATGTTCATCTTTGCTTGCTTTTATTTTGCAGTTAGGGTATCACTGATACATCTGTTGCAGCGTACCAGGATGGAGTCACCAACTTGAAGAGGCCAGAGAAGTGCAATTTTGATCTTCTCTTCATTCTTCATGCTGCAGTAAAAACATAAGATTGTCAGGTTCACTGTATCATTTGTTTATTTAAGTTATTATCAATATTATTTGCTGCTCCTTTTGGCCTCATGATTGTCCTCGTGTTGCCACACCCTTATTATTGTGATAGCTCAGTTCTGCCCAAAATAAGCTGATGTTAAAAGTCATGTGAACATGAGGCCATTGATGGTAGAGTGTCTGCTTTACATATCCCTGGCAGCTGGGCTTACACTGTAATACCAATATTATTATTCTAGTAATATTAAACTAATATTTTTCCAAATGTACAGTTTTATGTTTTAGTGGTCATATCAAGGTGGACATGCTTCAATGTTTTAGAAGGCAGTCAAAAGTAATTTGCTTGACAGCTCATGGATGTTCAGTCTAAGGCGTCTAGTGCTGCATTCCCACCTGCTCTATCTTGCCACAGCAGTGTTTCTTCTGACCATATTTTGTGGTGCTTGCTGGAAACGCCTATCTGGAGCATCACTGAAACCAGTTATATTAAGAAGGGGGTAGGGCTTGCAGGCCTGTTATTCTGCAATGTGATGCCACTAAAGTTAGAAGAATTCATTTACAGACCAACTTTGAATTTATGAAATGGAGGTACTTGTCCAGCTCTGTATCTTTCATTCTGAAGTAGCTTTGCTATGCATTAAGTGATATCAACGTAGGGAGCCGAGGTGCTTATTTGTTTAGATACAGAGAAGGAAGTACTAAGTATAGAAAGAATGGTTGGTATTAGTAAAATGAAAGGCAAGCACAGAATGAGGGGAGAGCAGGACTCTCCTGAAGGATGGATGGTCCTTTGTCAGGGATGTTGCGTGTACTGATGCAAGAGGGTCGGGTCAGCCCAGACAGGGCAGATGGACTTTTTAGTGTGTATTTGTTATGGCTGTACTTTCTACTGACGGTCTCTTAAATAAAACAAAAGCAAAAAAAAAAAAATGTCGATAATCTGTCAAGCTTTGGCATGCAGTGACACGTGACTTTTAGAAATCATGGGGGAAACGATGTATTTTAATACCATTTACGGAATTTGTAATCTCATAAAAAACTATAAAATACAGAAGAGAAAAGCTGTCAGTTGTAGACTGGACCAGCTTCTGGTCCTAAGGAGAAGCCATGCTTCTTGAAGAACGGCCCCATCTGTCTGTGCATTAACGGCTCATTTCCAGATTTTAGGCCATACCTTGCCTCCTTGTTCACGTGTGCGGCTGCGGAGTTTATTCACTTGTGTCTCTGCAGTGTCTGCCCGCTCTTCAGCATCATCCAGTTCATGCTGTATCTTCCTGTACTTCAGTAAATTGGAGTTTGCCTGCTCCTCCTGTAACCATAAGACCCCAAAAATGTCCCTTTGAATATTCCTGTGTAACTGCCTGGTTTACAGAAATTCTCACCTTTTGGTTTTTAGCAAAAATGAGCTTTAAAACAAACAAATTTGACGTGTAGGCTTTGTGCAGTACTCACCGCCTCTTCAGCCTGCCTCTTGTAGCTCTTCACCTTGGCTTGCAGTTTATCAATCAGGTCCTGCATGCGGGCCAAATTTTTCCTGTCCTCTTCATTCTGTAGAGGAAGTTCAAAGGGTTTGATGAAGAGGAATGGATATCTGCATGAGGGAGGGACACCCAAAGACACCTACAGTATATGGAAGTTATGAAGCAACAGCGAGTGCACTAACGAGACCCGAGTACAAAACATCTACAGAAGAGGAGACATGACCGAATAAAAATGACACAGGATCGTGGAATTAAGACTACCATCAGAGGACAAGTTTAGAGAACTGAAGTCTGTTTAAAAAAAAAAAAAAAAAGGTCCTGACCTGAACAAGGTTTTTAATTTCATAATGTTTTTTATTCCGTAAGATCTGGTGGAGTTCAAGTGGGACTGAGTTTATAAAAAAGAAAATGCGTGAACGTTAATTCTGGGCTAGAAAGAATTTTTGCCTACACAATACAACTGTCTGTCAAGTCTCATCGCGTATAAAATCAAATCATTTTTTTCCCCCAGACAGGACAAACTCAAACATTGTGAAAGCGGACATCGTTTTAAGTAAGTACTTTATTTTTAAACAATATACTTGCAGAGCAGATGGTATTTGTTTCTGCAGTTACTGCCACAGTTTTATTTTCTGTGTTCTTTGCAACTGGAGGTTCAAGTTAAAATGTCCATCATTTAATGTACAAGGTGCTGTGTTTGGAACAGTAGGGCTAGGACTGAGCTCACTGTACTGAAAAAACATATCAAGCCGCACTCATTTGTGTTTTGGAGAATGTCTGTCTGATTTAATGGGCACGCGAGATTCAGTCACCTGGTTTGTACAAGTCAGATAAGTTAAAGGTGTGGCATCACAACAAATGTGATCGACTAACCTGATCCACATTAATGGCTAGGAGAGTTCACAGAGAAAGTTCAACCACTTTGTTTTAAACCTATTTGTATTCTTTACCTTTGGCTCAGCTTCTTTGCTTGGATGATGTTTTATTAAAATCTTAACCCTCTATCAGTGGAAACTTACTGTACCTAAAATGTCTGAACATTCACTACACATGCATGCAATACAAAAGTCAAGTTTTAGAATACCTGATAGCTGAGCTCTTTAATTCTTCTTTCATATTTGCGAACACCTTTTTGGTACTCATTGCTCCTCTTCTGTTCAGATTCCAGTTCATTCTCCAGTTCCCTAACCTGGTAAGAGAGAAAATAGTTGATTAATTCTGAACTGGGAGTGCATGGCGTCACCAAGAACTTGTCTGGTGAATTTGTATTGGCCTGGAAGTCTTCCTCTTTTGCCTCATCCTTTGTGTTATTTCTCTGTTCATTTTCTTTCTCATAATTTGTGTTAATGTGTTGTAACAGCATATTGTTGTTCTGTCATGTCATGAAGTTAACAGCCTCGGCAGGTTTTCTTTTTTTCTTCTTGTTTGCTTCAGAGGGGTAAATTGCCAAATATCACAAGATTTTTGACAAGTGTTTTCACCCCACTCACAGTAAAATGGTAGACATTCCCCTTTGATGTGCCTGATTGAGCAAAGTGATAATGAGAATGGAACCAGATATCATGTTCAGATATCGAACATGAGACAATTTAAGGATATGAAATGTTTAGTGAAGAGTTACAGACTGAGCACATTCTGAATAACAGAGTAGACACATGGCCAGATCAATGTAGACAACTTAAGAAATGCTTGTGCTTATTGGTGGCTGAAGGCACAGATCTACGGATTTGCTTAAATAATATGCTGTGATTAATGACACATTTACAAATTGTAATTGTATGTGGAATAAGAATTAAACTAAAAGGCAAACAAAACATTACTTAGAATATCAGAAAGAGTAACAGCTAAGTGGAGGAGCAGCTGCAGTGTGAGTAAGTAGAAAGTGTCTTGTGTGTCAAGGAGATGAAAAGTTTATAGCATGTCAGTGAATAAACAATGACTTCACATATCTACACTTTTGTTAGAGTACAAGGAGATACTTCATTAATTTTGCCTCGGTAAACATTTGGATACATTTTTTGGATCTTGCTATTCATGGACTCTGGTTTAAAGTTAGAAGTTTCAATATGGGCATTATTTCATTTTTAGATGTGTCAAGTACACCACCTGACTGAGGAACTGCTTGATGGTGACCCTGTCTTAGCATTTCTCAGTGGTTTATCCTGGCCTTGCTGTTTTGATGGCTGCATGGGCATGTAGTCCAGCATCTTACTGAATAAAAAAGGACATTTTTGCAGTCTTCAGCAGCACATTTCAAATGTAACTTGCGTAAGGAGTCACAGGGCCTGCACTTTAAGTGGGGGCGGACTGCAATGGAAAGGTGGCATTAAAGTTTTGTTTACTTAGTTTTTTTTTTTTTTATTCCTTTTCATTTTGTGAAAAAAACTGTATCTGGATGTTTCAAGCATCTGAGATGGTTATTTATTATTATCATTAATTAAGCAGACATTTGCTTAAGCGAATGGAGTTTAAGTGTTCAAATGTATAAAGGAAGTAGTAGAGTGGATTTAAAAATTAATTCAACAAGAACATGGTGACACAGATACTTGTTAAACGTTAATGCTTCTCATAGAGAACCACAGATGTGTGCAATAATGTGATGGAGAATAGGACTTTTCAAATTTACTGTTATTTTGAAGAAACTAGGAGGATTAGATTGGTGAGTTTGTTGGGCTGAATGGCCTGTTCTGGTTCTCATGTTCACTTATTAGTTTTATTATGATGAATACTTATTGTAAGAGTGAGAGTACAGTCCTAGTCATACACAGTATTAATTTTTATGGAGGGCAAAAGAGCTCCACAATAGTGCCAGGAAGGGAAGGATTCCTTGACTATTGTCTTTACAGTAGGAAAGTTCTGGGTCAATTCAGTCCAATCTTGACAGATGGTTTTTACAAGAGAGGTACAGTATACAACATTTCAAACAAAGAAATCAAACAGGCCTCACTCACCCTGCCAAAGGCCCTCCTCAGGGAGAACACACACAAGTAGTAAATGCTACTACGCCTTTGAAATGTTACTGTTTAAGTAGAAGAATTTTTATATTTTTTTTTAACAAAGGTTTAATTTTTTTCTTTGCTTTTGTAGGCAGAGCTACAAAATAACATGTGTGTCTATTCTGTACAAAGCGCATTCTAGTGTATTTAATGTCAGCAAATTAAGAATTATAAAGACAGCCCTGAACTCACTCTGCTCTCCAGTTTCTGGATTTGCTTTTTGCCTCCTTTAAGTGCAATTTGCTCTGCTTCATCTAGGCGCATCTGCAGGTCCTTGATGGTTTGTTCCATGTTTTTCTTCATCCTCTCCAAGTGAGCACTGGTGTCTTGCTCTTTCTTTAGCTCCTCTGCCATCATTGCTGCCTGATAGGGAAAACACCAAGAAAGAAAATTAAATAAATGGCACCCTTACCTCGGTCTGGCCTGGCCTCATTCCACTTCATCATAAAAATTATAAATATTGATAATAAGTCATATCCACATAAGAGTTTAAAATGCAAAGCAGAAAATGTTCAAAAGACTTAGCCACAGTTACTTTGCACTGTACTATTTAATCATAAATATTTATAGCTTCACCACTTTTTTCTTAACTGCCATTTCCATCAAACAAGCACTCCAGTGTTAAAATAAGCTACAACATCCCTGTTATATATAAAAAAAGTAAAGGCCACTCACATCAGTTATAGCTTTCTTTGCCTTGTCTTCAGCATTGCGGCACTCTTGTACAGCATCGTCAACTTCTGATGACAGCTGTGCAATGTCACTTTCCAACTTCTTTTTCTGGTTAATCAGTCCGGTGTTCTGCAAGACCACATAAAGAAGTTGACCGACTGAATAATATTAATAGTAATAAGACAATGATGTTGTTTTTGAATGCCAGTGTCATCTTTTGCTTCCCTCCTTACATTAATTTTTTTAATCCACTTAGTCTATTACAGGGTCCTTGCATTTGTTGCACAGCAGGTGCCAACACTTACTATGATGCCAATCCACCATAGAACACACTCACACATCCACATTACAACATACTGGACAGTTATAAAATTAATATGGATATCTTTGAGATTTGGGAGGATAACAGAATTCTTGGAGAAAATAAAAATGGTCACCAGGTGTAAAGGAGAAGGACAAACCAAACCTGCACATGGTGCCAGTCAACCACAGAGCACACTTACTCATCTTTTGGATACATTTGGTAATGCAGAGCATTTAGGGAAATATCCATGAGCATAACTGCACACAGCAAATGGCTAGACCAGGTCTGAAATCCTGGCTTGGATCTGAGAGGAAGCAGAGCTAAGTGCTGTGCCACTATGCCTCTCACTTGTTTCTTTATATATGTGGATTAATTTAGTATGAACACTTAGCAGGAAGTAAAAGGTTGCAGTGCACTATTTTCAGCATGCTAGACTTTCAGATTAATGAATGGTTAACATAACAACAGATTGCCCCAACTCTAAAACCTGTAACCTGTGGTTCAAAGCGGCATTAGAAATGTTAAGTACTCTATTAATGAATCCGGTTTCCTTATTCTGTTCGTCTGGTAATGACAAATATGTTTTGAAATTTTTTAAGAAAGGATGGTGGAAGTTTTGGGGTAAGGCTGCTATGCTCAGTAACCCAGGCATAGGGCACTGTGTTCCATTTAGATTAGCACATACAAAAAAGCATTTCACTGTATCATGTACAATAATTCATTCATCCATCCATAGATTCATTCATTGTTTTAACACACTTATCTATGATAGGTTGCAGGGTAGCTGGCACCTATCCCAACAATCATTGGGTGCAGGGACAATCCCTGGACAGGATGCCAACCCATCACAGAGTAAACACACTCACACACTAGGCCCAGATTAACAATGCCAATTCACCTAACCTGCATGTCTTTGGACTGTGGGGGAAAACTCACTTGAACATGGGGAGAACATGCAAACTCTGCACTAGGAGCACCTGGGATATGAATCCAAGTTTCCTTGTTGCAAGGCAGCAGTGCTACCACTGTGCCATCCTGCCAGCTGTCCTGTACAGTAATGACCCTATAAACTGCAAACTCCTGGAGATTAATGGTATCAGGGTATCTGCTGCCTAACTTACAATAAATGTTTGTTTATCAGTTATATATTTGGAAATTTTTAAAAGAGGAAAAATCCAAAATAAGCAAATGATGCATGAGCATGATTGTCTATGTGGACGTGCCCTGTGATGGTTTTACACTTCGTTCAGGGTTGTTCTTCAACTTGCAGTCAATGTTGCTGAAAGAGGCACCAGCTTCACAAACACTGAACTGAATAGTGGCTAGAAACGTGGATGAACTTTATTTCAGTTTGAAATTTCCTGTAATCATTTAGATTGGTTCGAAGTCCTGTCTGCTAAATTGCAAATCGAGTACTAATGAATAAAATAATTATAAACTTATTTTTAAATTCATGGTTATGTTAAGCTATTTACTTTGCTTAAAGTGAAATTCACCCAAAATTCCAGAGTTCAGATAGTGGTACAGAAGAAGTGATTGCTCACCTGTGAGTGAAGAAGGTTGACTCTCTCTGTGGCCTCAAGCAGTTCTTGCTCGGCAAGTTTGCGCCCCCGTTCTGTCTGCTCTAAACTGGCTCTCAGCTCCTCCACCTCTGCCATGAGCAGGTTATTCCTGCGTTCTACTGCAGCTGCCTGCTCTTTTAGGTCATCGTTACGGTGGATTAAATCATCCAACTCAATTTGGACATCCTGATGGTAAAAGAAACTGCATATTTAAGACCGACCACGTTAAATGCTCTTCCTATAAAGAATACACAGATGACACTCCAATTAAGAAATAGTTTTACATTTTTATCACATCATTAAGATTCACCTTTATCTGAGCTTGTAATTGCCTGACTAGTTTCTGGGATTCAGAGGCCTGCCTATTGGCATGATTGAGCTGGATCTCCATTTCATTTAAGTCTCCTTCCATTTTTTTCTTCAGACGCAGTGCCTCATTGCGCGACTTGGCCTCTGCATCCAGTGTTGCTTGCATTGAATCTAAGGCACGCTGGTGGTTGCGCCTGCAGGAAAAAAGAATCGGTTGGCTGAAGAAGCACTACTTTTTTGAGCAGAACTATAAATTTATCAAATATACATAAACTGAAGAAAGGATTCACACACATACCTTTGTCTGATTACCAGAGAAAATGTGTTGTGTTTTTGTTTTACTTTTAAAAGAGGCTTTTGCAATTGAAGTGGACTTTGTTTGCCCTTGAACATTATCAACATAATCCACTTCACTTTTTACTTGAGTGTCTACTCATAAATGATAATAAATAAGCAATTCATTTTCCACATCCCTCCTGTGATGACTATAATGTCATCTGATCAACAGTCTTAACATTCCAAGACATAAAGTTTCAGTAACACACTAAGGCATCAATACAAAAGGCTATTTGACGCTCATAAACCTATACCTGATGTATGACCTCTTCAAAACTGCTACTTCTAAAATTGTCTTTTTATGTTAAGAATAGGAAGAGCACAAAAAAGAAAAAAAAAACTTATTATTAAGCAACGGATTGGCCAAAGGGGTAAAGTGCGATGCAAAAAAAAAAAAAAAGGAAAATGACATCTATGGAAAATTGAAATTATTTTGTAGTTTCATTGTAAATAACAAGATACTTATGGAAGAAGAGAGAATGCTAATGTTTAGGAGAATTAAGGATTTCAGTAAACAGTGTCTGCATGATCAGTATATGGCTAATAATGAAATAAGCTCATCATAATAGTAATACTAATGATAATACATTTTATTTATATGGTACCTTTCCCATGCTCAAGGCACACCTTTATCAGAGACAACATACCAGATGTAATTCTGACTTTTAGAAAGTAAGAAAATCTGGTCCTAAGGTCATCAGTCATGTGATCCATATCTGTTGAATTTCAGCCAGGGTCACCCTGCAACCCTCTGCCCCAGGCTGGAAATCAAAAGTTAATTTTATGTCCTTCTTGTTGATTTCCAATAGCTTTGTTTGTCTTAATATTACTTTTGTTTTTGATTTGCATTTTTCTTTGTTTTTTATGTTTATATATTCATGCTTTTGTTATGTGCCATGTGTTTCATGGGTGGTTCCCCAAGAGGCAGGGCTACCTACCCATCACCGCCAGACTGCCCTTAACCCTATCAAGGCGGTAGCAACCCACAGTCTTTGGCAGTTCATTTGAATGTGCTTGGGAGTTGGTGAGTAATTCTTGTTTCTGTGCTACTTCATTTTTTTTTGAGGAATTATTGGATTTTTGACTTTTTGCCTTTGTGCTCCACAGAACTGACTTTCTATTCGGAGCATTTTTGTGAAAAATAAATCTTTTTTTTTTTTTTTTTTAATGATCTTTAAGAGTTTGAGGGTAATATCCTCTTCTAGTGGGCATTTTTGGAAGTTTTAGGGACTTTGTGCTTGGGAACTCTCATAAATCATTACAAAATCTAATAAATGAATCAGGTGTTTTATTAATGGGAGGAGAATCAGACATTTACAAAACATATTATTCAATTATTCTAAGCATTCATCTCATCAATGAAATCACCTGAGATTGTCAATTTCCTCATCCTTTTCAGCCAGCTTTCTGTCAATATCTGCTTTGATTTGATTGAGCTCCAGTTGAATTCTGAGAGTTTTGCTCTCTTCATGCTCAAGAGCACCCTGCAAGGAAGGAATAAAAATGTCATGGAGTTATTCTTGCCTTTATTGGTCTGCTGGGTCATTTATTCACCTCTTTTTTTAAAGCACATATTTAATTGTTCTCATTGGAGATTTGAAAAAAATGCACAAACTTTAAAGTGTGAGATTACATTTGTCTAAAATGATTCTAGCAGCCTGGCTGGAAATACTAAATCAGTTCTGGTTGTGTGTCTCTAGTACATTCTGTTGGACCGGTTTCAATAATCATCCAAAATATGGAAAAGTAATCGCTGAAATTATTTAAAATACCGGTAGTTATTTTTTTGCTCATACTTTTAATTTGAAAAGCACATCATTTCTGATTTCTTCTTTTCCTCTTTGTGAACTGATAAGATTACCATGGCAGCTTCACAAGATGATGCTGGGGATGCCATGTGATGCTATGACCCTTCTTTATCATGTAGCATCAGACCATTTAGTTGCCTCTCTCAAGACTTTTGTATAACCAAGAAGTGGACTTCATCACTATTTGAAAAAAAAACTAACAGTAGTAAGGCTCTTTGAATATTTTTAAATATTTGTAAGACAACCTTGCATCGTATTCTGTTTAAAGAGGTTGAATCATTGGCGTTAATGTGGTTGCTTGTCATCTAAAACAATAGGAATATTTTCATTCATCTAAGTGTCTTTTATCCTTGCCTCACATTGTGAAAACATATACTTGCCCAGTACCTCAGCCTCCTCCAGGGCTGCTTGAATCTCACTCTTTTCAGTCTCCAGTGCCTTCTTCATCTTTTCAAGCTCATGAATCAATTTCCCACCTTCTCCAATCTGATCCGTCAGATCCGAGATCTCCTCTGTATAAGATTATACATTTCAAATAAAGAAATACTAATGGACATCATTTCAGGTTTTTTTTTTTTTATTTCATTTTACCTATGTCTATGCTAATATCAAGACAAATAGTATCTTGGGTTTGAGTTTTGACTGTAGAACTGTCAGTGTCAAGTAGGCACATTCTGTCAAAGTTTGTCTGGCTTTCTACTTGATACTACAGAGAGATCTGCATTTTAGGCTGACAGACAACTAAATTAGTTTGGTCCCGCGATAGACTGGTGCTTAGGAGGGCGCAAATTAAAGTGTTCCCTTCATGAGGAGGTTATTGATGCTGTGCAAGAATGGATCAGAAGATTTCTACTCTTCTGGGATTAAGAAGCTTCCCGAGTGCTGGAACAAGGGTATTGCAGTGGCAGGAGGCTATACAGAAAAAGAGTGTGTACTGTATGTCGTTTCATCCATTATCCAACCCGCTATATCAGAACCACAGGGTCATGGGGGTTTGCTGGAGCCAGCACAGGGCGCAAGGCAGGAAACAAACCCCTGGCAGGGTGCCAGCCCACCGCAGGGCACATACACCAAGCACACACTAGGGACAATTTGGGATCGCCAATGCACCAAGCCTGCATGTCTTTGGACTGTGGGAGGAAACCAGAGCACCCGGAGGAAACCGTTGTTTCATTGTATTCAATAAATAAAGTGTAGCTCATAAATTCCTGTGTATATTTGAACGCTCCTTGTAACAGGAAAATGATTGGATTCATAGCTATTAACAATGCTAATGTATTTACTTTTCGATTGATTACAGCTGGCTTATTGCTTACTGGCAAAATGACCCAGGAAAAGCTATCAAAATTACAAACATATGAAATTAGAAAAGCACTATTTTCTTTAATCTGAAAGATAGGGAAACAAGACCACCAGAATTTCAGTTAGAAGGAAGAATAAATCTAAAATTAGAAGCTCTGAGCAAACAATTTTGTAACATACTGACAAGACAATATAAAATACTGCTATAATTTTATGTTGCATATGGACTTGGCTATTACAACTCTTCTGAGATTTTCTTACATTAAATATGAACTGCAATATTTTAAAAGAAGCAAACAAACCCACCTTGCAGGTTTTTGTTTTCTCGTTTGAGCGTCTCTAAGTGATCAAGAGACTCCTCATACGCATTTTTAAGTTTGAAGAGCTCAGTACTTAAGCCACGAGCCTCCTTTTGTGAAGCTTCCAACTCAGCCTGTGCTTCTTCATACTTTTGCTTCCACTCTGATAAGACCTTGTCAAAGTTTCTTTGCTTCTTGTCAAGAGCAGCTGCTGCTGAGTTAGCTCTCTCCAGATCCACTACCAGATCCTCAATCTCTGTTTGCAAGCGATGCTTTGTCTTCTCTAAAGACGAACACTTAGCATTTGCTGCTTCCACGCCTTCTTCTGCTTCTTGTAGACGGATTGCTAGTTTTTTTCTGTAATATTTTCAAAGATACATCTTCACAGGATTTGTACCAGCTTCTTCCAATGAAGCTTTAAATTTTGAAATCTAGAATGATAGATGGACTACTACACACAAATCAGAACACTTTACTGCCAAGAGGCACAAGAACGGCTTTGATGTTTGAGGTGCATGGTTAGAGTCAGTGTTACCAACTGGTGTGGTTGTTTATTTGGAATGATAATCTCTGCTGCTAACAATGAATAACATACTGTAACTTAAAGACTTTAACTAAATCTACCATGGCTCACAATGATACAATATTACTTGGCAGATATAAAGAGGGGGTAAATGTACAAATAAACACTAATAATTGTGCAGCATCTGTGCAACAGTTTTAATTTATACTATTTGGAAGAAGGAAAATTATAGTTAATAAAGTTATATTGTCAGATTTTCTAGCCACAAATGAAGTTTAACTGCCATAATCTCTTTCCTTTTAATTATGTGTACTCAGAACAACATTAGGCAAAAAGATGAAAAAGCAAAAGCTTAATATGCAAGGGTAGAGCAAGAGAGAATGAAATAAATGAAGGTAGAGATAAAGAACAAACATAAAAAAGATAAAGTAGAAATTGAAATGTTACAGAAAAAGGGAGACACAAATCCAAATCTTTGCTACCATTTTTTTCTATATAGTGATCTTTTTCTTTTATTAAAAATGCAGACTTCACTAATATCAAAATAGTACCTCTCACATATCAGTGCAAGTTCCCAACCGCTCTCTCAGATACGTTATACATAAGCAGACTTATGCAAAAATTCTGTACTTCAGTTTGTAAAGTACCCGTGATAGCATTTGTAGGAAGAAAGGAAAGCTATGGGGCCTTTTATAAAATTTACAATCTGTTTAACAGATGAACAGAAACTCTAAGCATACAATAGATAAGACAGGGGCGGATACATACTTGGCCTCTTCCAGCTCTTCAGTCCTCTGAATGGCCTCGGTCTCATACTTGTTCCTCCACTGTGCCACTTCTACATTTGCTTTGGAGAGAGCACGCTGTAGCTCTGACTTTGCTTCTTGCTCTTCTTCATACTGCTCCCTCAACAAATCGCAGTCATGGCGAGAGGCCTGCAGAGCATGGGCTAGTGCATTCTTAGCCTGTAAAGGAAAAGAGTGACAGAAAAATACCTTGATAACTAAAAAATCCTATTGAGAAATATGTAATATAGATAATAAATGTTTTATGATTTACTTGGAACATCAGCAAATTAAAACGTGCATTTGGTTCCTTTAAACCAAAGAAACTGAGTTTAGTTTTATGTCACAATCAGATAGAACTGTGCATTTAACAGATTTAGATACGAGTTTAATGTTAGTGGAAGCTTACTACACTACATGGTTTACTATCTGGTCTTGCTTTTGTCTGATAAAAACAAGCATAATCAAAACAAGATACTGAATATGAAAAATTTTACATAATTTTATAATTTTAAAAATATTTTCTCATGAAAATCACGGGCTAAGGAAGAACAGGACTCTTAGACTTGAATCAGTGTGCAGACCCCACCTAGCTGTATTGAGGGAAACAAGGAAAAACAAGCATGTAGTGTCAAAGGTTTGGGGTAGTGAGACTTGAATAGCCCAACATAAAGGACAGTAAACCCATAATAAGCAGAGTAAGAGCAGGTAATAGGAGTACGGCCAGGCATAAAACGACAGACAGCATCTGAGATTAAGAACAATATATACATTATCTAAACATGTTTATCCAGAGCAGGATCGCAGGAAACCTGGAGCCTACCACAGCAGGTTTGGATGTAAGGCAGGAAAACTCCCTGATATGCAATATGAATGATAAGGCTGAAGTTAAGAACAAAAAGAATATGATATTTCAACTATCTATTTTGAGAATGAGAGAAAAACATTGAAAAGGAGACAAATATTTTAAAATATAATTCTGGTAATGGATTACTTTCACAATATCAGGTATTTTGAGTTGTGAATATGAACTAAAAAAGATAAATTAATACATATGGAATAAATACAAAAACCCATTAGTATGTTTAGTTTTTCATCGCTTTCATCTCTAGATCAGTGCCATTTTATTTTCAAAAACTGGGAGTGGTCTCCCCAAGACTTTCTTATATACTCAGGTATGGGAATGGATATTTGAAGAGTAAAACGCAAGACAATGACTATATTTTTATAACATGTACTTTAAGGAATTATCAACAACAAATCAGATCAAATTAATAATATATTGAACAATTATTATAAAAGTAAAGTTGAATAAATCTGACTCTGCAGCTGCTTGAATAAAAGAAAAAAAAAATCGAGTATGTGTTCAGGTAAAGTACCACTTCCGGTGATGGATTTGGCCCAAAAGTTAATACAGATCTACAACTGTGGTGTTACAACCACATGCTGAAATTCATCCATCTATCTAGTTGCATTTATGAGTTATTGTGTTTACGTACACACAGATACACACACAATTCTAAAAAAAATGGTATTTTTGGACTCTGGGAGGTCTATCATGTCAAGATGCATCAAAATATTGAGGTCGAATTTTTTCATGATTACTTTCTGTATACTTCGTTTATGAGAAAGTAAAAACGATTTCTCCTGTGCGAAGTGGCAGGTGAATTGCTGTCAACAAAAAGCAGTCACCTGAGAAATAAACTGAAACGTTACTCACTCGTGATTTTTCTGTCCATATGGTAAACGTTTTGTTGACCAGCACATTCTGTTTTCAGGCGTCTGAATTACATCTTGATATACAACAAGCACAAAGAAAGGCGGCACAGTAAATCGCTTTCCATTTCACATGCTTTACGCACCCGCATTCAGCTCGCTTTGTAACCGCAAATGCCGCCCTCCGTCACCAGCCGCTGATCACTGGATGAATATGTGCGGGCGGCTCGTGGGGAAAGACTTTCTGTTTTAGGGTTAAAGACTAACGGCAAGAATATTCATTCAAAAACTAAAAATATTTTAGTAAATTATTATTTTACTTCAGTTAGTCTTTCCACCTACTTTAATAGTTTTGTTTAGTTTTAGTTTTTCATTTCGGTTTTGTTAATTATTTTATTTCAGTTTACGAAAATGTTTTTTTAATAATAGTTTCAGTTTTGATTTTAGTTTTCGTTAACTATAATAACCTTGCTCAGAACACAAAGCAACTATACAAGAAAGGGCAGAGCAGGATCTTTTTCCTTAGGAGACTGTGTTCCTCTAATGTGTTCCTTCGCATCTTCTATAACTCTGTGGTGGCCAGTGCAATTTCCTATGCTGTGGTGTACTGGGCTGGTAACATCACCTCAGGACAGGACCCCCGAATCAACAAGCTAATTAAAGGGGCAAGCTCAGTTATGGGGCACACTTTGGATCCCCAGGAGGTAGTAGCACAGGAGAGAATTAAACCTAAATCGAGTACCATTATGAACATTTCTGCACATCCTCTCTCCCCCACACAGCAACACTTAGGACTTTCAGGCAAAAAATTATTCGAAGTGTAAC
Organism: Erpetoichthys calabaricus; assembly: GCF_900747795.2. NCBI lineage: Eukaryota > Metazoa > Chordata > Cladistia > Polypteriformes > Polypteridae > Erpetoichthys > Erpetoichthys calabaricus. The sequence goes on along the minus strand of NC_041403.2, from coordinate 92,507,980 downwards.
AAGAAACACTACTAGAGCTCCTTTATAACAACAGCAATATGTCTGCACAATGCCTCACTGTAACTGTGAAGTCAGAACTTTTCTTTCTTATTCATTTTCCTGCTTTGTAATTCTGGTGTGTGTTCAGACCTAAGTGTGTGTGTGTGTGTATTTATCTATTTATTTATATATTTATTTACTTACTCATCTACCTATTTATGTATTTATTTAATAAAAGACCTTCTGCAAAAAGCCAAATTTCCCTCTGAAACAAATAAAGACCTATCTATCTATGATTTCTATGCATTATTTTTATATCCAGCAGGTGGCACGGTAATGTAGTTAGTAGCATTTCTGCCTCATGGATTTACCATCTTGGTTTCAAGTGCTGTAACCGGATGTTGCCTGTATGATTTTTTCAATTTATGCCTGCCAATTTGCAAATTCTCCTCCTACATCCCTAAAGATGTGTAGGTTAAGTTAACTGGCAGTTCTAAATTGGTCCCTATGTAGGTAAGTGTGCTCTGAGATGGACTGATACACAGAGTTGTTTCCTGCCTTGTGTCTAGTACTTCCTGAATAGGCTCCAGCCCCATTTGACGATGAACTGAATTAAACGGGCTGGAGAATGTTGTTATAATAATTCAGCCTGAGACAGTTAGGTCAGTTTACTTGGACAGTGTCACAAAAATGGATGGTTGTGTAATTTGTGTTTGGTGGTATCCTGTCCAGCTGCTTAATTCCTATGCTTAACTGCTGGGATTGTTCAAAAGCAAGATCAAAACTGAAGACTTTGCTAAACATGCATTTAATGATTACAGTTGCTTTTTAAATATTTAATTCATGTGTCACTTTTATTAAATTTACTCCAACAGTCTTAACAGACATTTGATCTACTTTACAGTTTCTTTTTTAATTATCTTCAAATGCTGACTATAAACACTTTTACATACTACCAGGAAATATTCCAAGAAATAAATTATAGTATTGTGCTTTAAATGTTTTGTTGTTCTTGCTGTTACTGGTTTTATGGCTGAAAAAGACAATCTACAATTCAAATACATCTAATATCACATCATTATCTTGTCACATTTACTTGAAATAATGTAAGTA